>NC_089598.1:108874821-109234729 GCF_019320115.1 Miscanthus floridulus
CAGTTTGCCATCACCGCCGTAGAAGGAAGCAAGTAATCTTCTTCCCCAATGGTTCTTGAGCATCATCACTAGTCTTGAATTTGTAATCGCTGCAGCGCCATTTTAACTTCTATGAAAGAAAGATTTTCTTTGCTCCCTCTTGAGAATTAATGCTTGTCATTGACCGTTCTTTTCTTCTTCATGCTAAGGTTACCGAAGAAATTGGATGGGGTACATGTTGTGTTCGGCAAGGTGGTGAGTGGAATGGATGTGGTCCAGAAGATTGAAGCTCAAGGCCAGCCGAGTGGTGTGCCCAAGGCCAAAGTCCTCATAGCTGACAGCGGAGAGCTGCCCGGATCTGATGAGCTGTAACCATCCATTTTGAATGGAAACTAACATGTGTTAGCAAGCGCGGTTGTTTTTCAGCGTGGAATTGTGACCACCGTGGTCTTGTTTGATTTGGTTGGAGTCAGTTTATGTTGAATACAATGTCTGGTTCATATATGTACTTATTGAGGAATTAGAATGGTGAACAAACAAAAGCGTAATGATCTCTTCTTTAATTTATATGTTGAGAGTTTAAGAGAAGATACATGTTAAACTGCTGGTTTATATGTGTTAACAACCAAGGAGCTGACATGAAACTAAAAAACCCACTATCCACATGATTAGCAACCAATACGACAACTGTCACAAAAAAATAAAAGAGAAACATCTTGCTAATCATCCTTTATAGTTTACACCATGTAACCAAGAGCCATTCTGCATGCTGCAACAACTTCCACGAAAGGGAGAGAGGGATGGGTTCTCCTAGGCGATGCCTCAAACTAAAGCCACCCTGCACGTTGTAGCAGCTTCCGCGAGGGGTAACCAAGAGCCATCCTCGGTAGAACTTTCCACAAGAGAGAGAGGGGCTCTCCAAAGCGATGCCTCAAGAGCCACCCTGCACGTTAAAGCAACTTCTATGAGGGGGAGAGGTTCTTTGGAGTGATATCTTTAGAGACTATATGTAAATAACTTATTGGTAATTGGTATAGTTGAGAAGGTTATAGACCACGCCTTGAAGCCGGTTGGTCGCAAAAATGTGGGTATGTGATATGTGTTGAAATGGACTTAATAAGTTTAAGTGAAACATTTTTGTGTTAGTAAACTTAGCAAGACATAATCGGTAAACCTTAACAAGACACAGACGCTTTAAATTAAACACATATGTATATCTCATATATGTTAAAGTGTAACAAGCATGTCATATTTAAATTTAAATACTTAAGAAACACTTTCTTAGGTGCCAATCGCCAAGGAAAACCGGAAAACCCTCAAGGAAATGTCAAGTTTCTTTGGTGGCCTAGAGAAACAGCCAAGAAAATATCCAATTTCCTTGGAGGCCTAGTGAAACAGTCAAGGAAATACAAAAATTTGGGGGTTCTTGCTATCCGCCAAGGAATATACATTTCCTTGATGGTTTACTATCACAGCCAAGAAAACAGTATATTCCTTGACAGTTTGATTTGGCCCGTCAAGGAAATTTGCGGGCGCCAAGAAAATCTGTTTTGTGGTAGTTTACCTCCATGTGAACGAACAATTGCTTAGTGTTATTCCCCTTATTAAGATGAATCCAGGATCTATTGGGAAGCTTACTGTCAAACTGTTGTAAATGAGATGGCATGGACGGCATAGGGTTGAGTTCGTTTATACAAACATGAATGTGGTTTATTATTGGGTATGAAACCTTGTGGTTGCAGTAGATTTACGTGTGCAAAATTGGAAACTTGTGTAAATAAACTACCCTTAAATAAATTTGTCTATAAACTAGCAAAACAATGGCATCAAATATGAGTCTAACAAAAGTGAGGGTGCTCAACCGCTCATGTTGGTGAACATCACTAGTTATTTTTCACCTAGACTCGGATGAATTTTCTTCAATTTCCACCTTTCCTGCATGGTTTGTGCTAGAAAATTGGCATGTGTCGATGATTAACCATTCAAATATTTCCCTGTCACATACTATTCCCTTTTGTTCTAAACTATAAGTTGTTTTGACTTTTCTAAGTACACATAGTTTTTGCAAAACAAAACAAAAATTGCCTAATGGGAGTATGAAACAAAAATCATGTATCTATAGAACTGTCAAATTGACTTATACTTCGACAGGAGGGAGTACGACATTTGCATGAATCCAACATGTCGCCTATAAATTATAGGGCCCTCGCTATTTCTGTATGGCCCATCTGTCAGCCAACGCCAGCCATGTCTTTTTTTTTTTTTTTTTGAGGAGGGGATAGTTGCATGAATCTAACGTGCCGCCTATAAATTATAGGGCCCTCGTTATTTCTGTATGGCCCATCAGTCAGCCAACGCCAGCCCTCCTCCACATAAAGAAGGATCGAGGCGGGACGCTGCAGGAGAAGCAGAGAGAGCCGCAGGTCAGGCTCGCCGGTGCCTATGGCTCGCGCTCGGCGTGGCCACCCTGACGCTGCCCCAGGTGCGCCTCCATCTCCGTCTCCCATTGCCACTGCTCATCACTGGCATTGTTGTCTCCTGAGATCATATCCCTTCGTTTATGCTATGCATCCTATTGCTGCTGCCACCATCCGTCACTCTGGCATTGCTCATCGTTTATGCATTGGCTGTTCACAGGCACATGCAGCAGAGGCAGACGCGGACCTCACCAAGATCACCAGCAAGGTCTTCTTCGACATCCAGATCGACGGCAAGCCCGAAGGTTTGTTTGTGCATGCAAATACGTGGCGGCCCTTCTGAGGCTGAGATTTGCCAGCCCTAGTTGTATCATTAGCCGTGCGTGTTGATTCCTGAATCTTTTGATGCTCCAACCTGACTAACATTGGAGTGATCATGGATTTTCATAGGCCGGATTGTCATTGGACTCTTTGGGAAGACTGTTCCCAAGACAGCAGGTATATCGTCAACTTAATTGATGTTCGGTTCAGCAAATGTGGTATTGTTTTTCGTGCGAACAAATGTTGGGTCTCAACTCTCAAATGTTAACTGTACTTGTGCATCTTTTTTTCAGAGAACTTCAGAGCACTTAGCACAGGTATGCTTCCTAACTACCACTATCATGTCCCAACCCCTTACTTACCAGGCAGTACTGAAACATATTCCTACCCAGTCTAGAAATGGCAGGCTACTTATGATGTCTAAATGGGAAACATTAGGTTCCAGTCATTTCTTTTATGAAATTTCTTACTGGAGAGAGAGATCCCTCCACAGTAACGGTTTGGCAGTACACCGCTCTCTGATTCCTGTCTTGTAAAGCACCCTCAACTTCCATGTTACACAGGGGAGAAAGGAATGGGTGCGTATGGCGAACCTCTGTGGTACAAGGGATCCACATTCCACAGGATCATCCCAGGCTTCATGATTCAAGGAGGCGATTTCGTAAACCACAACGGAACGGGCGTTGATTCCGTCTATGGCAAAGACGTCTGGCCTGACGAGAACTTCATGCTCAACCACGCCGAAGCTGGTGACTAACTGTGCTAACGTGAAATTAACCTGCTTGAAACACTGGTCGTCAGTGCTCATGTCTGATCAGCTACTGCATTGCAGGTACCGTATCCATGGCCAATTACGGGAAAGATACAAACGCAGGCCAGTTTGCCATCACCACACTGTAGAAGGAAGCCGGTAATCTTCTTCTTCTTCTTCAATGGTTCTTGAGCATCATCAGTAGTCTTTATTTTGTAATCGTCGCAGCGCCATTTTAACTTCTACAAAAGAAAGATTTTCTTTGCTCTCTCTTGAGAATTAATGCTTGTCACTGATCGTGCTTTACTTCTTCGTGCAAAGGTTACCGAAGAAATTGGATGGGGTACATGTTGTGTTCGGCAAGGTGGTGAGTGGAATGGATGTGGTCAAGAAGATTGAAGCTCAAGGCCAGCCGAGTGGTGTGCCCAAGGCCAAAGTCCTCATAGCTGACAGCGGAGAGCTGCCCGGATCTGATGAGCTGTAACCATCCATTTCGATGTAACATCTGTCAGCAAACGAGTTGTTTTTCAGCGTGGAATTGTGACCACCGTGGTCTTGTTTGATTTGGTTAGAGCCATTTTATGTTGATGTTTACAATGTCTAGTTCATATATGTGCTTATTATTGGGGAATTAGAATGGTGAACAAACAAATGCGTTAAGCGTAGTGATCTCTTCTTTAATTTATATGTTGAGAACTCCCTTTGTTTAAGAGAAGATGCAGGTTAAACTGCTGGTTTATATGTGTTAACAACGAAGGAGCTGACATGAAACTAGAAGGAAACGTCTAGGTGACATCCGGTTACTTTTGGGCCCTCTTGACAACTGGATTTTGCCCATGTATTTACAGTCTTTTAGCTATTTTTACACTGTATTTACAATGATTTTTTAGTGTAATTTATTGGATAGGGTGATGTAATTTAGGGATAACACAACTTAAATTATTCCAAAAAATTATAAATTATTTCTATAAATTGCAGATATTAGAGAAATATATTTTAAATTGTTCACAAATGTTAGAGCCAAACATATACCAAAAAGAAGATCCATATATGCCAAATTCTTGATGGTTTGCATGAGCCGCCTGTCTCCTACGAGTCATAGGCCCCACGCCATGCAAACCGGTCCCCTCCTCTGTAGACGCCCTTCCCTTCTCTCTCTCTGCGTGCAGACCAGACCGCGCGGCAGACAGCAGCAGCAACTGGCGTGATCGGACGGCAGACCGCGCAACACATGGCAAATCCGACGGCTACAAATCCGTGCGCCAGAGGGAGGGAAAATAACGGTTGTTGTATAGCAATCCTGAACTAGAAAACCCACTATCTACGTGATTAGCAACCAACATGACAACCATCACAAAAAATAAGAGAAACAACCAGCTAATCATCCTATACACCATGGTCACCAGGGTCATCCTGCATGAACTTCCGCAAGCAGGAGAGTTCTCTAGAGCGATGCCTCAAGAGCCGCCCTGCACGTTGCAACAACTTCCGTGAGAGATAATCGAAAGGCATCTTCTGCAGCAACTTCCACAAGAGGGAGAGGGGTTCTTCGGAGCAATTCCTCAAGAGCCACCCCAACTTCTGCGAGGGGTAACGAAGAGCCATCCTCTGCAACAACTTTCATAAGAGGGAGAGGGGTTCTCTAGAGCGATGCCTCAAGAGCCACCCTGCACATTGGAGCAACTTTTGCGAGGGGGAGAGAGGGAGGGGTTCTCCACAACGATGCCTTTAGAGACTATTTGTAAATAACTTATTGGTATAGTCGAGAAGGCTATACACCATGTCTCGAACCTGGTTGACTGCGAAAATGTGGGTACGTGATATGTGTTGAAATGGACCTAATAAGTTTAAGTGAAATTGTCGGGTTCATAAACCCGGGGTCTCTAATGGACCTGCTTCCTAGCAAAAGCTCGGCCCAGCAGATGATGTTGCGAACGACACGCAACTCCTGGACCAGCCCAAATACCTAACGGCTAGCCAAAGAAGGAACGACGCCTCGCTCCTGACTCCGGCCCGCCTCTCCGACCGGAAGGCCTGGCTAAGGAGAGGACGACGCTCGCTTCTGATTTTGGCCCGCCTCTCCGACCGAAAGGCCTGGCCAAGGAGGAACGACGCTCGCTTTCAACTCCGACCCGCCTCTCCGACCGGAAGGCCTGGCCAAGGAGAGGACGACGCACGCTTCTGACTCCAGCCCGCCTCTCTAACCGGAAGGCCTGGCCAAAGAATAAATTTCGACTCCGGCCCGCTTCTCCGACCGGAATGCCTGGCCAAAGAAGGAACGACGCTCGCTTTCGACTTCGGCCCGCCTCTTCGACCAGAAGGCCTAGCCAAGGAGAGGACGATGCTCGCTTCCGACTCTGGCCCGCCTCTCTAACCGGAAGGCCTAGCCAAAGAAGGAACAACACTCGCTTCCGACTCCAACTGGCTTCTCTGACCAGGAGTACACTGAACCTCTGCTTACAGCTTTTCTCCGACCGGCGCGGTCGAAGCCGACTGGGAAACAATCGAACGGGGACGCCTGCTCGGTAAGGACCCAAAGAATCAGGTGGAGCAAGTAAGGCAAGGCGCTGAAGTCAAACCGCAATACCAAGGACCGTACCCTGCACGCCTGTAGGACAATACCATCAGGTCATGTCAGAAGGGTGCTCTGCAACCTTCTAGACATGTCAGAACATGAACAGTGTTATGGGCGCCGACGTTTGTCCTACAGTATGGTAGGCGCCGACATTTGCCATACCAGAAGAACACGGTGGAACCAACCACATGCATCCAACCATCAACGGTATTGTGGGCGCCGACAAACCACCTTGTACCCGATGTCATGGGCAACAAAACTAGGTAGCACACACACTCTCTTTCTCTCACACTCTCTCTCTCTTGTAAAGCCATCCCCTTCATCTATAAAAGGGGATGCGCTCTCTCCAAAAGGAGGACTATTCCGATGATTCGAACAACCAACGAACATTAGACGGATCATTCCGATTCTCTCTGCTTGGCTCTAGAACTCTAAAGCCAAACAGAGCATATGTTCAAACACTTAGCTCACGTTGGAGCTCCCGTCACTCTCGGCCCTTTGGTCTGGAGTCCGACCGGTCCTCTGACACCCCCATCTTACTCCCTCTCGTTTGTAACCCCACAACAAACTTCGAGCACTTGAGCTCAGGAATAAAGTCACTGACCGACTCAAACTGGACGTAGGGCACGTTGCCTGAACCAGTATAAACCCTATGTCATTGAGTGCTAGGCCACATCCGATCACAACGTACGACAAAACTTTTCGCACCGACAGAAATATTTTTGTGTTAGTGAACTTAACAAGACATAATCAGTAAACCTTAGCAAGACACAAACACTTAAAACACATACATATATATCTCATATATGTTTAAGCATAACAAGCATGTCAAACTTAAATTTTAAATACTTAAGAAACATTTTCTTAGGTGCCAACCGCCAAGGAAACCGGAAAGTCCTCAAGGAAATGTCAAATTCCTTGGTGGCCTAGAGAAATGGCCAAGGAAATGTGGAGGCTTGGTGAAAGAGTCAAGGAAATACACAATTTCCTTGGAGGTTCTCACTACCCGCCAAGGAATATACATTTCCTTGATGGTTTTACTATCACCACCAAGGAAATAGTGTATTCCTTGGCTGTTTGAATTTGGCCCCTCAAGGAAATTCACAATCACCAAGAAAAATCTATTTTGCGGTAGTGTGCCTCCTTGAGAACGACCAGTTGCTTAGTATTATTCCCCTTGTTAATTAATACAAATATATGATCTATTTTGGGAAGCTTACCATCAAACGATTGTAAATGAGATGGCATGGATGGCATAGGGTTGAGGTCGTTTATATATACAAACATATGAAATGTGGTTATTGCTGGGTATGAAACCTTGTGATTGTAGTAGATTCACATGCTACCATTGAAAATTTGTGTAAACTTCCCTTAAAAATTTGTCTATAAACTGGCAAAGCAATGACATCAAATATGAGGCTAAGAAAAGTGAGGGCCCACATGTTGGTGGAACATCATTAGTTGTTTTTTCACCTCAATTTAGATGCATTTTCTTCAATTTCTGCCTTTCCTGCATCAGAAATGATTGGACGCAGGCGTCCGTCTGTCCTGACGCCATGCACCCACTCCATCTCGTAGTTGCCGCATTTCCCCTGCCACTTGCTCCTCGCCCCGCCATCGCGCGCCCCACCGCACCACTCAGTACTTGCTCCGGCCACGCCGTTGCTCCCTCTGGTGCGCACCCCCGACCGAGTAGCAATTCCTCGCTCTGGCCATGCCCCTGCTCCCTCTGGTGTGTGCTCCCTCGACTGGGCAACCCACGCTATGTGCTAGGCTGGTCGGGCCACACCACGCCTATGCCGACATAGATGGCCGCTGCTGCCACCTTCTTCTCCACTGTGACCCACATAGCTGGATCTCGTTGTGCAATGCTCCGTTCGCCCAACCACCTACCAGGGTTTGTAGAAAAGCGCAGATCATAAATGCCTGTTTCAAGTGTTTCAGATGTTTTAGAGGTATGTGTAACACCTCTGGTGTTACGAGCTAGCTTAGCACCTAGGTTAATGCCTAAGAGAAATTAGCATAACAAGTTTTCCGGTTTAAAAGTTTAAAACACACATGGAATGACGAGTGAGTCTTAGGTGGCTCACTTTGATGGACTAAACCAAATATCCGAGTTAATTCACTTAGTGCGTAAAAGTATTTAAAAATGTCCGATAACGATTCTGGCAAGTAAATGGCGAATGGCTTGTTCTGCTGGATTAAGCATGAAAACAATTTTTATAAACAAAAATAAAATATAACTTGTAATTAGAACTTAAATAAAAATTTAAAGTGCAAGTTAGTAGTTAAAAATACAACTGTTGGTTTAGTGAATGGATGTTGTTCCATGGTATTTTTGATAGATCAAAAATCGAATTGGAAATTAAAATTTGCCCTTTTCGTTGAATCGGCAAAAAAATTTAAAGTTGTGTTGAAAGTACACTTTTTGGCTATTTATAAAATGAAAAATAGTTAAATAACACCCTGATGTTTTGGTTCTATTGTTTGATAGATGGTAGTGTGGACTTCAGATTGGAGGACTTGCTTGGGCCTCAATCATGATCAATCGCAGCACTTGCTTAGCTTTTAAATTCGTGCGCATCACTACTCACCGTCGAACGGCGTGGCCTGCGGTCGCCTCGTGCACTGCCTGCCAGCCGTCTGGCCGACGTGGTGCTCCGCCCACTGCACGAACCACCTACCAAGACATCTCACTACCGTCCTGACCACTTGATGACGGTGGTGCGTCCCCCCCTGCTCAGAATCAATCATCCGAGTTATTCATGTCGCACCGTGTTGTCGGGCCCCGTCGCCGTGTACGCGGGCTTGCTTGACATCACCGACCGAAGCCGTGCCACTGCTGCCTCGCTCACCTCGCGCTACCCCTTCCACTCCCCTCGCCCTCCCTCTGCTTGCCCCGCGCCAAACCGCCTGGCTGCCCTGGCCAGCGCTGGGCCACGGCCACCACCACCCACCTCCTCGCCGCGTCCAAAGCATAGCACCGTGACCATTGCCGCGTTGTTGACCCCATGCTGCACTGCTCTTCTCTGAGCCACGCCGTCGCCTATGCCACATCGTCCACCTATACAACGGGCTAGAGGCGTTGACCCCATGTTGAGCCACCTTGCCTTCGCACTATGGACGCCATGGACGCCGCAGCCTCACCATCGTGTCATCACCGTCGCCCAAGCCGCCACATCGCCGTGTAAGCCCATCCTTCCCATCGCTGAAGATCCACGTCGTGCTGCCAACCCTGACGCGCCCTGCTCCAGGTCTACGACACCGTCGCTACGCCTTCCGCCGTTCGTCGCCCGGCCCTCACGAGCGTGCGAACCTCCACGGCACTGCCCTAGCCTTGCCTCGCTGCACCGCCACGCGGAAGACCACGCCGAGGATCGACTCGTGGCCGGCCCTCCCTCGCGAGCGTGTGCGTGCCCTGTGGCCTCGCACCGATCCACAGCTCCCCCGCACTGCCTTCCTATACGCGACTCCACCCTGCTCCTCCACCGCTGCGTAGCCGCCCGAGCCCGCGTTGCCTGCGTCGCTCCACCTCCGTCGTCGCTGTCCCTCTGCTGGTGCTCTACTTTTGGGGAGGGAGAGAAGGTGAGAAAGTATGAATAGAAACTAATACAGGGTTCTTATTGCAAAAATACGTGACTAATATGAATAGTATCGCATAGTGTTGTTTACCTCGGGTTAAATAAGGAAAAGCGCGGGGTCCTTTTTGCATAGTTGCGTGCCCTCTCTAGGCCTTAGCCACTTGGGTCGCCATGTTGGCCCGCTCGCCCTACACCTCCGCAGCCATGGCCTGCTCGGCGCCCCTCCTAGGCCTGGTGCCGCGCCCCTCTGGGCCTTGGCCGCGTGGGCCGCAGTCGGCCATGGGTAGCTGCCGTGTGCACGCCGGTGGGTCGCCTGCCTGGCTGGCTGGGCCACATGTGCCTAGGTCTCTTGGCCACCTAGTGTGGGCCACGCTGGCCGAAGCCGGCCCAGGTGCCCTTTTCTTTTTCTAGTTTTTGTTTAAAATGGCTAAAACTTATAAAATTCATAATAAATCAAATAAAAAGCGTAAAATGACAAATCCAATTTTGTTGAACTCTACACAGATTGTACTACACTGTGAACACATAAAATCATATGCTTTAGTGCAAAATAATTGTCTTAAAAATTACTCTAGGGTTTGTTGTAATTAATTAAAATAGTTCTTATGCTCCAAATGCTATGAAATTTTTATAGTAGCATAACTTTGCTTTGTTCGTACTCTAGTAAAATTTTTATGTTCATTAGGTACTGGATGACTGGAGTATTAATTTAGGTTGTGAATACTAGTTTAGTGCTTGAAATAAAATTAAAAGAAAATAGAAATATAAAATGTATGTCCTTAGAATATTATTACTACAATAGTACTTTAGGACACTTATTAACACCTTGGAAGACACTTGTTGGAAAATGTCACCTTTCTTGACGATGTTGATGCGTAGATTAGAACGTTAGTCATTAGAGCTGGCTTGTTAGTTCGTAGTATGTACTCTGTGTTAAGAGTTGTTGTTGCCTTGTTAATTAACTATTGCATCATCTCTGCATCGCATTGCATACCATAATAGGAACGTCGATGGATTGTGGAGTCATCGGGAGTTACTGGTGAAATGGTACGTTTGGAGATCGTGTCGCCAAGATAGAATGCTAACTTTTGGTTATATTTTACCCAGACAAGCCCCGGTGCATAACCTCTACTTTTCTGTACTTTAAATTATATTTGTGCATTAAGTTTTAAGGAGTTGAATGAAACCCACTTGTATATATATATCTTTATCCTATGAGTCTTACTAGTATGACATGATCGTGTAGATTGCAATGCTATAGGACTCCGGTAGAAGTCGAGTGATTGCCTGTCACTCGTGAGAGATAGAAAATATATTATTGTATTATTATCACTTGGAATATATAAATGGTGAAAGAAAAAATGGAGATCGGGCAAGGATATGATTTGGGTATTGGTGGGTGTAAGAGGTTGTGTCCTACGGCCAACATGGCATAGCTTGGTTACACTGTTTTCCATGTCTGTGTCGATTAAGGACCGACCGTTACATTAGACTCTAGGCAAGTCACAGACTTACTATCCCGAGCATATACTTGGGTATGGGCGCAGGGAAGACTTGTTACTCTTTTGTCATGGGTTCCGACTTTTTCCGGATCGACTTTCAAGGTGGTTTTTTGGGTGGAGGTCCTTGCACCGGTTTGAGTCCGGGACTCAGGTGCGGGGCTTAGAGTCCAAGTTTGGACGGGGACCTGGACCCCGTGACAGGAGGGTAGTGGATTGGTCCTGTTTGTGCCTGGGGTACAAGCAGGACGTGTGTTTCGCACACAGGTCGGATCGTGCTGGGACTTTTTGGGGACACTGTTCCTAAAACAACAGGTACTATATATAAGCATATATCATCTCAATTTGCTAACGCTAGGTCACAGACCAACAAATGTTGTGTTACCTGTTTTTCCTCATGATGAGTTCGTTGTTGATAGGAAGAACACTAACTACCGTCCATGTGTACCTTTTCGTTTTTTACAGAGAATTTCCGAGCTCTTTGCACAGGTACGCTTCCTAATCCTAACCACCTCTCATGCCATTTTGCCTTAATGAAAAACATGCTCAACCACGTTTGTGCACGGAGAAAAAAAAACATTACGCCAAAAAGTTTACTCGAACACAAATACATTATACTTGTTTCGTGAAAAATTTAAAAAACTTATTCAGTGTTCAGGGACGACACTGTACAAATCCATTTCATGTAATTATATATATGCAGGGGAGAAAGGAATGGCCAAGTCTGGCAAGCCTCTGTGCTACAAGGGATCCACATTCCACAGGATCATCCCGGGCTTCATGATCCAAGGAGGCGATTTCACAAATGGCAACGGAACGGGACTGAATCCATCTATGGTAGCATGATCTTCCCTGACGAGAACTTCAAGCTCAACCACACTGAAGCCGGTACTATACTGACAACACTTCTCCGTTGCATGGAATGGAGCTTCAGGGAGTTTTGCATTGCTCACCTCTGATGGTCAAGAACTGAAATGTGTGGGATCTGATCTGCAGGCACGCTGTCGTCCATGGCCAACTACGGGCCAGACTCCAACGGCTCCCAGTTCTTCGTCACCACTGTAGAAGAAAACAAGTAATAATCAATCCCTTACCCCTACAGATCTCTCTCTCTCTCAAAAAAAAAAATCAATCCCTTGAATGTTCTTGAGCACAGCTAGTTTACATGCATTTCAGTTTTGACTTTTGAGAATGTTTATTGTCGTTGATATATGGTGCCTACTACCTGCTACTGAATTGGTTAAATTTGTGCGTGCAAATTGAAGGTTGCCGAAGAAGCTGGACGGGAAACATGTTGTGTTTGGCAAGGTGGTGGAAGGGATGGACGTCGTCCGCAAAATCGAAGCTGAAGGCCAAGCGACTGGCGTGCCCAAGGCCAAGCTAAGGTCGTCATAGTCAACAGCGGGCAGCTCACCTGATGCTGCCCATCATGATCTCTGATCTGATGATGAACTCATGATCCATCCATCTTGTTAAGAAACCAAACATGGTTGTGTTTTTCAGTGTGCCGTCCCATGTTGTCACGGTGCGGAGGCTAGACGCCGTTGTATCGCAGCTCTCACTTCTCTCTTAATGAAACACATGCAAAAAAAAATGTTGTCACAATGGCACTTGTTGGATAAGAAATCACACCAGTATCAAAGTTTGTACACAAAACAAAGCTATATTCATTTTATTATCGTACTGTACATGTCAGAGGGGGTATTTATAGGGTCCCAGTCTTTGTATTTTACATAAAATGACCATTTTACCCCTAACTTAAATAATTACAACCCTTTTCAACTATGAGGACGAAGTGGTCTTTTTCCCCTTCTGAGCCTTCATTCTCCAACTTTTGGTCGCCAATCTTCTCGTTGTCTTCGTCTTTTGGACTTGGTCGTTTTTCGCTCTGTCTTTTTCAGCCTTCAAACTTTTAGGCGAAGCCAAATCCTTGTCTTCACCTGATCTTGTTTTCTTCTTTTCTCCGGCGAAGACAAAATCTCTTTAGCAAAGACGGAATCTTTTGAGCAAAGTCAGATTTCCATCTTCGCTTCGTTTCTTTCTCCTGCAAGTAAACTTTGTTATAGAAATCACAATTTCGACTCCGAAGTTTCAGGGTTGAGTTTTCTTGGCGAAGTTAAATCCCCAACCCACGCTGTGTGCCGGGCCGGTCGTGCCACACCACGCCTGTGCCAACATAGATGGCCGCTACTGCGACCTTCTTCTCCACTGCGACCCACATAGCCGGATCTTGCTGTGCAATGCTTCGTTTGCCCACCCACCTGCCAGGGTTTGTTGAAAAGCGCAGATCGTAAACGTCTGTTTTAAGTGTTTCAGATGTTTTAGAGGTATGTTGCAAGTATTTCATATAGATGTTGCAAAAGTAAATCATGATGTTGCGTATGTTGCAATGATTGTACACGTATGTAGTAAGAGTCTGTTTTGAATGTTTCATCTGTTTTTTCAGATGTACGTTGCAAGTGTGTTTATCTGGATGTTGCATATGTTTCACACATGTGTTGCAAGTGTTTTATCCGGATATTACGTATGATTGCAATGGTTTTCAAGTGTTTTTGAGGTGTCTCTGCAAGTGTTTCAGACACATGTTTCAAGTATTTCATATATTTTCAGACGTATGTTGCAATGGCACCGGTGGCTGGCGGACAGCGGCCTGCTGTAGGGCTTTGGCTCCTTCCTCACGCGGCGTGCATCGCCCTCTCCTCTCCTGTCCCTCCCCTCACTTCCATTCCATCCATCTCGACGCCCGCAACTCGAGCTCGTTGAGCGCCTTCCCTTCCCTCCATCTCGACGCCTGACAAGCGCGGTACGTGCGGAGATGGTGGCCCGACGAGCGTGCAAAGGTGGTGGCCCTAGGTAAGCCGACGGCGGCGCGATGCCCGCCTGATGGCCCCGCAACAAGCTGAGATCTGCGCCGTCCGCTCGCTACCTGCATGAAACAGAGCCACCGCGGGCATCCATCCGGACGTCCGGGCAAGAGTCCTACCTTCCTGCATGGTTTGTGCTTTAAATTTGGCATGTGTCGATGGTTAACACTTCAAATATTTTGCAATTGCTGATGCCCTTTATTACCGGCAAACCGTAATATTATTTAAATATAAAATTGCAGATCTAAATGTTGTAATAGAAAAATTGCAAATCTAGGTACCTGTCGGCACTTCAAGAGCCGACAGACAACTAATCGGCCGCCCAAAGGCCGATGCGATCTTATCGGCAATTAGACCGCCGACAGATGATACCACGAGTCCGCAGCTGTATCCCCTCCCCTGATGATCGACTCCTGCTAATGACATAAGGTGGGCCATGCCCTTTTTCTTTTCTTTTGTTTATTTCATTTCACATAGCTGCTGTTTCTTTTCACCTGGCGGAAGGTTGACAATGTCCTTTTTCTTTCTTTTTTTCTATTTCATTTCACATAGCTAAATGTTACCAATATTTTTTATAGATCTAGTTAAACTTAAATTATTTTGGGATGGAGGAAATAGGCATTTCAAGTTCGAGCGCTCAGGTTGCATACAATTCTTATGAATGTATGCACGCACATCTTGACCTTGCAAGCATTTGCGAGGAGTGACAAGCTAGATCAACAAATCTCAAGACACCTCGCTATCGACGAGACATCGTCTGTGTCGTGGGTTCATAACTATGGCTTTGTATGAAACTTTCCAGATTACTCAAGACACGATAGGGTTCATCCTGGTTCAGACGTGCTTGCAGCCTTTCTAGATGATAGGAGCTGGCTGACAATCTAAGAGCTCAAAGTTTTACCACTAAAATAATAGCACCATTAATAATTTCAGAAAATTACAAACACTTGGTCTAAATCGAGGACTTGCTCGGGTGAGTAGATTTCACCGTAAGAGATCTAACTTGCTCGGGTGAGTAGATTTCACCATAAGCAAAATGGGTTGCGCTTATTTTTTGACATCTACTTAAAAATGCCTTCGTGACGTGGACATTGCAATTGCATGTGCCAGTAGATTTTAATTGTATGTGATAGTGCATTGCCTAGTTAGACAGCTTGCATGTTGAGATAAACAGCCAGTGAGGTTTTGCTTAGTGGATTTTAATTCTATGTGATGGTGCGTTGTCTAATTGGACCGTCTGCATGTCTAGATAAATAGCTAAGGGTTTGCTTTATAAGAGTATAAGATAGGATAAGTAAATGGGAAAATTGGTTCTATAGCACCGAAAGAACTCCACTTCCGTAAAATACCACTGAAAGACGTTCGTCACGTAAAATACCATCAAAAGACAGTGCCGTTACCTCTATCTAGCATTCCGTCACGGTGGCAAACCAACGTCGTGAAATCCACGTTCAAACGTCTGAAAGGAAAAAAAGAACGGGCCCTGGTCCTCCCCTCGTTTGCTGCCTGTTCGTGACGACACGGAGGCGAGCTGAGTCGGGGCACGCAAGGCGGCGCCCAGCGCGCAGGCAAGGTCGGCCGGGGCGCGGCCACGGCCACACCACGCAGGCGAGCTCCGCCATGGCGCGTGATGCGGCGGTCGCGCCACGCAGGCGAGCTCAGCCGCGGCGCATGAGGCGGCGACTGCGGCGCGCAGGTGAGCTTGGCCGGAGCACGGAAGATGGCGGCCGCGGCGTGCAGCCGATGAGGCGAGCTTGCCCGGGCACACGAGGCGGCGGCCACCGCCGAGCGGAGCCACCGCAACGACCTCGTACTCCTGCCGCGGCAGGCCCTCGCGCGGTGTCAGCGCGGACGCGGTCACCGACAGCCTCGCCGCGCTTGTACCCAGCATGCGCGCGGCGGCGCGCACGGCGCCCTCCAGGGACGTGGCGCAGGTCTTGCGCTCGCCGGCGAGCGGCGGCGCCTGGCACGCGCTTATGGTCGTGCGCACATTTGACTCACTGGAGGAGCCCGACGCGATGGAGAACGTGGCCAGCACGTCGCTGACGTTGGCGAAGGGGGCCTTCTCAGCGTCGGCCCGCGGGGGATGGCGGGAAGTGCACCGTCATGACGCTGTCGAGGGCCACGTTCTCCTGGCGGAAGAAGACGCCCGTCGCCGCTACGGCCGCGCTCGGGCTGCAGGTGATCCGGTAGCTGTAGCCGAGGCACGCGTCGGGCTGGTACACTTGTGGGGAGGACGACGGCTGCTTGAGCGGCGAGTGGTCGGTGCCTTTCTGGACGAGTTCCGCGATGGTCGGCGGCATTGGCGTGCTCGGGAGGTTCTCCTCCCAGAACCTCGCCGCCGGAGTGGTAACGACGGTGGTGGCGCAGGCTGGGGCGGCGATGGCGGCCACCATGATAAGAAGAAGCGCTGACGGGTGCATAATGCGTGATGCGTCGTTGACCTCGGCGGCTCGACGTGGTGACCAGAGCAGAGCGTGGGAGGAGAAGCGAGCTCGAGCTCATGCAAGGAATGAAAAGGAAGCTGTGGGCGCTAGACGGCTGCTACCTCTTGCTTGAGGAAAATGGCTCCCGCACGTCCACAATATATAGGCTTCGAGCCTCCGACGAGCTAGTACACGAGCCCCTCCTGAACAAAGCGCACATGTTTGCCCTGCAGCTAGTTCGCGAAGCCGTGGCTTTTCTTCGCGAAGCGGCCGCCGCCTCGTGTGCCTGGGCAAGCTCGCCTCATCGGCTGCACGCCGCGGCCGCCATCTTCCGTGCTCCGGCCAAGCTCACCTGCGCGCCGCAGTCGCCGCCTCACGCACCGCAGCCGAGCTCGCCTACGTGGTGCGACCGCCGCATCACGCGCCATGGCGGAGCTCGCCTGCGCGGTGTGGCCGTGGCCGCGCCCCGGCCGACCTTGCCTACGCGCTGGGTGCCGCCTTGTGTGCCCCGACTCAGCTCGCCTCCGCGTCGTCACGAACAGGCAGCAAACGAGGGGAGGGCCAGGGCCCGTTCTTTTTTTTTCCTTTCAGACGTTTGAACGTGGATTTCACGACGTTGGTTTGCCACTGTGACGGAATGCTAGATAGAGGTAACGGCACTGTCTTTTGATGGTATTTTACGTGACGAACGTCTTTCAGTGGTATTTTACGGAAGTGGAGTTCTTTCGGTGCTATAGAACCAATTTTCTCTAGGAAGAACACTAACTACCGTCCATGTGTACCTTTTCGTTTTTTACAGAGAATTTCCGAGCTCTTTGCACAGGTACGCTTCCTAATCCTAACCATCTCTCATGCCATTTTGCCTTAATGAAAAACATGCTCAACCACGTTTGTGCGCGGAGAAAAAAAACATTACGTCAAAAAGTTTACTCGAACACAAATACATTATACTTGTTTCGTGAAAATTTAAAAAACTTATTCAGAGTTCAGGGACGACACTGTACAAATCCGTTTCCTGTAATTATATATATGCAGGGGAGAAAGGAATGGCCAAGTCCGGTAAGCCTCTGTGCTACAAGGGAGCCACATTCCACAGGATCATCTCGGGCTTCATGATCCAAGGAGGCGATTTCACAAACGGCAACGGAACAGGGACCGAATCCATCTATGGCAGCACGATCTTCCCTGACGAGAACTTCAAGCTCAACCACACTGAAGCTGGTACTATACTAACAAACACTTCTCCATGCATGTATCCAACATGCCATCTATAATTTATAGGGTCGTCGCTATTTCTGTCTGGCCCACCTGTCAGCCAGAGCCAGCCCTCCTCCTTATAAGGAAGGATCAAGGACGACCGACGACACGACGCTGCAGGAAGCTAGAAGAGAGCCGCAGGTCAGGCTCGCCAGTGACGGGGACGAAGGAAGGAATCAGAGGCAGGAGACCTGGCCGCGATGGCTCTGCGTAGCTCAGCGGCGATGTGCCTGTGGCTCGCTCTCGCCGCGGCCACCACCACTACAGGTATTATTTGTAGGGGTGGCTCAAGACTATTTGTAGAGACGGTTTGGTCAGCCACTTCTACCAAACCGTCTCTACAAATTATGTATTTATAGGGGCGTTTCCTAGACCGCCCCTACAAATTGATTTGTAGAGATAGTTGGTACTACAGCCGCCCCTACAAATAGGTATTATAGGGGCGACTGGTACTATAGCCACCCTATAATACCTATTTGTAGGGGTGGTTTAGTCTAGAACCGCTCCTACAGTATATTTTTCCACAAAAAAGTCAAATTTACAATTTAATTTCGACCAGAACACTATTTGTTTCCGCGTATTCCATCCAGTATTCGCGTTGCCGAACGCCCCGCGATCAATGTTTCGCCGAATGCCCCGCGACCAACGTGAGCGAGGAAAGCGAGATAATCCCACCGAACGCCCCGCGACCAACGTTTCGAACCGCGTTCGCTCAAGAGTATTATATAAACTACAAGCACAAGAGTATTATATAAACTATAATTACAAGTCTAATTCACAAAAATATATACAATCTATCATTAAATAGACATAATTCACAAGGTTAAACCAATGTCAAATTCCATACACATTATTATTAACGTCCTAGAGCTAGCCTTTCAGTCTCACAAAGATGTTGGTACTGAGGATTTCTACCTAAGTCAGACTCTTGGTCATGGTAGGTGCCTTTGACATGTATAATCTTTGACATGTATAAGTCAGACTCTAAGAGTTGATCATTCTTGTATGTGTCTCTTTTCATTTCTTTCTCTTTTTTTCACTACAAGAGAACAAGTTTCGGTTTAATATTTCATACAATGTATGAAGTTTTTATACTACGGATGAAGATGTTCAAACTTACCCTTAAGGGGTGTCTCCTGTAGGCACCGATGTTACTCATCATAGAACATACATAGTATCCACAATGTACACTCCCAGAGGCTTCTGCTTGGGGCACTGTGTGTTTTGCATATGGAAATGTTAAGTAATGCTTTTGACAGTCATGTAATGGAGTACTGAAGAAGTAAGTTATACTTACTGCACATAGTGTCTTTATAGCTAGCTTTTCCATCCTTGCTGGATATCATGCCTTCCGTGATGTTTAGTGACATATATCTAAATGTCCTGTTCGAATTATTTTAGCAAATACAACTTGTTAGTATCCAAAAGTGAACGTTACAAGTATGCATACAAACATATAAGTTAATGAGGATTGTCGATATGTATACGTTTTGAGAATCGATATGAAGTCTTTGTATGTCACTGGGTCCCTATCTATTGAATCAAAGACTCATGTCATGCTCCTCCCAACATCGACGTCTATACAAATCTAGTGGTTGCTGCATGGATTTAATCATAGAACTAGATAAGCTCTTTTGCATCGAATAAAATATATCGAACAAAGCTTTAAGTATAGAGTTGAATTTACTCGAAGTTGTATAGTAGCCATATAGTAGAGTGATCTTGGAGAATTTTGAAAGCCAGGGCAATGTATGCCGCAACCTTAAGGGACTCTTCCCTTAGTTTCGCCGTATGAATGTGCTCTTTCTCCCAAAGGGTCTTTCCAGCAGCTAGCTCTTTGGCATCTAGTTTCCACTATTTAGGGTAATTAAAATTTGTTTGTGCTATAGCTTGAGGGTCTATATATCCGGCTTTCACACTTGACATTTATTTGACAATGTGCACTTGTATTCTACAAATCACGACATGGGTTAGTTAAAATAAAATTCAAAGATTACATTCATATCATATCGGGAGGACAAGGACTTATAGGCACCACGTGCGAATTAGATTCATCTCCATTGCTCCAAGGTGAAAGCATGTCTGCATGTCATTGAAGTCAAAGACAATTTTCCCGACTAGGCTTCCAAATGTGCCAGTGGGGAAGCATGCTTGTACGAGGTCTAAGCTCATTGGGAGAACATGCAAGTACCAATCATGGAACCTTCTTATTCCAAGTGGTAGGCGCTGGATGTCCCGGTTTGGTAGGAAGGGCTTGCCTCTTTCATATGTTTTCGGGCAATCCTTTGACCATTTGATGGCATCAACATTTGGATACTGCTTTGCTGTTTGGTGGAGTTTGCTAGTGACGGCCTCCTCAGAACCCGTGATGTGACTTTTTTTAACTTGGTTCTCAGGCTTGAACTGGTCATGGAAATACCACTTGTGCACCGACGAGACATCTTTCATCGGAAACATAAAATGGTCTTATGGTGATTGGATGCTTCTTTCGAAGTTCCCATTCAGGCATGTCCTCATCTTCTTGTGCATCACCTTCTTCAGGAGGCACTCGTTATTCATGTATCGGCTGTGCTTGTTGAGAAGACTATGGCATCTCATCATGCACTTGCTTGGTATGAGTTGAAGAAGGCACATGCTCGCTAGGAGGCGGGGAAGAATGTGGCATCTCAGGAATGTGGTGGTCGCGAGACGGTGAAAATATCTCCCCGACCTCAACAACTCACTCCAAATTTGGGAGAGGGGGAGGCGGCGAAGAAGCAGTCAATATAATGTCCCATTTGTGCTAGAGGATAAACTGCCCCATTACGTCTCCGAGTAACACCAACCCCTCGGGAGTTGCGTAGTCTATCCTCCACTGCATGAACTCGGGCTTCATAGTATGCACCTCGACCCTAGTGTAGTCCGGCGGTATCTTATTATTGTGGTGTAAGCTACTAGGAGGATGTGCCACACCCGTTGCCACCTCCATCACAATGTTTTGCCAGCCGCTGAGAAACACCGAGGTGCAACTAGTTGGTTCCCGTATGATGTAGTGGAACCTTGGCTGCTAGGAACTTTTGGAGGACTGCCAACTAATGCCAGTTCTCCTGGTGGCGTCATTAATGTTCGTGGCTCCGTAGACAGTCCTTGCTCCTCCAACGCCTTCGCAACTAGAGCCTTTACTTGGAGCTCAAGATTAGTCTCCCAGTCTCTGCTATGTTTCTTGTACATGTGCCTGTCCTCTTCGAATTTGTGCTTCCAGGTTGTCCTTTTCCCTAGCCCCCTGGTGCGGCCTGTGTGCTTCTTGTTTCCCAAGCCAAGGCTAAGCTCGTCCCTCTCTCTAAAATAATTGAATGAGCCC
This sequence comes from Miscanthus floridulus, assembly GCF_019320115.1. Taxonomy (NCBI): domain Eukaryota; kingdom Viridiplantae; phylum Streptophyta; class Magnoliopsida; order Poales; family Poaceae; genus Miscanthus; species Miscanthus floridulus. Next base: position 108,895,832 of record NC_089598.1, read on the forward strand.
TTCTCCTTGTCTTCAGCATATTTTAGTATCCTTGATACTGCCTCTTGGGTCTTTGGCTTATCAAACTTAAGTTTACCGCCGGATGATTCTGTAATCCTCGCATATATCCAATTCCTTGAGCGTACCTTTAAATTCGTCACATCGATATTCCCAGCAGTTGCAGCCTCTTCATCCATCTTCCTAAACTTCTCTTCCTTGGCATAGTAGCCACCAGGGCCTAGATGATGGTGGTGTTTTGAAAGGATCAAGATGCCCAAGAGGGGGGGGGTGAATTGGGCTAATTCTAAATTTTCTTGTAATAATCAAATCCTACGGATAGTCCAATTAACCCCTTGTGCCTAGAAAAGTGTTTCTATCAAACTAACGCACAAAGGACTTGCAACCTATGTTCCAAACTTACTCTAGCATGGCAATTCTATGAATGTAAAGACAAGTATTGAATTGCTCAAAGTAAATACTCAAAGTAAATGCTCAAAGTAAAGAGAGAGAGAGAGAGGAACACGGTGATATTTTGCTGAGGTATCGGAGAGTCGCCACTCCCCACTAGTCCTCGTTGGAGCACCCGCGCAAGGGTGTAGCTCCCCCTTGATCCGCGCAAGGATCAAGTGCTCTCTATGGGTTGATTCTTTGACACTCCGTCGCGGTGAATCACCCAAAGCCTCTCATAACTTGAGTTGGGTCACCCACAAGCTCCGCCGGGTGATCACTAAGCTCCCAATCACCACCAAGCCATCTAGGTGATGGCGATCACCAAGAGTAATAAGCACGAACTCTCACTTGACCACGCGAAGCCTAATGAAAAGATGGATGCACACTTGACTACTCTTGATTCACTAATGAGGCTACTCTCTTGGATTCTCAAATCTCAATCACATCCCTAGGACCTTGCTCTTCTTGGCACTCACAAACATGTTTCTCAGCTGTTGGAATGAGCAAAAGTGACTCCACACACGAGTGGAGCTTCTATTTATAAGGCAGCCTGAAAAACAAACCGTTATGAGCTTCTATGGGGTGACCGGACGCTCCGGTCATGTTGACTAGACGCTTCAGTCAGTTCAACCCGCGAACCAGTAATAATGAGTTGACCGGATGCTGGCAGGGTCCGGTCAGCACTGACCGGACGCATCTGGTCGCATAAAACCCTTACTGGAACCTTACTGGACTCGACCGGACGCTGAACCCTCAGGGTCCGATCAGTACTGACCGGACGCGTCTGGTCGCAGATTCCCTTCTCTAGAACCTTACTGGAGTCGACCGGACGCTGCCTTTTAGCGTTCGGTCACTTGACCTCTTCAGCGTCCGATCGCACCGAACGCAGACAGCTGATCAAATGAACTGACCGGACCCTGCGGCCAGCGTCCGATCGCACCGGGGCCAGCGTCTGGTCAGCATTTGACCATCCATTCACTTCCAACTCTCAATCATATGTGAATGAAGTTTGCTCCAAAGGATCTTAGGCATTCATAGGAGCTACCTAGAGCTTGTTTTAACAAGTGTGCACCACACCTAACTCACTAGACTCAACTAGGTCAAGCTACCCATCCATACCCCCCTTAATAGTATGGCCAAAGGAAAAACAAAGTCCTAAACTACTCTAAGTGTCTCTCCAACTCCAATCGACACTTAGAACTAGTCATCCTTGACCTTATCGTCCATCCTTTGAAAACCGAAGCGATTTCCATCGTAGGGGCATGACAGCTTTGATTTCCCAATTGATCTCTATTACCATGACCTAACTTAGTTGCATTTGCAAAACACACGTTAGTCATAGTAATCTTGTATTGTCATTAATCACCAAAACCTAACTAGGGGCTTAGATGCTTTCAATCTCCCCCTTTTTGGTGATTGATGACAATACCACCTCGAGTATGTGAAAGAGTGAGGTTTTTGATGGGCTTGGTTCATATAAGCTTTTGTCGATAAGAACAAAAGTGTTAGTCAAGCTTATATGACCTAAGCCAACACAATGTACTCAAAGAATATGAATTAAGCATGAGTACAAATAACAAAGCTCATTTGCATCGGAGTATAAGCGCGGAAGCAAAGGCAAATGAGCATAACACAAGTGATATGACATATACATAATGTAAAGTAGAGAGCACACATGTCATATATTACAATCACGTAGATAGCACTATCACATATATATAATAGTATGCATGAAAGTAACACACGATGCATAATAGTAATAGTGTATCACACAGAGAAAACTCCAAATGTATATAATAAGCTAATACTAGATAACTAGCTCCCCCTAAAACTCGCTCCCCTGAGTCTACATACTCGAACCCTCTCCCCCTTTGGCGTCAAACACCAAAACCTAAGGGTCGATCGGCGGGGCTGCAATGGATGAGTCGGACGCTGAAGTACGTGGAGCAAGCTGGAACTGGGCACCATCATCATCTGACCCTGAGCTTTGTACTGACTGACCCTCTATGGCAGGAAGTGGCGCTAAAGCGGTCTGGGTTTGAGCTGGGGCTGGTGCTGCCTGTGAAGCTGCTAGTACGTCTGTCGTAGGATCTGAAGAGGCGACAGACGAGGGGAGCCTCTGAGTAGTCACTGCGACTGGAGCTGCTGTAGAAGGACCGGCAGTATGCATATGAGGCGGTGTAGGCATGCCGGTCAACTCGCTGAAAGATGCTCCGAGACTCCTAGAGACTGATGTGTCAGGCACAAATAGCGAGGGTGACTGCTCTAGTGAGAAACCCGTGTGATATGGAGTAAACTACGGGGCAACCACCGGTGAGGACAACCACTAGGACACCTAAACTGTAGGTGAGGCAAACTAAGCTGGAGGCTGTCCCTGACTCTGAAGCCCACTGGACTGTATAGCTGGAGTCGTCGAAGTGGTGGCAGGCTGAGCAAGCTGGGGCGAAGGCTGTGGCAGTGGGGCCCCAAGTGCTATCACTACATGCTGCATAAATCCCATAAGCTACTGCTACATGAGTAACTGCTGCTGATGCATCTGCTACTGCTGCTGCTAGAGAAGCTACTGCTGCCTCTGGAACTCGTCCTGACGAGCCTAGAACTGTGCGAAGTTGGCTGTAGTCTCCTATGCCTGTCGTGCCTAATCCTGCTGCATCTGCTCAAGAATGGCAATCAATGCGGGGTCCGTCTACGGTGCTGGTGGAGCTGAGCTAGAACTGCCAGCCTCTGCATCATGTCTGCATGGAGGCATCTGAGGAATCGGCAGATAGTCATCGTCTGAGCTATCACTGGACTCGGTCATCCCCTGCTGGGCCTCAAGCTGCTCCTCCTCTGTAGCGGCTATGCCTCTAATGATCTCGTCCTACTGAGCTGCTGACTCGGGAACATCTGGACGATGACTGGGCTGAGCGGGTGGCTATGGAGTGCTATGCCTGATCCTCTGTGCCATGTTATATGCGGGAAACTCTATAGTGGCACCCATGTACTATGCAACCAACTCAAGGGTCCTGACGTGCACACACTGGAGCATCAAGAATGTGACCCAATGTGCATAAGGAAGCTGTCTGCGACCCTTGAAGCCCTCAGCAATAGTATCCTCCATCTCTGATAGAAGGAGGTCCCAAATGTCAAACACGGTCTGCTGCATCAGGGCATTAAGGAGCTAGAGTTGTAAGCGAGTCAGACCCTCCCTATATCCCAACCTGGGAAGCAGTGTCCTCTTGATAATGGCCTCTAACACTCGCGCTGTAGGAGTCAGGTCACTGGGGTTCCTGCTCGACCCCTCACCAAAGGGCTCCTTGAAACAATGTCGCACCAGATCTGTAGGGGGCACCAACCCTCCATGAGGACACCTGGGAGGCTCCTGCTGTCCATAACATACCTCATGCAATTTGATAGGCTGATCCTGTAACCTCAGTATCTCCTGGGCCCTAAAACTCATCACCTAGTAATCTCTGCCGTTGAATGCAAAGTGAATGAAGTTGTGATGCGGATCAACGTAGAGTGAAGCATAAAACTACCGAACCCAAGATGGTACATATACTCCTGTCCGGCCAATCAGATCTGCGAGCCCCGACAAATATGACAAGTAGGGGCGAATGTGCTCTCCGGCTGCTTCCACAATAGACTCTAGACTACAGACCCTCTAAGATCTGAACACTACCCCACTGTTCAGATATGTGTTATAGAAATCCTCCTGCAGTGGCGTGTAGAACCCCTCTGCTGCTCTCTCATCCCTCCTCGGAGGAAACCACACATCGAACTCAGCAAACCTCAACTGACGAACCTGTCTGGCTATGGTGGCCCTCAAGTCGAGGTGTACCACTGGAGGCGGACCCTATGGTCTAGGCGGTGGGCGTGAACCCCTACGCTGTGTAGCTGGCCTTGGTGGAACTGTGGCACTGGTCCGACCAGAGCGGCGTAGCTAGGGTGCCGACACGGTCTCCTCGGCCTGCTGGCCTTCCTAAGTCTCCTGAGCTGGCTGAGGCTCTGCTGGTGGCGGCTGCTGTTGTGCCTCCTGCTGGGACTCCCCCTGAGGTCAAGCCTCCTCAATAGCCAGTCGACGTCCTACCATCATGATAGTCCCAGGTGGACCACCATGACGACGCTCAGCCTCCTCGACTGCTGCCCTCTATGCTGGTGTGAGCTGTGGATCTGCTATGACAACACCACTGCATGCGCCTCCTCTCTCGGCACGCTCTGCGGCCTCTGCAACAACTGCTGCTCTCGCTGTCTCTACGTCGGGGTACTTGCGCTTCTTGGATGTCACCTGCTTTGTTCCCTTGCCTTTCGATCCTGCAGGCTGGTGAGGCGGAGGCCTCGGTCATCATCACCTAGGCCACCACCAACGTTCTTGGTGCGAGCCATTTGATCTGACAAGAAGATGAACTATCGCCGATGAAGATCAACTGTCAAACTGGCACTCCCGAGGCTTGGCCTCGATCCTTACTCGTGAGCTTGGCTCCGAGTTGACTGCTAACTGCCACAAGAACCTCAATGGCACCGACTCGTTGCATGATAGAATAGATGGATATACGAATAAATACAATATATCTAATAGATGCGAAAGACCTAGGAAGCAAGCAATGTAGGTGCAAAATTGAGATGATGGGTAAACTACCTGACGATCAGTGATCTGGGAAAAGAAAAGACGTCACGCGGGGGAACCTCGGAACCGACTAGGGTTGATTGAAAGCCCTGAATGCGATTGACAATCAGTACAATGCAATTGATCTAGATTCACAGGCAAATCAAATTTGGAGCAACGATCTAGCCTTACCAAGGAGGAAACAGGGCTAGGGTGCAAGAACTGCTGTTGTGATGGTACTAGGAGGCTAGACGGAGCACTGCGACCGATTGGCATAGTGGAGGTGGCACGCTGGCTGGCGGCGCTGCAAGCGCGGAAGGCGCACGGTCGTGGCTGCGGTAGCGCAAAGGTTGCGGGAGGTGCTCGGCCACGGAGCAGGGGCGAGCGTGGGCAAACTCTGGCGACAAGGAAACTCGATGGCGTGGATTAGATGAGGTGGCGCGGTGGCTAGGGCACGGCTGCTGGCGGCGTAGGCACGGGAGGTCACGGCTAGCTGCGGCGGTGCGGTAGACTCGGAGGCGGCGGCTATGGTGATTAGGGTAAAGAAAAATGTGATGACTTCGGTTAAATGAGGTCCCCAAGCGCAACAGATAAGGAAACGGAAAAGAGTCCTGAAGCCGCGCGAGATCCACTAACCGGACGCTCTAGTGGTAGCGACTAGACGCTATCACCCAGTGTCTGGTTAATTCCAGAGAGGTCCAATCCCTCTGGAATCAGGACCGGACACGTCCGGTGGTCCATGACCGGACGCAGGCAAGGTTCGGTCAGTATAGCCTATTCCTTCTTCAATCGACCGGACGCTGGATTCCTTCCTGACCGGACGCACAAACATAGCGTCCGGTCACTCCTTCACCAGCAGTTCACCTCCTGTGAACTGACCGGACGCTGGACAACAGCGTCCGGTGCAGCGTCCGATGCACCTTTTCCAGCAAATCTTCAAAGTTCCTTCGCGCTGCCTGTTCCCAATCAAGTCCCAACTTGAATAAGATCCAAATAAACACCAATTGGGACTGATGTGAGTGACCTCTCTCAAACTCTCATATTTTTCAAAAATATTTTGCCTTAGGCTATAATTCTTTTTAAGAAAATAGGTAATAAAAGGGCAAATGGAACAAAACGACGAAACAACATCCATGTATATGCAATACTATGTAAGTAAATCTAGTTGCTTGTCAAGTTTGATCCAAGGTTAAGCTTTTTCACACGCTTTTCAGCGGTTATCTTAACCATGTTAGACAAGCCCTATATGCATTGCCAAAAATTAAACATGTTGTATATTACAATGAATGCAAGGGACAACACAAGCTCAATTTTTAGTGAAGTTACTAAAATCAAGTACATTGAGCTCATTTCGCAATCTACAAAAAGTAGCCTCATCTAGCGGTTTAGTGAAGATATCCGCTAATTGATCTTCGGTTCTTACACCTTCTAGTGATATATCATTTTTAGCCACATGATCTCTTAGAAAGTGATGGCGGATATCTATGTGCTTGGTGCGAGAGTGTTGAACCGGATTATTTGCAAGTTTTACTGCACTTTCATTGTCGCACAAAAGATGTACCTTTTCTAGAACTACACCATAGTCTAGCAAAGTTTGTTTCATGTATAATATTTGTGCACAACAAGCACCCGCGGCAATGTATTCCGCTTCGGCGGTGGACAAAGCCACACTATTTTGTTTCTTGGAGGACCAAGACACAAGTGATCTACCAAGCAAATGGCACCCTCTGGATGTGCTTTTTCTATCCACTTTGCATCCGGTATAATCCGAATCAGAATAGCCAACTAGCTCAAATATAGCTCCTTTGGGATACCAAAGGCCAATGCTTGGTGTGTGCTTAAGATACCTAAGGATTCTTTTTACAGCAATTAAATGTGTTTCCTTAGGACTAGCTTGAAATCTAGCACACATACACACACTAAACATGATGTCGGGCCTAGATGCGGTTAAATATAACAAGCTACCAATCATAGAACGGTAGAGAGTTTGATCAACCGGGTTACCTCCCTCATCTAGGTCGAGATGTCCATTGGTAGGCATTGGTATTTTGATTGGCTTACATTCATCCATCTTGAATCTCTTGAGAAGATCTTTTGTGTATTTCTCTTGAGAGATGAAGATGTCTTCTTTCATTTGCTTGACTTGAAAACCAAGAAAGAATGTAAGCTCACCAATCATGGACATCTCGAACTCCTTCGACATCAATTCACCAAATTTTTGCATGAGTCTTCATTTGATGATCCAAAGATGATATCATCAACATATACTTGACAAATGAAGATATGCCCATCAAGCTTCTTGGTGAATAGTGTGGTGTCGACCTTCCCAATGGAGAAGCCCTTCTCAATGAGGAAGTCCCGAAGACGCTCATACCAAGCTCTTGGGGCTTGCTTAAGCCCATATAGTGCCTTGGACAACCTATAAACATGATTAGGATATCTAGGGTCTTCAAACCCAGGAGGTTGATCAACATAGACTAGTTCATTAATAAAGCCATTTAAGAATGCACTTTTCACATCCATTTGATATAGTTTCATTTCATGATGTGATGCATATGCAAGAAGGATACGGATGGCTTCTAATCTTGCAACCGATGCAAAGGTCTCTCCAAAATCCAAACCTTCAACTTGAGAGAACCCCTTTGCAACTAGTCTTGCCTTGTTCCTCACAACAACACCTTGATCATCTTGCTTGCTGCGGAACACCCATTTGTTCCAATGACTCTTGCACCTTTTGGTCGCTCTTCAAGAGTCTAAACTTCATTGTGAGTGAAGTTGTTCAACTCTTCATGCATGGTATTGATCCAATCAAGATATTTTAGAGCTTCTTCTACCTTGGTAGGCTCATAGCAAGAGACAAAAGAGTGACGAGCAATAAATGAAGTAAGTTTTTGAGATCGAGTCATTACTCCCTTTGATGGACTCCCTATGATGAGATCTTGTGGATGATTTTGTAGGAGAGGTGTATTTCTTCTATTGACCACTTGGGGAGGAGGTTGTGGAGTATCAACATCTTATGCTTGTACCACCATTTGCTCATGGGAGATATGAGTATCTTCATTTTCTACTCTCCCATCTTTTTCACCATCTTGTGGCACACTTGATGAAGAGGGTTGGTTAATGACTTGTACATCATCTTCATCATCTTTTGGCTTGATGTCTCCCAGCAGAATATTCTTCATGGCCTCCCTCAATGGTTCATCACCTACATCATCAAGATTCTCATGTGCTCCTTGGGAGCCATTAGATTCATCAAATTCCACATCATATGTTTCTTCAACCAAGCCGGTGGCATGATTAAATACTCTATATGCTTTGGACTTCGATGAGTAACCAACAAGAAAACCAATATCACAACGTCTTTGGAACTTCCCTAGGTGTTGCCGCTTCTTGTAGATGTAGCATTTGCAACCAAACACCCTAAAGAAGGAGACGTCCGGCTTCTTTCTATTGAGCAACTCATAAGGTGTCTTGCCAAGAAACTTTTGAAGGAATAGGCGGTTTGATGCATAGCATGCGGTGTTGATTGCTTCCGCCCATAGAGCTTCGGGGGTGTTGTACTCATCTAGCATTGTCCTTGCAAGAGTGATCAAAGTCTGGTTCTTCCTCTCAACTACACCATTTTGTTGAGGAGTATAGGTTGTGGATACTTCATGCTTGATCCCAACTTCATCACAATAGGCTTCAATGTTTGTGTTGTCAAATTCTTTCCCATTGTCACTTCTAATCTTTTTGAGCTTCACTTCAAATTCATTTTGAGCTCTCTTAGCAAACTTCTTGAAGCAAGATGCAACTTTGGATTTGTCATGAAGGAAGAACACCCATGTATACCTTGAATAGTCATCCACAATCACAAGACAATAGAGATTTCCTCCCAAACACTTGTATATTGTTGGTCCAAATAAATCCATGTGTAGAAGTTCTAGAACTCTTGTGGTTGAAATGAAAGCTTTGGTTGGATGAGTGTTTACAACTTGCTTGCCGGCTTGACATGCACTACAAAGCTTATCCTTTTCAAACTTCACATCCTTCAACCCTCTCACCAAATCATTCTTCATAAGCTTCTTGAGTGAGCTCATCCCAACATGAGCAAGTCTTCTATGCCATAGCCACCCAAGTGTTGTTTTGGTGAATAGACAAGTCTTCAAATTTGCATCTTCGGAGGTGAAGTCCACTAGATATAAGTTGTTGTATCTAAATCCATTGAATATCACTTGATTGTCATCTACCTTGGATACAACAACCTCTTTCTCAGTGAACAAGCATTGGAAGCCAAGATCACACAATTGCCCAACGGATAGCAAGTTGAAGCTCAATGAAGCAACACAGAGCACATTGGAGATGGAATGATCATTTGATATTGCCACTTTGCCCAATCCTTTAACCTTGCCCATTGAGTTATCTCCAAAAGTTATTTTCTCTTGTCCATCTACCTCTTCATCTAGTGAGGTGAACATACGAGGATCACCGGTCATATGTTGAGTGCAACCACTATCAATAACCCAATGACTTCCACCGGTCTTGTAGTTCACCTACACACATGAGATTCAAACTTTAGGAATCCAAACTTGTTGAGGGCCCTTCACCTTCTCAACAAGTGACTTAGCCACCCAAATCTTCTTAGGCCTACTCTTATTGGGGGGGTCCTAAGAACATGACTTTCATCTTTCCACTAGAATCTTTTCTAAGCATGTAGTGAGCATTGAAAGCAAAGGGTCTAGCATGCTTGGGCAAGGGTTGTGGTGGTGGAGTTTGACACTCATGAGCAAAGTGGCCTTCTTGTCCACACTCAAAACATCTCTTTGGCTTTGGCTTTGGCTTTGATTATTGTTATTGAGCTTGAGCCTTCTTCTTCTCTACACTTGCCACATATCCAATGCCACTTCTATCCATCTTCATGACGGTGTTCATGAGTAGCTCACTTTGGAGATGCTTGCCTCTAGCAAACTTGCTCAATCCAATCTTGAGATGCTCTTTCTCCAACTTGAGCTTCTTATTTTCTTCTTTTAGAGCATCATCTTTCTTTTCTTCCTTGAGCTTCTTGTTTTCTTCTTTGAGTTTTTCATTCTCAAGGATCAACTCTTTGTCATGATCAAGAGTTTCTAGTACAATGATGTTTTGGCTTTTCATCTCTTCAAGATCTTTCATGAGCTTCTCATTATCACTCTTGAGCTTGACATACTCATCATAGTCATTGCACTCAACCACTTGCTTGCCTTTGCTACTAGATCCATGCTCAATGCTCTCATCAATTAAATCATCACATGAAGTAGCTATATCAATCTTGACAACATGGTTAGTAGCATCATGTGGCTCATTTGGTAAAAATTCTTGAGCAATAACAAGAGTATCATGATTAATCTTAAGAGTAGTGTATTCATCTTTTAGCTTGTTGTGGCTAGTGATGAGTTCATTATGCACCCACTCAAGTTTATCATGTTTATCTTTAAGCTCTTTCTTGGAAGATTTGAGCTCCTTGAGTTTGGATGATATAGCATCATTAGTTTCTCTAAGCTCATCATTAGCCTTTTCCAATGTATCACACTTAGCTAAGACTAAATCATTTTTAGCATCAAGCTTTTCATTGGTAGCTCTACTCTTTCTAATGATCTTAGTGTATTTTCTTAGTATTTTGACAAGATCATCATATGTAGGTGAATCATCATCATTGCTATCGCTATCATTATCACTAGCATGCTCATCATCACTACTATCATCACTCTTAGTTACCTTGCATTCACCCTTAGACATAAGGCATAGGTGTGTAGAGGATGATGGCGATGGTGGCGGTGAAGATGCAAGATCAATAGCAATGGCGGCCACCTTTTCATTGTCACTATCATCATTGGATGATCCACTTGATGAATCAATGTCCGTGAGCCAATCACCGATAATGTAGGCCTTTCCACTCTTCTTCTTCTTGTGGAAGTCCCTCTTCTTGCCATCTCTCTTCTTGTATGGCTTGTTCTTTTTCTTCTCATCTTCATCTTCATTGGTTGAGTCATCTTTCTTGCCCTTGTTCTTGTTCTTGTTCTTGAACTTGTCTTTCTTGGGCTTTGTGTATTGATGAGCTAGATGGCCAAGTTCGCCACAATTGTAGCAATCCATCTCGGAGATTGGCTTTCTTCTTGAGCTAGTGAAGAACTTCTTCTTCTTGCCGTCAAACTTGATGCCACTCTTGTTTAGCTTCTTTAGCATCTTGGCGGTCTTCTTCACCATGAGAGCAAGACTTTCTTCATCATCTTCATCACTTGAGCTCTCATACTCAAGTCTTGCTTTGCCCTTATCTTGGCTAGCTTTGAATGCTAAGTCCTTCTCTTTCTTCTTTGTAGAGGATGAGCCATCTTGTGGCATGATGTGCATGTACATCTCATGAGCATTGATCTTTCCCAAGATTTGTGTCGGTGTAGCGGCGAAAAGATCACCTTGATGTAGCACGGTCACAATGTGTAACACCTCGGGTGTTAGCCTTGCATAACTTGACTTGCATAACATGATCATGAGCATCAAGCATTCATAAACAAGCATTTACAATTGAAACATTGGATTGAAACATCTGCAACATTTGCTTGTTATCGTAGGTTTCCTTGAACATATGCAACTTTTCTCATTATTTCATGTCTCCATGTGTATATGCATATGATCATGAGTGTATACATGTAGATGGTTGATATGAGTCACAAAAATATATTGGCAATACATAGGTTAGCAAATGGAACATGGTTCATGAATGTCACTTCCCATGATCAAGCCTTAAGTCATGTTTCATGTGATTACTTTAAATAGCTCTATGAGTGACTAATACATGAAATGATTGAATGACCTTACAAATTGCTTAAACATGTTTAGAGTATCATTATGAACAACTTTGATATTCATGGTTAGGGGTAAATAGGTCATTAAGCCATAGTTTGAAGTGTATCAACATTTAAATGTGACATGTTTGACCAAATTTGAACTAGGTGTTAGAGACCTTGCATGGAGGAGATCACTAAAGCAAAGTTGTAGTATTTGCTATAAGGAACAACTTTTATTTTTGGGTCATTAACTGATTCAGCTCCTAACATGTGTGAAATTGGATCACAAAAATCAGTAAAATCAACATTTCAAGACTTATACAAAATTTTCTAAGTCCTATCAACTGATAGCCTGACAAACCAATCTTTGGGATGATATAACTTCATTTCGATTGTGAATTAGCACGAGTTCACTGAACAAGAATTGTAGATGGTACTTAGGACTACAAATTTTGTTTTGGAATCATTCACTGGATTACTTTGCATCGGGAGATATTTCAACTGAGAAACTCGCTGTCAGGCTGATCGTCGCGTTCACTGACGAACTGACCGAACCGTTTCGGTGGCCGACCATCGCCAGGACAGAGCCGCCGCGTGGACGTCACGATGGCCGCGCGTCATTGTTGCCCTGACCGCGCAGGCCACGACGCGCCTGAGCCGGCCATTACCACCCCAGCTATCGCCCGCTCCTGCCTGTGCCTCCATTTCGCATTTCCTGGCTCTCCTTCGTCGCTCGCAGCGCCCACAGCAGCAGCGCCGCTCGCCTCCATCGCCGTGCCAGTCACCGGCTTGCCTAGCCACTTCTCCATCACCACAACAGCACCACCGTCATCCCAGCGACTCCCTGCGCCAGCCCATGCCCACTAATTGAGCTCGGTAAGCTCCAGCCCCGCGCACAGCCTCACCGAAGCTCCGCCGCCACCTCCGTCGCCGTGGTCAGACCTAATCCGACCATCGCTAGCAGTGTTAGTGAGTGCATTAGCTTCGTCGTAGTGTGTCGATGCTCGGCGTAGCGTTTAATTGAGTCGTCGTGGCTTCCACCGGCATCTCACTGTCGACCCGCACCTCCGCCCCGCCATTGATGCCGCCGTAGTCGCTAGCTCCGATGGGAGGTCCCACCAAGTAATGCAATGTGTGCGCAAGGTTGAGTAGATCACCGTGTGAAGATGTCACCGTCGGCAGGTTCGCCGTCGGCGAGCTCTGGCCACGCCAGTAGAGTAGCACTGCCTGCTCTGTTCTTGTCTCGATGACATGTGGGGTCTTCTGTCAGCGGGTCCCACCGGTCAGCGACAGCAGTATTGAAAGCTAGTTCATTTTGAATTCAGATTTGAGTGTGTTTTGTAATTTTTAGATCTCCAGTTTGGTAGCTTAAAAAATTGGGCAATAAATTTGGTAGTGTTCCTTAGGAAGTGTAGTATTTAAGAAAAATATATTCTTGACATTTACAGTAGAAATTTTGGGAGATTTAAATGGAGATTTGAAATGTGTTTTTGAATGCATGCAAACTTGTTTATTTTATATCTAGAGTTCCTATGCTCCAAAAATTATGAAATTTTTGTGGTAAGCTAGTCTTAACATATATGAGCTCTGGTAAAAATTTGAGGATCAGTGCATGTGTAGATTTGTAGTTATAGATTTTTCTATTATAAATAGTGAATCCTTGTATGAATTTTTATAAATTATTTATGAATCCATTATTCATGAAATTTGTTGGGGGATATCCTAGTACCATAAGGATGCTAAGAAAAATAGGAAATCTGTTGCTTGACACTTTTCACTAGGGTTTTCTATTTTTGCTATTGTAAGCCTTTCTGCCTTGTCCTTTTTGTATAGAATGTTTTACTATATAAAATGGCATGAAACTTTTGTAGTAGTCTTTTGGTAGCATTAGTAAGGCACTGTAAATTTTTAAGAATTTTTGATGCACATTTGATATACATTTATTATTTAACCTATGTATCCAAATAAAATAATAAAGGCATATAAAGAAATAGTTTGGGCTTCACCATTATATTTTCTTGGATGTATTTTGTATGCTTAAACTGTTGGTAGACTTTGTGTTGTCAAACTTTGAATGATTACATGAAGTAGAAGTATTGTTACTGTGTAATGCAAATTGGAAGGGTTCCGGACAGATTCTGGAGTTGGATAAGTTGCATGTTAAAAATGATGTTTGCTGTAAAAATAGTTAATAACAAAGTTGTAGGTAATTTTATAAGCTTTCCAGAAAGTCCAGGATCACTGCATTTGGATAATTAGAACTCCAGTTATGAGTAAAATAAGTAGCTGCTATTTGTGAAGTAGTAGATGCATTGTCGAAGTAATTAGTTACATAATCAAGAAGAGATATGCACCTACTCAGTAGAACATGATGCACTTGTTAACATATATGCATTCATGATATCTTATGCCATATTCATGCATCTAGGATCGGAGGAAGAAATAACGTTGCTGGAATTCGACGAAGTAGAGGAAGGGGACCAGCAGGAGAATCCTCAAGTCATAGCTCCCGAAGGCGTGGAGCAGAATCCTGAAGAGCTTTCCGGAGTGTCCTGACCACCGCCCCACTTCCTTTCTATGAGGCAAGCCCCGAAGCATTCTAAGTCTCCCAGTATTTTACAAATGATTACTTGAGTATTTATGATTGATGCATTAGGTTATAAGAGTTGAATGGAACCACTTGATGCATATAAATTCCTTGTCCAGATATTACACCTTTAACCGGTATAGGTCCAGGATCGAATATATGCTTAGCCATGCTTAGACCGGTAGAAGTCGGGTGATGTCCTAGTCACCTGCGAGATATAGGTGGATACCGGAGCACGGTTGGCTATATTTGCTATCGTGGAACAGAACCATGGGGTAAAAGAAAATCGAGACCGGGCGGGATGTCGATAGAGAAGCAACAAGACATGGAGGTCTTGGGTGTGGATCTATCCCCGTCTGTGTCGATTAAGGACCAGTACCATTGTTGGCGCTTCTGACAAGATTGAACGCATGCCTCTCACTTAGCTGGCCGGATAACTCGTTCCGACCGCGAAGCCGAGTAATTCAACTCAGGCCGGGACCCTGTTCTGTTGTGCGCTCCTTCCGGGGGACGATCAGACTGAGCCAAGGGCAGGCTAGGCCTGAACGTCCTGGCATCTGGTGTCCCTAGATTGTGCGGCGTGGTATAGACCCACGAAATGTGGACCTGAGTTGTACCAAAGGTGACCTAAGGCTGCCTTCGCGTGGTATGCCTAGGTTTGTGTTAGGAATAAATTCCCAGCTGGTTGAAATCGATTCGAATCGCCGTCTCTCCCAGATAGTGAGAAACTTGGCTAGTCCCAACATCATAGTAACTGTGTTATGGAACATGATGGTTCGAATGAATATGGAAGTACAATACCTGCTATGGTTACTATTGTATGCTTTTAAATGATATACCACATGTTTGGCACAGGATAGTTGCTAATCTAGAAATGGATAGTTATAATTAACTTGTTAAAGGAATCCGAATTGTACAACTAAGTTAATTTCCTTTATGCAAAATGTTGTCAAGCTATCTCCACTTATACAGCCTTGCATAATCCTTGGAGTCATTTTATTTCTGGTTTATGACGGGTAAGTCTAGCTGAGTACCTTCTCGTACTCAGGGTTTTATTTCCCATTGTTGCAGATGGCACTGTGTATCATGGTTATTGCAAGAGTTGCTTCTATCCCACCGTGGATGAGGAGTAAGCCTTGGGCAGGCTTCTTTATTAATCCCTATCTTTGCTTTTGTGGACCGTGATCCTACTTGGCACTGTATCAAACTATGTTGGAAACTTTATTTTCGAACTTATTTGCTTCCGCTTTATCTATCAAACTCGGTTTGTAATAACTTTTATTCGTACTCTGATGATGAAATGTATCTGTGAACTTTATGTAATATGTGGCATGTATGTTGAATCATGTACGATCTTGGTTGTTGTAAATCGTTTATCGAGACCCGTCGTGGTACTCGACGGACTACCGGGTTTATATGGGTTCAAGTATGACAGTGCGACCGCTTGCGGGCTGCCATCGTACTTGTACTCTTATAAATTGGTCGGTTCTGCGACAGCTGGCATCAGAGCAAGATTTAACGTTAATTGTCACATGTGTATTTAAAACAAAAGTTTTTGTTTCCAAAAACCCTTCTCTAGCAACTAATAGTTATATAATAGGTATTTGAAATCTAAAGTGTGCCAATGATCACTTTCCTTATGCCCAAATTAAGGACTATTAGGTGGCTATTTAAGTACTAACATGGGGGTTTTTACTTCGTCGTCCATACGGCGTGCTATTGTATGGATGCCATTCACTTGAGTGGTAATGTATGGATCAATTGCCTCTACGCCAAGGTAAGATGATAAGTGACATGACCGCAAGATGTGAGCATGCGGTCGGGGAGAGATAGTTTTGGTACGGCTATGTATGCATGCTTGCATGTGTATATGGTACGTATTTAATTGTGGGTTTAAATTATTAGTCGGGTAGATTGATACAGAAGTATATGTATGGGTATACATATATGGAAGTATTTACAATTACATTCTGCATATTTCATTATGGGTTTAGGGCTGAAATGAAATCTTATGCAGGTACACTAACAACGAAACATATAGCTCGACTAGTTACGTTATACATGAGAGAACGTATGTATGCCACCGTGTCTACCGTTAGAAACAATTTTTTTCCTAAGTTTGTGAGGACGTACGGAACGTGCATGCATCATGATAATAGATAATTACATTGTTCCTCCCCTTATAAATTTCTTACTCGGATATGTAACTCTTCTCCATTATGGCCTAGTCTCTCACCAAGTGGTACATGTTAATGGTGCAGATGGCACGCACAAAGCAGACCGCTCGCAAGTCCACCGAAGGCAGAGCTCCCCGCCGTCAGCTTGCTCCACATACCCATCAATGCCACACATTTCTTGGAGAGTTTGGGATGCCTACACTCTTGTGGAGAGTGCTCAGCTATGTAGGCTATCCTGATGGAATGGAGCCCCGCTACTTCTGGGCTGAATGAGCAGTTGGGGGAGGGTCTCTTGGTTACTGTGGAGGCCATTGTTCATCCCCGAGGTGATGGTTCTGAGTGGATAGGTTGGTGTTATGAGTCAACGGGCAGGACTGCTGAAGAAGCAGCTGGCAGGGCAGCCTTTGGGATACTGAGGGATATCATGGATCGTTTTCCTCAGGAGCTGGCAGCCGCTTTGGTTGGAGTCTTTCCGAGGGGCAACCCCTCCACTGACTCATGGCAGCAGGCAAGAGGAAGATCCTTGGAGATTGGTGCAGCAGAAGGGCAGAACAGTGATAACCCTAGCCATGAGCGCCATGTTCGCAGTGATGAAGGTGTTAGATGGAGTAGAAGGTAGCCTAAGATGTGTGTCTGGTGCTCTTAGTCATGCCCGCGAGGACCGACGTCAGCTTCAGAGGGAGCACGACGCCGAGATTGAGAGGCTCAATGCAGAGATGGCTCAGTTAACTCACCAGAGGAATGAAGCCTGGTCCACAGAAGATGTTCTGAGAGCTCGACAGTTTGAGCTAGGAGCAGCAGCTGGCCAATGCGGAAGAGTACAACGACAACCTACATGAGGAGGTTCATCAGCTGAATAACCAGCTCCACCCTTATGTTCCGCCTGGAGCCGCAGAGATGGATCTAGAGGAGGATGAGGAAGAGGTAGAAGTGGAGCCTGAGGGAGGAGAGGATCCTATCTCTGACCTCGATAGTGATCATGATGAGGATTAGATCACTTAGTACTTAGTGGAAGGGCTAATGTATCACCTTTATTCATGTAATGGACCTATAGTTCGAATTTGGTATTGGTAATCCGACTATCATGTAATATTGTTAATCGCATGACTATCGCACGTTTGGTTAAACATCAATGCAATTCCAGTCCTTTGTTGGTGATCACGATTTAAATTTGCATGCGATATGAGCGCGATAAGTGGTCAAATTGGTGGTAGTCATGTTGCGAGAATGAATGATTATGCCTTTGTTTTGTATGAAATTAAGATTCTCCCTAGTAATTTTAGTTTGGCATGAGTACATAATTCATCTGCAATCTCTTGACATCAACCAATAATCGCTTATTGTTGCAACTTCGCAGATGACGCGCACCCATGCTGGAGCTGGTGGCAGCCAGGATGGCAATAATGATGACTTGCCACCCCCACCGCCTGCCGTCCGCTCAGGAGTTCTTTACCCAGTTCTTGGGGAGCCAAAGGACAATGGAAGAAGCTTTGCGCCTCATCGCGCAAAACACCGCTCGTGGCCACCCACATCAACCAGGGGCTGAGCCAAATCAGCACAGTACATTCAAGGAATTTCTGGATACGAAGCCTCCAATCTTCAAGGTGGCTGAGGAACCACTGTAGGCTGACGAGTGGCTCAACACCATTGAGCAGAAATTTCATCTGCTGAGGGTCACTAGAGCATCTGAAAGCTGAGTATGCTTCTCATCAGCTGCAAGGACCAGCAGGGATCTGGTGGACACATTTCTTGTCGTCTCTGCCTGCTAATGCGCGAGTGACCTGGGAATAGTTCAAACTAGCTTTTAGGGGACATCATATTCCCCCGGGCCTAATGCGCATGAAAGCAGCTGAATTTATGAGGCTCACTCAAGGAACGAAGACCCTCACAGAATATATGCACGCATTCAACAACCTGTCCAGATATGCTCCTAGGTTTTGTGGATACTGAAGAGAAAAAGATAGAGAGCTTCAAACGGGGTCTAGGGTACCAAACTGATGAAGACCATGGCCAATTCTAGGTGTGCCACGTACAATGAGTTTATTAGTGATGCCTTGACCCAAGAAAACCACAATAACATGCATGCCGTTGCTAAGGGTCGCAAGAGGGCATATGAGGCAGGTGCCTCTGGATCTTCCCAGTCAAAAGCGCCTATCATAGCTAGGCCACAATTCCATCCACCTGCACCCAAGTTTAGGCCTCCACCACCTAAAGCTCAGAATAACAGGCCATAGAAACCATTCCGTAAGGCATTCACTATTGCCTTACCAAAAGGGACTGGCAGTCAGGGAAGCTCCACTAGGACCTAGGAATAATCAGCCATGTTTCAACTGCAACCAAATGGGTCATTGGGCCAAGGAATGCCCCCACCCCAAGAAGAATGGCAACCCAAATCAGAACAATCAGAGGCAGGCGAACGCAAGGGCACGTCCGGGATACGTGCATTATACCGCTGTTGAGGAAGTGCCCGCTGGAGAAGTTGTCACGGCTGGTATGTTTCTCGTCAACAAGCATCCCGCTGTTGTTTTATTTGATTCGGGAGCTTCTCATTCATTTATGAGTCAAGCATTTGCATCTAGACATGATCAAGAAATAATTGAAGTAAGCAAAGGGGGTTATAATATAAGTTCAGCAGGGGGTACTATTTCTACCAAAAAGATAGTAAAAATGTGCTCATCTCTATACAAGGGAGGGAGTACACAACGGATTTGATAGTATTGCCCGGGTTATCGATAAGTGTAATCTTAGGCATGAATTGGATGAAGGATCATGGTGTTCTTATTGACACTAGCACCCGTACTATTATGTTGAGAGAACCCACGGGAGGGAATGCTTTTCTAGTACCACTCTCCCGCAATTTTGAACTCCAACATTTAGCTTGTGCTATCCAAACCACCACACTTTGTGATATCCCAGTGGTTTGTGAGTTTCAGATGTATTTCTAGAGGAATTACCAGGTCTACCACCAGATAGGGATGTGGAATTTAAGATTGAGTTAGTGCCAGGTACTGGCACCCATATCAAGAAGGCCCTATAGAATGCCACCCAATGAGTTAGCGGAACTTAAGGTTCAATTGCAAGATCTATTGGACAAGGGTCTTATCCAACCTAGCTCATCTCCGTGGGGATGTCCAGCCTTGTTTGTGAAAAAGAAGGACAAGTCACTGAGAATGTGTGTAGATTACAGACCACTCAATGCTGTGACCATCAAGAACAAATATCCATTGCCTCGCATCGACATCTTGTTCGATCAGCTAGCGAAGGCAAAGGTATTCTCCAAAATTGACTTGAGATCAGGCTACCATCAGATAAAGATCAGACCAGGAGGATATACCTAAAACTGCTTTCTCTACTAGGTATGGCTTATACGAGTATTTGGTTATGTCTTTCGGACTAACAAATGCTCCAGCCTACTTCATGTACCTGATGAACTCGGTATTCATGCCTGAGCTTGACAAGTTCGTGGTCATGTTTATCGATGATATATTGATTTATTCAGAAAATGAGTCAGGATCATGAAGAACATCTGAGGATTGTTTTATCCAGATTGAGGGAGCATAAGCTATATGCGAAATTTAGCAAATGTGAATTTTGGTTGAGCAAAGTACCTTTCTTAGGTCACATCTTATCAAGAGATGGAATCTCTATAGACCCATCAAAAGTACAAGAGGTCATGGATTGGAAAGCCCCAACTTCGGTTCATGAAGTTCGGAGTTTTCTAGGGTTAGCAGGATATTATCGTCGTTTCATTCTAGATTTCTCAAAGATAGCTAAGCCTATGACCAGACTACTTCAGAAAGATGAGAAGTACAAATGGACACCAGAATGTGAAGCAGCTTTTCACACCCTCAGAACTTTGTTGACTACAGCACCTGTGCTAGCACAACCAGACATTGAAAAGCCTTTCGATGTATTTTGTGATGCATCGAGGAATAGGTTTGGGATGTGTGCTTATGCAAGAAGGAAGAGTTATTGCATATGCTTCTCGGCAATTGAGAAAGCATGAAGTCAACTACCCTACACATGATTTAGGAACTTGCAGCAGTGGTTCACGCATTAAAGATATGGAGACATTATTTGTTGGGCAATATATGTCATATATTTACCGACCACAAAAGTCTCAAGTATATCTTTACCCAACCAGAGCTGAACATGAGACAAAGAAGATGGTTAGAGCTAATTAAGGACTACAATTTAGAAGTACATTACCATCCGGGTAAAGCTAATGTAGTAGCAGATGCACTCAGTCGAAAGTCTCATTGCAACACTACAGAAGCATTATTGGAAGATGGATTCAACTTATTACACCCTGCTGTACTTACACAATATCACTGATTAGTTGTTCACTTGAGAGCAAAATCATAGAGCTACAGCAGACGAATGTAGGAATAAGTCACATCAAAAGAAAAATGCAAGAGCAAGGAGACCAAGCATTTCAGATTGGACGAAAGAGGTGTTTTATGGTTTGAGGACCGACTTGTGGTACCAAAAGACCGCGAGCTAAGGAATCAAATTTTAGATGAAGCTCACTCGTCCAAATTGTCTATCCATCTGGGTAGTAGTAAGATGTATCAAGATTTGAAAACCCGTTTTTGGTGGACTAAGATGAAGAAAGAGATCACAGCCTATGTTGCTAGGTGTGATAACTGCAGTAGAGTAAAAGTTGTTCATATGAAATCCGCCGGATTACTTCAGCCATTGCCTATTCTAGGTTGGAAATGGGAGGAAATCAGCATGGACTTTATCACAGGCCTTCCAATGACGCCACAAGGTCATGATTCAATATGGGTTATTGTTGATCGTCTCACCAAGTCAGCACACTTTATACCCGTGAACACACGGTATATAGTTGGGAAATACGCTGAGATATATGTTTCCCAGATCGTGAGACTGCATGGAGTACCCAGGACTATAATCTCAGATCGAGGACCACAGTTCATAGCTCGTTTCTGGGAGCACTTACACCAGGCTTTGGGAACCAAGCTAATCAGAAGTTCGGCATACCATCTGCAAACTTCAGGACAGACAGGAGCGAGTGAACCAAATCCTAGAAGATTTGCTTAGAGCTTGTGTTATATCTTCAAAAGGTTCATGGGAGAAATGGTTACCTTTAGCTGAGTTCTCCTATAACAACAGTTATCAAGCGAGTATCAAAATGGCTCCATTTGAAGCATTGTATGGCAGAAAATGTAGAACTCCATTGAATTGGATTGAGCCCGGTGAAAGGAGATACTTTGGTATTGACTTTGTCAATGAAGCCGAAGAGCAAGTACGTATCATCCAACAACATATGAAGGCAGCTCAATCGAGGACAGAAGAGTTATGCCGATAGAAGAAGAAGACCACTGACTTTTGAAGTGGGTGACTATGTATACTTGAAAGTATCACCCATGAAAGGAGTGAAGAGATTTGGGATGAAAAAGAAGCTTTCACCTAGATATGTGGGGCCATACAAGATTTTGGAATGGAAAGGAAATGTTGCGTATAAGTTACAACTTCCACCAGAGATGAGTGCAATATTTGATGTCTTCCATGTTTCTCAGTTGAAGAAATGTCTTCGAGTACCTGAAGAAGCCATTGCACCCACCAATGTGCAGCTTCAATCGGATTTGACCTACGAAGAAAAGCCAATTCGAGTATTAGAGGAGATGGAGAGAGTAACCCGGAGTAAGATTATTAAGTTCTATAAGGTGGTGTGGAACAATCATAGTGAACAAGATGCTACGTGGGAAAGAGAAGATTATCTACGAGAAGTTTATCCCGCCTTTTTCCAAGAATGGTAGGTCTTGCAAATCTCGGGACGAGATTTTTATAAGGGGGAGGGGCTGTAACACCTCGGGTGTTAGCCTTGCATAACTTGACTTGCATAACATGAGCATGAGCATCAAGCATTCATAAACAAGCATTTACAATTGAAACATTGGATTGAAACATCTGCAACATTTGCTTGTTATCGCAGGTTTCCTTGAACATATGCAACTTTTCTCATTATTTCATGTCTCCATGTGTATATGCATATGATCATGAGTGTATACATGTAGATGGTTGATATGAGTCACAAAAATATATTGGCAATACATAGGTTAGCAAATGGAACATGGTTCATGAATGTCACTTCCCATGATCAAGCCCTTAAGTCATGTTTCATGTGATTACATTAAATAGCTCTATGAGTGACTAATACATGAAATGATTGAATGACCTTGCAAATTGCTTAAACATGTTTAGAGTATCATTATGAACAACTTTGATATTCATGGTTAGGGGTAATTAGGTCATTAAGCCATAGTTTGAAGTGTATCATCATTTAAATGTGACATGTTTGACCAAATTTGAACTAGGTGTTAGAGACCTTGCATGGAGGAGATCACTAAAGCAAAGTTGTAGTATTTGCTATAAGGAACAACTTTTATTTTTGGGTCATTAACTGATTCAGCTCCTAACATGTGTGAAATTGGATCACAAAAATCAGTAAAATCAACATTTCAAGACTTATACAAATTTTCTAAGTCCTATCGACTGACAGCCTGACAAACCAATCTTTGGGATGATATAACTTCGTTTGATTGTGAATTAGCACGAGTTCACTGAACAAGAATTGTAGATGGTACTTAGGACTACAAATTTTGTTTTGGAATCATTCACTGGATTGCTTTGCATCGGGAGATATTTCAACTGAAACTCGCTGTCAGGCTGATCGTCGCGTTCACTGACGAACTGACCGAACCGTTTCAGTGGCCGACCGTCCAGGACAGAGCCGCGTGGACGTCGCGATGGCCATGGTCGCCGTTGCCCTAACGCGAGGCCACGACGCCTGAGCGGCCATTACCACCACAGCTACGCCCCGCTCCTGCCTGCCTCCATTTCGCATTTCCGGCTCTCCTTCGTCGCTCGCAGCGCCCGTAGCAGCAGCGTCGCTCGCCGCCATCGCCGTGCCAGTCACCGGCTTGCCTAGCCGCTTCTCCATCACCGCAACAGCACCACCATCCCAGCGACTCCCTGCGCCAGCCCGTGCCCACTGATTGAGCTCGGTAAGCTCTAGCCCCGCGCACAGCCTCACCAGAGCTCCTGCCGCCTACCTCCGTCGCCGTGGTCAGGCCTAACCCGACCACTGCAGGCCATGATAGAGCGATAGATAGGTTCACCATAGCTCAGTTATGCTTGTCCGAGCTCTAGGTCGAGTCGCCGTGGCTTCCACCAAAATAACGCCATCGACCTGCACCTCTGCCCCGCCATTGGCGCCGCTGTAGTCGCTAGCTCCGACGAGAGGTCCCACCAAGTAATGTAATGTGTGCGCGAGGTCGAGTAGATCACCGTGTGAAGCTGTCACCGCCGGTAGGTTCGCCATCGGTGAGCTCTAGCCGCGCTAGTAGAGTAGCGCCGCCTGCTCTGTTCTTGTCTTGATGACATGTGGGGTCCTCTGTCAGCGGGTCCCACCGGTCAGCGACAGCAGTATTGAAAGCTAGTTCATTTTGAATTCAGATTTCATGTGTTTTGTGAATTTTTAGATCTCCAGTTTGGTAGCTTCAAAAATTGTGCAATAAATTTGGTAGTGTTCCTTAGGAAGTGTAGTATTTAAGAAAAATATATTCTTGACACTTACAGTAGAAATTTTGGAGATTTAAATGGAGATTTGAAATGTGTTTTTGAATGCATGCAAACTTGTTTATTTTATATCTAGAGTTCCTATGCTCCAAAAATTATGAAATTTTTGTGGTAAGCTAGTCTTAACATATATGAGCTCTGGTAAAAATTTGAGGATCAGTGCATGTGTAGATTTGTAGTTATAGATTTTTCTTTTATAAATAGTGAATCCTTGTATGAATTTTTATAAATTATTTATGAATCCATTATTCATGAAATTTGTTGGGGGATATCCTAGTACCATAAGGATGCTAAGAAAAATAGGAAATCTGTTGCTTGACACTTTTCACTAGGGTTTTCTATTTATGCTATTTTAAGCCTTTATGCTTGTCTTTTTGTATAGAGTGTTTTACTGAATAAAATGGCATGAAACTTTTACAGTAGTCTTTTGGTAGCATTAGTAAGGCACTGTAAATTTGTAAGAATTTTTGATGCAAATTTGATATACATTTATTATTTAACCTATGTATCCAAATAAAATAATAAAGGCATATAAAGAAATAGTTTGGGCTTCACCATTATATTTTCTTGGATGTATTTTGTATGCTTAAACTATTGGTAGACTTTGTGTTGTCAAACTTTGAATGATTACATGAAATAGAAGTATTGTTACTGTGTAATGCCAATTTGGAAGGGTTCCGGACAGATTCTGGAGTTGGATAAGTTTCATGTTAAAAATGATGTTTGCTGTAAAAATAGTTAATAACAAAGTTGTAGGTAATTTTATAAGCTTTCTAGAAAGTCCAGGATCACTGCATTTGGATAATTAGAACTCTAGTTATGAGTAAAATAAGTAGCTACTGTTTGTGAAGTAGTAGATGCATTGTCGAAGTAATTAGTTACATAATCAAGAAGAGATATGCACCTACTCAATAGAACATGATGCACTTGTTAACATATATGCATTCACGATATCTTATGCCATATTCATGCATCTAGGATTAGAGGAAGAAATAACGTTGCTGGAATTCGACGAAGTAGAGGAAAGGGACCAGCAGGATAATCCTCAAGTCACAGCTCCCAAAGGCGTGGAGCAGAATCCTGAAGAGCTTCCGGAGTGTCCTGACCACCGCCCCACTTCCTTTCTACGAGGCAAGCCCCAGAGCATTCTAAGTCTCCCAATATTTTACAAATGATTACTTGAGTATTTATGATTGATGCATTAGGTTATAAGAGTTGAATGGAACCACTTGATGCATATAAATTCCTTGTCCAGATATTACACCTTTAACCGGTATAGGTCCAGGATCGAATATATGCTTAGCCATGCTTAGACCGATAGAAGTCGGGTGATGTCCTATCACCTGCGAGATATAGGTGGATACCGGAGCACGGTTGGCTATATTTGCTATCGTGAAACAGAACCATGGGGTAAAAGAAAATCGAGACCGGGCGGGATATCGATAGAGAAGCAACAAGACATGGAGGTCTTGGGTGTGGATCTATCCCCGTCTGTGTCGATTAAGGACCGTACCATTATTGGTGCTTCTGACAAGATTGAACGCATGCCTCTCACTTAGCTGGCCGGATAACTCGTTCCGACCGCGAAGCCGAGTAATTCAACTTAGGCCGAGACCTGTTCTGTTGTGCGCTCCTTCCGGGGGACGATCAGACTGAGCCAAAGGGCAGGCTAGGCATGAACGTCCTAGCATCTAGTGTCCTAGATTGTGTGGCATGGTATGGACCCGCGAAATGTGGACCTGAGTTGTACCAAAGGTGACCTAAGGCTGCCTTCGCGCGGTATGCCTGGGTTTGTGTTAGGAATAAATTCCCAGCTGGTTGAAATCGATTCGAATCGCTGTCTCTCCCGGATAGTGAGAAACTTGGCTAGTCCCAACATTATAGTAACTGTGTTATGGAACATGATGGTTCGAATGGATATGGAAGTACAATACCTGCTATGGTTACTATTGTATGCTTTTAAATGATATACCACATGTTTGGCACAGGATAGTTGCTAATCTAGAAATGGATAGTTATAATTAACTTGTTAAAGGAATCCAAATTGTACAACTAAGTTAATTACCTTTATGCAAAATGTTGTCAAGCTATCTCCACTTATACAGCCTTGCATAATCCTTGGAGTCATTTTATTTCTGGTTTATGACGGGTAAGTTTAGCTGAGTACCTTCTCGTACTCAGGGTTTTATTTTCCCATTGTTGCAGATGGCACCGTGTATCATGGTTATTGCAAGAGTTGCTTCTATCCCACCGTGGATGAGGAGTAAGCCTTGGGCAGACTTCTTTATTAATCCCTATCTTTGCTTTTGTGGACCGTGATCCTACTTGGCACTGTATCAAACTATGTTGGAAACTTTATTTTCGAACTTATTTGCTTCCGCTTTATCTATCAAACTCGGTTTGTAATAACTTTTATTCGTACTCTGACTGATGAAATGTATCTGTGAACTTTATGTAATATGTGGCATGTATGTTGAATCATGTACGATCTTGGTTGTTGTAAATCGTTTATCGAGACCCATCGTGGTACTCGATGGACTACCGGGTTTATATGGGTTCAAGTATGACAGTGCGACCGCTTGTGGGCTGCCATCATACTTGTACTCTTATAAATTGGTCGGTTCTATGACACAATGTGCCCATATTTGTCAATAGGGAGGACACTCAAGATCTTTCTCACAACGTCGGATGGTGACATTTGAGTAAGTCCAAGCCCATTGACTTCCTCTACAAGAACATTTAAACGAGAATACATCTCATTAGCACTTTCTTTGGGAAGCATCTCAAAAGAATTTAGCTTTTTAATCACAAGATGATAGCGTTCCTCATGCTCACTCTTGGTTCCCTCATGGAGCGCACAATCGTCTGACCATAGTGCGTGGGCGTCTTTGTGGTTCCTTACACGATTGAACACATCTTTGCAAAGGCCTCTAAAGATGGTGTTTCGAGCCTTTGCATTCCATTTTTCATAGTTAACCTCATCGTCTTGTAGGTTAGTAGCATCCTGAGGTTTTGGGAAGCCTTGAGAGGCGGCTCTAAGAATACCAATGTCTAGAGCTTCTAAGTACGCCTCCATACGGATTTTCCAATATGGAAAGTCATCTCCCTCAAAGATAGGAGGAGGTCCATCTCCGTGAGACATCTTGCTCTAAGCGGTTAAGCTTAAAAACGTGAGCACGAGGCTCTGATACCAATTGAAAGGATCAAGATGCCCAAGAGGGGGCGTGAATTGGGCTAATTCTAAATTTTCTTGCAATAACCAAATCCTACGGATAGCCCAATTAACCCCTTGTGCCTAGAAAAGTGTTTCTATCAAACTAATGCACAAAGGACTTGCAACCTATGTTCCAAACTTACTCTAGCATAGCAATTCTATGAATTTAAAGACAAGTATTGAATTGCTCAAAGTAAATACTCAAAGTAAATGCTCAAAGTAAAGAGAGAGAGGAACGC
Organism: Miscanthus floridulus; assembly: GCF_019320115.1. Lineage (NCBI taxonomy): Eukaryota > Viridiplantae > Streptophyta > Magnoliopsida > Poales > Poaceae > Miscanthus > Miscanthus floridulus. Next base: position 108,923,465 of record NC_089598.1, read on the forward strand.
GGCGATGTTTTGCCGAGGTATCGGAGAGTCGCCACTCCCCACTAGTCCTCGTTGGAGCACCCGTGCAAGGGTGTAGCTCCCCCTTGATCCACACAAGGATCAAGTGCTCTCTACGGGTTGATTCTTCGACACTCCGTCGCGGCGAATCACCCAAAGCCGCTCACAACTTGAGTTGGGTCACCCACAAGCTCCGCCGGGTGATCACCAAGCTCCCAATCTCCACCAAGCCGTCTAGGTGATGGCGATCACCAAGTGTAACAAGCACGAACTCTCACTTGACCATGCGAAGCCTGATGAAAAGATGGATGCACACTTAACTACTCTTGATTCACTAATGAGGCTACTCTCTTAGACTCTCAAATCTCAATAACCTCACTAGAACCTTGCTCTTCTTGGCACTCACAAACGTGTTTCTCAGCTGTTGGAATGAGCAAAAGTGACTTCACACACGAGTGGAGCTTCTATTTATAAGGCAGCCTGAAAACGAACCGTTATGAGCTTCTGCGGGGTGACCGGATGCTCCGGTCATGTTGACCGGACGCTCCGGTCAGTTCAACCCGTGAACCAGTAATAATGAGTTGACCGGACGCTAGTAGGGTCCGGTCAGCACTGATCGGACGCGTCCGGTCGCATAAAACCCTTACTGGACTCGACCGGATGCTGAACCCTCAGGGTCCGATCAGTACTGACCGGACGCATCCGGTCGCAGATTCCCTTCTCTGGAACCTTACTGGAGTCGACCGGACGCTGCCTTTCAGCGTCCGGTCACTTGACCTCTTCAGCGTCCGGTCGCACCGAACGTAGACAGCTGATCAAATGAACTGACCGGACCCTATAGCCAGTGTCCGGTCGCATCGGGGCCAGCGTCCGGTCAGCATTTGACCCTCCATTCACTTCCAACTCTCGATCATATGTGAATGAAGTTTGCTCCAAAGGATCTTAGGCATTCATAGGAGCTACCTAGAGCTAGTTTTAACAAGTGTGCACCACACCTAACTCACTAGACTCAACTAGGTCAAGCTACCTGTCCATACCCCCCTTAATAGTACGGCCAAAGGAAAAACAAACTCCTAAACTACTCTAAGTGTCTCTCCAACTCCAATCGACACTTAGAACTAGTCATCCTTAACCTTGTCGCCCATCCTTTGAAAACCGAAGCGATTTCCATCGTAGGGGCATGACAGCTTTGATTGCCCAATTGATCTCCATTACCATGACCTAACTTAATTACATTTGCAAAACACACATTAGTCATAGTAATCTTGTATTGTCATTAATCACCGAAACCCAACTAAGGGCCTAGATGCTTTTATGTTTGTTCCTCTTTGCCAGCTCGGTGTTACGGGTACTAAGCTCCAATGCCTCCGGTGAAGTCTTCTGAGCCACGAGCTCCTCCCATTGACTATGAGTTATTTTGCTAAACTCATTGAAGGGAGTTAACCCCTTTTGGATATACTTCTTGTTGAGCTCCGACCTCCAATGTTGGAATGACTCTCCTGTCATCCTGAAAGCATTTTTGACCAGTTCGTGCTTACCCTCCAAAAATCTAAAATTGAGCTTCAGCTGCCTATCCCATAGTTCATCCTTTTTCTTCTCTGGTACCTCTTTCCAGTTAGGGATTGTTGGGTTCAATTTATATCTTACTAGGGCCCCGATCGCATTATGGAATCATCCTCTTAATTCCTTTGGCTCAAGGATCTCCCCTGCTGGCCCGACCTTTGTTATCACATAGCATGCCTTATCTGGATATAGATTTGCTTTTCTATCCCCTCATTTCCTCTTAGGCTTGGTAGTCATGGTTGTGTCTTGAGGTTGTGGAGCAGAGGCCTCAATGTCCGTCTCTATGGTTGTTGCCTCTGCTCTCCTTTCCTCTACTCTATCTTGTCCAGTGAGATGTCGCGGACATTGACATCATCTTTTCCGAGTTTCAAGAGGGATCTGTCTATACGATAGGTCAAAGTGTTAGCAGAGGTAATACAGCTAAAGCTTTAGCAAAATTTACAAGCTAAGGCTTTTTCCCTACCTCCTTGTTTGGGTCAAAATCCTTGTCTAAATCTTCCTCCATTGGCCTCCTTCTGGCTTCACATGAGAAAGGTCCTCGGGACTTACATATCCCTCTTCTGAGTCATCATCATCATCATCATCCTCTTCTTCTTTGCCTTCAGCAGCCTCTCCTGCTCTTCCTTCTGCCCCCCTTCCTCCTCATCACACTGCTCCTGAGTAAGCATCACTTCTAGATCGTTTTCTAACTCATTATCGAACTGCTCCTGAGTAAGCTGGTCCTCTAGTGCTTGCTCCTCATAGGTTGGCTGCTCATCATGCTCGAGGCATTGGGCTGCACTGTCTGGTGTCTATGACATTATTTCACGCTTTGTTCTAATAGATGCAAGAAAGTATGCTTTAGGTACGTGAGAAGGTATAAGAAATCAAAAAGGTCTATAAACCAAAGTAGTCCTATAAAACAATAATATATCAAAAAAATGAGTAGTAGCAGTAGTAGAGGCCTCAGAAACATGGCAATCATCATCTGATCTTGAACTTAGAGCATCAAGGCATCGTAACAGAGAAGAGAGGAGAAGGTAATCTAGGGGCGGCTCCTAATGATGCCAAGTTCCTCACAAGTTCTTGATCATTAGCTCATATTCCATATAATATATGGACTTAGACAATTTCATCATCGGCAAAACAAAGGAGAGAAAAGATTTGGCAAAAAAAAACAACAACTGCTTAACAAACATAGAGAGGAAAATGTGTTAAAAAAAGCAACAGCTGCTTCCCAAACATAGAGGATAGGAAAGCAGGAGGACCCATTCAATCATCATGCCAATTTAGATACAGTCGTAGTAGTAGTAGGACAATAGTATAGAAGTAGCCGCCAGCAGTGTAGCAGCCAGTAGTTAAGAGCAGCAGCCACTTAGATACAGTAGTAGTCGTAGATAGAGTAGTAGAAGTGAGCCACTTAGTAGCAGCCACTTAGTAGTATAGGGAAGTGAGTAGAGTAGCAGCCAGTAGCTAGGGAAGAGAGTAGAGTAGCAGCCAGCTAGTAGTAGTAGGAGTAGCTAGCAGTAGCAAGTAGAGTAGTAGTAGTTCAGTAGAGTAGTCTAGGACAGTAGTAGGACAATAGTATAACAGTAGAGTTGTAGTAGAGTAGAGAGTAGTACAGCAGTAGTAGAGTATAGAGTAGTTGAGTAGTAGTAGAACAGTAGTATAGCAGGAGTAGTACATGAGCAAAGCCACTTAGTAGTGCAGTTGAGAGTAGTAGAGGAGTAGTAGGATAGTAGTATAGCAGGAGCCACTTAGTAGTATAGGGAAGAGGGCAGAGCAGGGGTGGCTGGTGTATCACCAGCCACCCCTGCTGTTCCATTCGTATCACCAGCCGCCCCTACAGTAGTATAGGGAAGACTTAATTCAGATTTGATGTTTCTATTTGTAGTTTAGTGAGTCAAACTGGTATTAGCAAATTGATAGCTATAGATTGAAAGAAGAGAGAAAAAAATATGAATGTATTGATACACATCAATCTCATCTTTGTCAATGAAAACTGAACATAATCTCTTATGGGTCCTAGATCAGAATAGAGGCAACTTGCAGCTAGTGGCAGTAGTGGCAGAGGACGGAATAAAATGAAGGAATGGCAAAACTGATAACATAGATAATGGAAGATCCAAAGGCAAAGTAGTGCATACACATGCAACACACAGTTACGTGCTAAGTATGAATTATAGAACTACCAAACATATATATATATATTCATAAGCACAGAGAAGAGAATGAAGAAAACAAAGTGTTGCAAGATCACAGATATGCCAAAAAGGCACAGGTTGTAATAAGAGAGAATCAGGGAAAGTCCAAGAGATCAAGTTAGCTCCAAGGAAAAACAACTCAATGTTGAGAGGAAAACACTGCAACAACTAATAAGATCAAAATTGGAAAGCCAAAATTTAGATTCATAAAGTTACAGTACATAGGCTGCGATAAGAGCTCACATAACTGAAACTAATTTATCAACTAAACACATATTAAAGGCATAAGTGTGCTATTTAAAGTGGAAAGACTATAAATATGGATCAAAACATATTGAGTGGTAACCAAAGTCTATCTTAGTCGGACAGAGATTACAGTATATTATATTAGAAAACAAACAAAGAGAGATCAAAGATAGCATTTTTAGCTAGATAAGGATCAAAATTTTATTTATGAACTTCTAATATTAATATCTTCTAAGATTCTAGCCCTCATACGAGTAGGGTTTGGTGGACTAGTGATAATAAAATAGTCATATCAAATCCTTGCAATACTTTTCTTGGCATCATCAAATCCTAATAGCTCCTCCAATTGCTAAAAAGTGACCACTATGGTTAAGCTTTATGAGACTACATAATCTGTTAGTGATACTCACGAGTTGGAAAATATAACAAATAAAAACATCTAGACCCTACCATTTAACGTCCTCAGAAAATAGAGAAACCCTATAAAAAAACAGAGAAACACTTATATAGGGAGATGCACTATACATGACCTTTCCTTCTGAAAAGCAAAGATTTAGCAATTAAATTTGTAAACTGACATGACCTGAATATTTAATATCAATTCTATCACTCTCTTCTCCTCCACTTGGGGAAAACATAGTGATAGAGTAGCAGGAATGTCCATATATATATATCTCAATCACATTTTTAGGTCCACACAATTAGTCTTCATTCCCTTTGTTCTAATTATAATTTACTTTAGAATTTTCCTATATTCAAATTTTATAACTTCGATCAAGTTTTTATAAAAATATAGTAACATCGACAAGTTTAATTTCCACTGTCCAGTCTAAATGGTGGTGGATCAGCAACATGAGTTGATTGGATTAGTGGCTATGTGTCTTTTTCCTTGTTAAAACACATGGATTGTGAAAAGTCAAGGAAAGAATAAAACAATGGTGGCTGACTGACTACTCTGCTCGAAACAGCCATGCAATACAATCTACACAAACACAAGGGGTAGATCACAAAGGGCATGGAGCTTCAGTAATCAGACCCTATACATGCTACATATTGGACATAGTTGAAGTACCCTGAAGCAAATGAGAGTCTCAATAATCGTATTCAATATATATGCCCCAATGAAATATAGCTCAATGTAAGTGAGGCATGCTAATCTAACAACCAAAAGTAGTACAGTGGATAATATTATCATAGATAGCACAACAAACTAAAAGAAAGCAGTGAGGATGCCCAGAGCACGAAAGCCATATTATCTTCATGATGGCCTTCTCCAAAATTATCACAGGGGGCAACCAACACAAGCAAGCCATGCTAAACCCTAGTAATAAAACCCGTGAAATTGGTAGCTAAAAGAAGGGGTTGGGCTTACTTGTAGAAGACGGTGGCGATGCGCGGGGGCTGGCTGAGGGATGGTAGCCAGAGGAGAGGTTAGAGAGGAGGCGCCGTACGCTATTGGCGGGGACAACTACCAGAGCACATGGTCGGGCGCGCAAGGGCCGGCGAGGTCGGAGAGGAGGTGCCGCCGGTGGCGGGGACAACTACCAGAGCGCATGGCCAGGCGCGCAAGGGCCGGCGAGGACAGGGCGGCGGCGGCCACATGGATTGTGAGCTCTCGCGCAAACCCTAGCCGTCGTGGCGGCTGGCCTGGGGAAGGCGGTGTTTGGGGGAGGAAGCATGGCGGGCGACGGAGGCGGTCACAGGAGGACAGCGGAGGTGAGAGGAAGCGGCGCTAGGGCACAGAGACGGTGGCAGCGAGGGGAATAGTTGGGCAGCCTGACGACGTCGGGAGGAAGAAAAGAGTGCCCGACACTAGTTCACCTGAGCGCCCTTGTTTTTATACTCAGGACGATTTGGAGGGACGGTTTCTGATCCAGCCGCCTCTATAAATGCATTTGTAGGGGCGGTTCCTGATCTAGCCGACCCTACAAATATTTTCTATTTTATTAAATTATTAATTCTGTATTTTTTATATCACAAAGTAAATGTATATAGTATTTTGTATTATTCTATATATGCATAAATATATATAAAAACAATTGTAATCATAAAAGTTGTAAACATAACTCAATCTCGTCATGTGACTACAATTTGAATTTTAAAAATTTGAATTTTAAAACTTCGACTATAAGTTTAGGACATTAAATGACCTAAAATGAAAATGTTGTAAACATAAAAGTTGTATAACTCATCAACATGTACAACTTTTATTTTGGTCATCTTGTCATGTGACTTTGTTTGAACAATTCAAAATTTAAAATTTAAACAATTTTAACTTGAAACAATATTTTGAAAGAGTAAATGATATCAGCCGAAAACACATGAATACCAAAGTTGTAGAACTTATCAATATGTACAACTTTTATTTTGATCATCTTTTCATTTGACCAAATTTGAACAGTTGAAATTTTGAATTTTAATAAATGGCAACTTCAAACAAGATTTTGAAACCTTAAATGATTTCAACAATAAAAGTCGTGAACATAAAAGTTGTTGAACTCATCACTATCTACAACTTTTATTTTGGTTACTTCTTCATGTGCCAAAGTATTAGTAAATATTGTTCACTAATTCGCATATGGCTTATAGTTTCATGAACTATACAAGAGACATGTTGATTTGTGAACAATATTTACTATCACTTGTCAGATGAAGAAATGACCAAAATAAAAGTTGTAGATCTTGATGAGTTATACAACTTTGGTATTCATCACTTTTTCAGCTGAAATCATTTAATGGTTGAAAATCTCGTTAGAACTTGTCATTTTTTTAAATTTGAAAATTTAAATTGCTCAAACTTTGTCAAATGAAAAGAATGACCAAATCAACACAGTAACTTGATAGGGCATGATTTTAGAAAATTTTAGGAAAAAATCATTATATTTGGAGCTAGTATGAGGGAGAAAGACTAGTTACAAATTTTACCTAGAGATTAAAAAAAATCACAACTGTTCATGATGATCAATGATGAACAAGTGTGATTTCTCTTTTTAATTTATGGCTAAAACTTGTAACTAGTTTTTCTTCCTCATACTAACTCAAAATGTGATGTTTTTTCCTAAAATTTTCTAAAATCATGCTCTATCATTTTAGTCTAGTCATCTATCTTTGTCACTAATTTTGAATAATTCAAATTTTGAATTTCAGAAAATGACAGCTTCAAACCTGATTTTCAACCACTAAATGATTTCAGCTGTAAAGGTGATGAATATAAAAGTTGTTTAACACATCACTATCTACAACTTTTATTTTGGTTATCTTTTTATTTAATAAAATTTGAATGGTTCAAATTTTGAATTTCAGAAAATAACAGCTCCAAACCTGATTTTCAACCACTAAATGATTTCAGCTGTAAAGGTGATGAATATAAAAGTTGTTGAACACATCACTATCTTCTACTTTTATTTTGGCTATTTTTTCATTTCATAAAGTGTTAAGTGATTTCATAAAGTTTTAGTAGTAATAGAGTGGATGTTGAAATAGATTCATCTGGATGTTGCAAAGGGTAGTCTCATACACATGCATAAATGTAGTCTCACACACATACATAAATATATAGTCTTACACATATACATAAATATATAGTCTCACACGCATGCATAAATGAAGTCTTACAAACACACACTTACACAAACACTCCACGTTCTACAACTAGCTAGCCCGCTGTAACGACTTTCTCCTTGACACCTTTTCGTTCCCATGGCAATGTCTTTGGGTAGGTTCTTTTCCACAACACCGATCTTCTTAGGAAAGTCTATGAATAGCGGCATCTCATCGTAGTTATTGTAAGCTTCAATATCGTCCACGCCATGTGTTGTTTCCTAGAGGCAACCACGTGCTTTGTCTTCTTCTTCGGGGGGAGATTATTTTGTGGGTCAGACATATAGAAAACTTGTGCGACACATGAAGAAAGCACCCAATGGTCATCTTGGTAGCCTAGATTCTCGATGTCTAGGACTCTCAATCCGATCTCATTCAGTTGGTGTTGTTTGATCCAGCGGCATCGAAATAGGGCCACCGTTATATCCCTTCCATAGTCAAGTTCTCATATCTCTTCAATGATGCCAAAGTATTGGATCTTTTACCCAAATCCATCAAGAGCTTCTATTCGAACGTTGTTGTTTTGGTTCACATATTTACTATCCTTTGCGTGGGGATAATACGTATACCCATTGATGTCATAAGCATTCCAAGATGTCACTTGTCTCGATGGCCCATCCGCCAACCTACTGATGGTAATAGAGTTTATGGTTTCTCTAGGCGGTATGTTTTGGTCCTTCAACCATGTAGTTAGTCGTTGCTTATACTGTTTCATGACCCAATCATCTGAACGACCATTTCTCTCTGCCATAACGATAGCCAAGTGTTCATCAATGTACGGTTGCATCAGTTGTGTACTCTGCAAGACACTATAATGCGCCCAACTCACCTCTTTGTAATCATGGTCGATGAACACTTTTCTACCACTAGTGCCCTTCTCAATTAGCCTACCCTTGTGATGAGAATCGGGTTTACCAATCCCTTTCTGTACTTTTAGGTACTCTTGACAGCACTCGACGACTTTTTCAGTACTGTAACCCTCTATCATGGAGCCCTCTGGATATGCTCGATTATGCATGTATCGACTTAGAACTAACATGAACCGCTCGTAGGACCACATTTCATGCAAGTAGCAAGGGCCCAGCGCCTATATCTAATGAACCATGTGAATCATGAGATGTGGCATTATATCAAAAAAAGCAGAAGGTAAACACATCTGTAGTTGGTTTTGTGTCTCCACCACAAATTCATGTAGGCCACTCAGCTCTTGCTTGCCAATCGTCTTCTATGAGATCTTCAAAAAGAAGTAGCATATGCGGGTGATGGCCATTTTCAAGAACTCTGGCTTTATAGCCCTGATTGCAATAGGTAGAAACACTGTCAGCATCACATGACAATCGTGAGCCTTGCAGTGTGTTATTGACAAGTCCTTCATCAACACTAGCTTCTTCACATTTGCTAAAAACCCAGTCGGGACTTTGACCCCCCCTAGGAAAGTCCATATAGCTCTCTTCTCATCTGGTGTTAGGTTGAAGCACGTCATGGGCAGCGTATATTTTCCATTAGCCTTAGGTACCGGGTGAAGCTGTGGCATCACGTTTAGCTGCACCATGTCTTTTCGTGCTTTCAGACCATCCTTTGACTGGACTGTGTCCATCAAGGTAGCAATGAGACTCTCAAAGACATTCTTCTGTATGTCCATAGCATCAATGGCATGGGGGACCTCCAAGTTTGGCTAATAAGGCAGATACTGAAAGAAGATCGATTGTTTCTTGAAAGGTACGCCTTCGACAAGAGGTGTGCTTCTATCTATGTTTGTCCCATCCAGATTCTTCTTACCATAGATGACGCGTATATTTTTCACCATTCTGTACATGTGTTCTCTATTATGACGTCTCTCTAGAGGGGTTTCAATCTCTAGGGTGTTGTCATAAAATCTAAAGAACAATTTGCTACGGTACTTGTGACTTGTCTTTAAAAATTGTCGATTCCTTAGGTAAACTATCTTCTTGGATGCATCCAGGTACACCCATGTAGTACCATCCAAGCAAACCAAGCATCCCATCTTCCCTTTGATCTATCCAGACAAAACAAACAACATGGGGTAATCATTGGTAGTAACAAATATTATTGCTCTACATATGCAGTCCTCCTTTCGAAATGCATCGTACATCGGCTCCCCATGCCTCCATAGCCTCTCCATTTCTTGCATCAAAGGCTCGAGAAACACGTCTATATCAATATCTGGTTGTTTAGGGCCAGAAATAAGAATAGTGAGGAGAAGGTACTTTCTCTTCTGACACAACCACGTTGGGATGTTGTACACGGTCAAAATCACTGGCCAAGTGCTGTGGTCGCTCATCCTCTCATTGAAGGGATTCATTCCATTGGCGCTCAAGCCAAATCGTACATTCCTTGGGTCATCGCTGAATTCTTTGTGCTTCTCATCGAACCTTTGCCACTGACTACAATCAGTCGGGTGTGTAATCTTATCATCATCCACCTTGCGCTCATCATCCCACTATGTCATGAGTGTGGCTTCTTTAGGGTTTAGGAAGATACGTCTCAAGCGGTCGGTCACTGGTAGGTACCACATTACCAAGGTAAGAATTCTTCTCTGCTTTGCATCATTGCCTAATGGAGTGTCCTCTGAGGGCCGAGATTCTTATACCACCTTTTTTGTACCCTTCTTATTCCTCTTTTTCCCCTTGGAGACTTCGTCCCTACTGTAAAGGTCATTGTTATTGTACCGGTTGGTCCCACACTGGGGGCATTTATCCAGTGACTTGAACGTTTCGCCATGAAAAAGTATACAGTGGTTGGGGCATGTATGGATTTTTTCAACCCCCATTGTCAATGGACTTATGACCTTCTTCGCTTGGTATGTGTTGGCGGGAACTGAGTTTGGTTGTGGGAGCACTCATGACAGGAGATGCAATAGATCATTGAAACTATAGTCTGACCAGTCGTACTTAGCCTTCAGGATGAGTAGCTCAAGCATAAAATATAGCAATGACCAATGTGTCGGACAACCTTTTTCAACACCATACACAGTCTTCTCCAATGCTTTTGTCACCCTTTCCAGATTTTCTAGACCTTTTGGGCTATTTAGTAAAATCTCTAGTCCAAGGGCTCGAATCATGTCCTCCAAATCATCTTCATCCCCGACACGTGCTCCACCATCATTATTGGCACCACCTTCGTCGTTACCATCCCACCCACCAGCATCACCACCTTGTTCATTGTCAAACTCAGAATCCATTCGTGCATCAAGCTCTGCTGAATATTGGGATAGGGATTCTATGGTTTTATCGTCGTATTACTCCTCATCCTCGTTGTTAACAATAACCATTTCACCATGATGAATCCACACTGTGTAGTCCTCAACAAATCCTCGCATAATCAGATGTGATCTGATGATAGTCACATCTGTCCATGTCATACGGTTCTTGCAATCTTTACAGGGACAAATAATTGTATCATTATTCTCTGTCAATGTCGTTGCATGCTTCTTTGTGGCTTCAATAAATTTATCCACCTCTTCACGGAAACCTGCCTTAAATCTTAACGAACCATACATCCAAGAGTTCATGTACTTAATCTTTTACAACAACAAAACAAACATTAAAGGACTACTTATTCAGATATATATAAAAATGAATTAAATTAATAATTACTTGAGAATAATTGTATATACTTCAGATATATATGAATATAAATCAAATATAATTACTTGAAGCATACAAACACACCATGGTAGAGAAAAATTAATTAATGGCCCATTTATCCATAAATAATTAAAATACATATTTGTTGATTACAATAAACAATTTCAAAGACAACAATGAGCAACAATTATATTTTACCCAATATCTTTCATACAAACCCTAGTCCAATTTCATCAAACATAAATTTACAAAAACAAAAATAATAAAAAAACAAAACCCTAGATCTAGATATACATGCACATGAAACATCCATAAAATTAACTAATTGTTCACTAAAATCAAGGAACATGGACCAAATAAGGGTATGATCTTGTTCCTCTACCTAATTTACCCTAGTAAATTCAAAACTTGGGTCTAATTTGCTTCATAAGTAACTCAAGCACCATAGAAGGGAGAGAAAAACAAAACTCTAATTACTCACTAACCAACCATTAAAACTTCAAAAAAAATATGGAATAACATTTTCTTACCTTCTACAACCTCTCTATCAAAGGATTTGAGACCAAAATCTTCCTCCTTAGTAGCGTAATTTTTAGAAGGTGCCAAAGACCTATCCACCTTTCTTTCACGGAGTGAGTGACCCGAGGAGTAAGAAGGTGCTGCAGTTTTTTTTTATATGTGGGTCATTTGTAGGGGCGGTTGGTGATTGAGCCGCCCCTACAAATAGCAGGTAATTATATGCGGGACATTTGTAGGGGCGGTTCAATCACCAGCCGCTCCCTACAAATAGAAACACCGGGGGCGGCTGGTGAGTAAGCTGTCCCTATAAATCAGACCATTTGTAGGGGCGGGCTTGTATCACCAGCCGTCCCTACTATTTCATTTGTAGGGACGGCTGGTCTCTGGACTTTCGAGCACACTACTGTAGGGGCGGCTCTATCACGAGCCGTCCTTATAAAAAATTATCCCATTGCTATAAACCGTTTTTCATGTAGTGCACCCTGGCGCCGGCACAGGTGCTCGATCATCGATCATTCGCTAGCTGAATGCCTCCAGCTCCTTACATCGCCCTCTGACGATTCTGATTCTGATGCATGCCATGCCATTGTCCCTCTGCAGGCGCAGGGAGGACCATCATCCACGGACCTAGAGACGGTCACGGCTGGGACCTTCTTCGATATCCAAATCGACGGCAAGCCTGCAGGTTCGTACATGCATACATAGTTACCATTTCACCTGAACATGCTATCAGAAATTCAGAATTCGAGTCTGAGATTTGCCGGCCGGCTTGATTATCTTGAGATGATTGCATTATTTCTATTGCCCTCCCTCTCTCTTCCTGCATGTTGGTCATACTGATGCCCGCTCGATGCTCCTAATCGCAACTTTATTTCGCACACAGGCCGGATCATGCTGGGACTTTTTGGGGACACGTACTGTTCCTAAAACAACAGGTACTATATATAAGCATATATCATCTCAATTTGCTAACGCTAGGTCACAGACCAACAAATGTTGTGTTACCTGTTTTTTCCTCATGATGAGTTCGTTGTTGATAGGAAGAACACTAACTACCGTCCATGTGTACCTTTTCGTTTTTTACAGAGAATTTCCGAGCTCTTTGCACAGGTACGCTTCCTAATCCTAACCATCTCTCATGCCATTTTGCCTTAATGAAAAACATGCTCAACCACGTTTGTGCGCGGAGAAAAAAAAAACATTACGCCAAAAAGTTTACTCGAACACAAATACATTATACTTGTTTCGTGAAAATTTTAAAAACTTATTCAGAGTTCAGGGACGACACTGTACAAATCCGTTTCCTGTAATTATATATATGCAGGGGAGAAAGGAATGGCCAAGTCCGGTAAGCCTCTGTGCTACAAGGGAGCCACATTCCACAGGATCATCTCGGGCTTCATGATCCCAGGAGGCGATTTCACAAACGGCAACGGAACAGGGACCGAATCCATCTATGGCAGCACGATCTTCCCTGACGAGAACTTCAAGCTCAACCACACTGAAGCTGGTACTATACTAACAAACACTTCTCCATGCATGTATCCAACATGCCATCTATAATTTATAGGGTTATCGCTATTTCTGTCTGGCCCACCTGTCAGCCAGAGCCAGCCCTCCTCCTTATAAGGAAGGATCAAGGACGACCGACGACACGACGCTGCAGGAAGCTAGAAGAGAGCCGCAGGTCAGGCTCGCCAGTGACGAGGACGAAGGAAGGAATCAGAGGCAGGAGAGCTGGCCGCGATGGCTCTGTGTAGCTCAGCGGCGATGTGCCTGTGGCTCGCTCTCGCCTCGGCCACCACTACTACAGATATCATTTATAGAGGTGGCTTAAGACTATTTGTAGGGGTGGTTTGGCCAGCTACGTCTACCAAACCGTCTCTACAAATCATGTATTTATAGGGGCGGTTCCTAGACCGCCTCTACAAATTAATTTGTAGAGACGGTTGGTACTACAGCCGCCCCTACAAATAGGTATTATAGGGGCGGCTGGTACTATAGCCGCCCTATAATACCTATTTGTAGGGGTGGTTTAGTATAGAACCGCCTCTACAGTATATTTTTCCACAAAAAAAAAATCAAATTTACAATTCAATTTCGACCAGAACACTATTTGTTTCCGCGTATTCCATCCAGTATTCGCGTTGCCGAACGCCCCGCGATCAATGTTTCGCCGAATGCCCTGCGACCAACGTGAGCGAGGAAAGCGAGATAATCCCACCGAACACCCCACGACCAACGTTTCAAACCGCGTTCGCTCAAGAATATTATATAAACTACAAGCACAAGAGTATTATATAAACTACAATTACAAGTTCAATTCACAAGAATATATACAATCTATCATTAAATAGACATAATTCACAAGGTTAAACCAATGTCAAATTCCATACACATTGTTATTAACGTCCTAGAGCTAGCCTTTCAGTCTCACGAAGGTGTTGGTACTGAGGATTTCTACCTAAGTCAGACTCTCGGTCATGGTAGGTGCCTTTGACATGTATAATCTGGTCCAATATGAAGTTGCAAAGGTCGCCGATGAGCTCTAAGAGTTAATCATCCTTGTATGGGTCTCTTTTCATTTCTTTCTCTTTTTTTCACTACAAGAGAACAAGTTTTGGTTTAATATTTCATACCATGTATGAAGTTTTTATACTACGGATGAAGATGTTCAAACTTACCCTTAAGGGGTGTCTCCTGTATGTACCGATGTTACTCATCATAGAACATACATAGTATCCACAATGTACACTCCCAGAAGCTTCTGCTTGGGGCACTGTATGTTTTGCATATGGAAATGTTAAGTAATGCTTTTGACAGCCATGTAATGGAGTACTGAAGAAGTAAGTTACACTTACCGCATATAGTGTCTTTATAGCTAGCTTTTCCTTCCTTGCTGGATCATGCCTTCCGTGATGTTTAGTGACATATATCTAAATGTCCTGTTCGAATTATTTTAGCAAATGCAACTTGTTAGTATCCAAAAGTGAACGTTACAAGTATGCATACAAACATATAAGTTAATGAGGATTGTCGATATGTATACGTCTTGAGAATCGATATGAAGTCTTTGTATGTCACTGGGTCCCTATCTATTGAATCAAAGACCCATGTCATGCTCCTCCCAACATCGACGTCTATATAAATCTAGTGGTTGCTGCATGGATTTAATCATAGAACTAAATAAGCTCTTTTGCATCGAATAAAATATATCGAACAAAATTTTAAGTATAGAGTTGAATTTACTCGAAGTTGTATGGTAGCCATATAGTAGAGTGATCTTGGAGAATTTCCGAGCTCTTTGCACAGGTACGCTTCCTAATCCTAACCATCTCTCATGCCATTTCGCCTTAATGAAAAACATGCTCAACCACGTTTGTGCGCGGAGAAAAAAAAAACACATTACGCCAAAAAGTTTACTCGAACACAAATACATTATACTTGTTTCATGAAAATTTAAAAAAAACTTATTCAGAGTTCAGGGACGACACTGTACAAATCTGTTTCCTGTAATTATATATATGCAGGGGAGAAAGGAATGGCCAAGTCCGGCAAGCCTCTGTGCTACAAGGGATCCACATTCCACAGGATCATCCCGGGCTTCATGATCCAAGGAGGCGATTTCACAAACAGCAACGTACTAAAACCTTGTCCATTAAACTTTCATTTAACATTTTTATTAGTCTAGGTTATAAAAATCAATCTACACACTTTATCACATGCACTAACACATAAACATGATGCTCATGATATGTTTTAGTAAATAATTTAGGGTGTAACACCGATCTTCGCTCACGAGGGGCTGCTGTTCACTACGGGATACTGATTAATTACCGAGTGTGATAAACACTCGGCAAATATGGATAAACACTCGGTAAATTTTTTACCGAGTGCCACACTCGGTAAACAGGACTCGGTAAACAACGACTCGGTAAAGTTAGTTTACCGAGTGTCAACTAACGGGGCACTCAGAGAATAAATTTTACCGAGTGCTACACCGGCACTCGGTAAACAACTACGACGTGACGGTCGTCAGTCCCCAAGCTTGCCGTTAACGGCGTCGTTTACCGAGTGTTAGACATAGCACTCGGTAAACAGATAACCATTTTCATGATTAAAACAATTCCGCAAATATTTTTTTCCTAATATAGTTTACCGAGTGTACCCATAACACTCGGTAAACATGTAACTCATTTACCGAGTGTTCCACTCGGTAAAAAATGGCACATATATCCGAGTGGGGTCGTGGCACTCGGTAAAAAATGGCACACTCGGCAAAATTAATAGAATCAGAACCAATTTGGTTCTGTTCTCTGTTTTACCGAGTGTAACACTCGGTAAACATCACCATTACCGAGTGTTACACACGGTAAAACTTGTCCACAGTATTTTTTTTGTTTGTTTCAGTGCATATCCGGCCACAATTAACAACAATTATAACAGAATATCACAGTTACCAACAGATAGACAATATATATCACATATATGTCCACAAATGTCACATCCACTCATTATAACCAACATATAGCTACAACAAATGTCACAAGCACAATGCAAAGTCCACAAACACCATCAACATGTCCAAAGTCCACAAAGTTCAACCCACTTCTAAGTTCAACATACAAACAAGTGAAACATGGTCCTGTCACATGGTCGGAGCCCTACCAAGAAACAGAGACAAGTCCAAGTCTTGATCGTTGTTCGATCCAGCTGTAGAAGGTCCCTGAAATGAGGGAGCAAAAGAAAATAAACATATTTGTTAATTAATCATAAAGTAGTATGCCAAATTCAAATATTCCTTCGAAAGACCAGTTAACAGTGACATCAATATATAGGCATATAATAGATAACACATATCAAGTTAGTTGCTGTTTAGTTCTCCTCTATGTGCAAGATATCGTCACACATGGTCGAGTAGACTGAACATGAATTGGGCAAACACCTATGTACTCATGTAGAACCTAACATGATGCCTTTCAAGGTCTGAACAATATTACTAATAATCTAACTTATACATGTATGTATCCTACTCTCTTCTAGGTTCTAACATGATAGTGTTGACTGTAGCACAATCTGAACTGAAAAAGCCTTTCAAGATGAAGAGTGACTCACAGGAGTGCCGTTGCGTGGAGGTGGAGGCACCAACGGTATCATCGGCGGTGGCGGAGGCGGTGGAGGCTGGCCCATGCTCTGAGAAAAGCTGGCCATGTACTCGTACCAGGCCTTCTGCGACTGCTGGAAGGCCTCAAGCTGGGCCTGCACTCGCGCCCTCTCCTGTGCCAACTCGGCCTGGTGCGATAGCTGGAGGGCCTGAAACTGGCTCTGTGAGGCCTGCTGTGACTCCTGCAGGGCTTCAATCTGGGCCTACAATTATTTATCACATAGTTAGAATGCAAATAAAGAACGGGTAGAAAATGAATGGACAACGAATGCAACAAAACTAACCTGGAGTGCTACCACCTAGGGCTGTGAGCGTGGGCGTATGGCCGGGCTCGAACTCGTGCTCCGGGCTCTAATCTGGGCGAGTGTCTGAGTGTTGGCCGTGTCTATGGTGCTGTTGCCCATATAGTACCTCCCGTGTGGCTTACCTGGTCCCAACCTCATGATGATGTCACCCTCGAGGTCAGCGGTGCTCGGATCAAATTCTGGCCCATGTACTCCTAGTACTCTATATACCCTTGAATGCCGCCTCGGCCTTCATGTTCTTCCTGGTGCAGTCGGCACATTTGGCGAGGCCGACGACCACCGAGGAGGCCTCGCTGGAGGCAGCGCTTGCGACGGCGATTACCATCAGCACGGCGCAGACGTCGGGGAGAAGGCCCCCAAGTGCCGCAGCCATGTTTGGAGGATGGATAGATGGATGACTCGATGAGATGGAGAAAGGCAATGGAATGCTTGCCTTATATAGCCCTATGCATTGATCAAACACAGCTCGATCTTACATGCATGCACGCATGATCATGAGGTGAGGCGCGCCAGCACACACATAATTTTGGCGCCGAAATTGCAGACCGGCCGGGAATTAATGCCGTCCATTTGAGTTGATCAATCACTTCATCAGGTTCAGCAGACCGCTGTGCTATTCTTGCAAAGCTGGCCGTGCCCAAAAACCAAGAACAATATATATTTGGACTAATGAACCAGGGGAGGAATAAAAGGGCCACACCATAAGAATCAGCATCTTTATCCCTAGCAAAATCTTCACATTTGGAAACTAAAAAAGGGAGCTTCATTCATTCTCTGGCGACTACAAGATCTGCACGAGCACTCCTCGTTTCATTCACAATGTTGCAATCGACTGAACTTATTAAGGCACTACTTTGATTCGAACCAGCTTACTGGTGGACAGGAAAGGACAAAGAAGCAAACTAACGTTCTTTGAACCAGGGAAACAAGCCTAGCTGACATCGAGCAATCGAAGGGGTAGAAAATTCAATTTCTTTCGCGCACCTGGAGAAGGCGGCGGCCCTGGCTGTACAGGTACAGCGGACAAGTCGTGGAATCAGTCGAGCTCGTCGTCGCTCTCCCTTCCGTGGTCTTCGTCTCGGGCGCCAGATCGAGGCCAGGGAAGCCGCAAGGACGGGAGCAGGTGGCACGGCCATCGCCGGCCGGCGAGATGCAAGCTTCCGGACGGTGAGTGTGAATGGGCAGTTCGGCACGGGAGCGAGCGAGAGAGGAACGGGAACGACAGGCGGCGGTGGTGGAGGGGAGGAGGCGGCCGCGGCGGTGGGGAGGCGCCGGCGACGGCGTGGAGCGCGCGGGCGCGGGCGCGGGCGCGGGGTGGCGCGGGCGTAAGTGCGGGGGACGGCGGCGGTGCGGCGGGGATGCGCGGTGTGTGTGTGTGTGTCTGC
Organism: Miscanthus floridulus; assembly: GCF_019320115.1. NCBI lineage: Eukaryota > Viridiplantae > Streptophyta > Magnoliopsida > Poales > Poaceae > Miscanthus > Miscanthus floridulus. The sequence goes on from NC_089598.1 coordinate 108,942,035, forward strand.
ACGATTTGAGGGAGAAACGGCTGGTACATGTGAATGCCTCTGTTTACCGAGTGCCTAGATATACGGCACTCGGTAAACTCAAGCACCGCAGCCCAATTACATGTGGGCCTGGTACATGTTTACCGAGTGCCCAGATCTACGGCACTCGGTAAACAGAAGCACCGCAGCCCAATAACATGTGGGCCTGGTACATGTTTACCGAGTGCCCAGATCTACGGCACTCGGTAAACATACAGGTGGGCCGTGGCTAACCTTTACCGAGTGTTTGAGGTCACACTCGGTAAAAGTATCCATTATTTCATGCAAAACAAAAATGAAAAAATGCCAATTTAATCCTAAAATTCACCAAACTTTCACATGAACTATTTCATGTCATCTATTTACTATCTAAAAAATTCCAAGTTCAAATCATAATGTTGAATTTCACTCTTAAAAGAAATCCTACTCGTCATTGTGAATGTTTAGCGTCTCTTTGGGAGATGTACCGGTTCGGCAGCGACGAATGTAAAAATACTTCCGAAACGTTATGAAAATTTTTCTATAACATAGATGTATGCTTCAATGTTAATTCTTCCAATCTCGTGATTTATCGAGTTCGATTTTAATTATTACAATTAAATTTACACGATATGTACCTAATTATCATAAAGAATGAAAATTTTGTGAAATATAGTAAATAAATCGAAATAAACACCATATTTTGGAATGGAGTACTAAATATCATATGTGGATAGAGGAAAAAGAATGAAGGGAAAAATAAGAAATTTGGTTGGATTTTACCGAGTGTTGCGCCAATACACTCGGTAAAAGATAGTGTTTGCCGAGTGTTGTGCACTTACACTCGGTAAAACTTTATTATTACCGAGTGCAAATACTTCTACACTCGGTAAACATGTCATGCCGTGACGCCGTTTGGCGCACAGTTGGTATACTAGGTGACGTGGCACCTAAATACCGAGTGTCTGTTTTTACCGAGTGTGCCCCCTCGGTAAAATTGTAGTTTTACCGAGTGTCTGAAGTTACCGAGTGTGTGGACTCGGTAAAGCGGTCTACTACCGGGTGTTTGTGTTTTCCGAGTGTTGGCACTCGGTAAGTAATGTTTTCCGAGTGCCCCGACTTTTGACACTCGGTAATAGTCGGGGCACTCGGTAACTACACAGTCTCCGGTAGTGGTTGGGGATTTAACTTCGCCAGGAAAACTCTGCCATTGAAACTTTAGAGTCAAAATTGTGATTTCTATAACAAAGTTTACTTGCAGGAGAAAGAAATGAAGCGAAGATGGAAATCTGACTTTGCTCAAAAGGTTCCATCTTTGCTGAAGAGATTTCGTCTTCACTGGAGAAAAGAAGAAATCAAGATTAGGCGAAGACAAGGATTTGGCTTCACCTAAAATTTTGAAGGCTGAAAAAGGCGGAGCGAAAACCGACCAAGTCCAAAAGACGAAGACAATGAGAAGATTGGCGACCAAAAGATGGGGAATGAAGGCTCAGAAGGGGAAAATACCACTTCGCCCTAGTAGTTGAAAAGGGTTGTAATTATTTAAGTTAGGTGTAAAATGGTTATTTTATGTAAAATATAAAGACTGGGACCCTATAAATACCCCTTCTGACATGTACAGTATGATAATAAAATGAATATAACTTTGTTTTGCGTACAAACTTTGATGCTTGTGTGATTTCTTATCCAACAAGTGCCACTGTGACAACATTTTTTTTGCATGTGTTTCGTTTAGAGAGAAGTTAGAGCTGCGATACAACGGCGTCTAGCCTCCGCACCGTGACAACAACATGGGATGGCACACTGAAAAACACAACCATGTTTGGTTTCTTAACAAGATGGATGGATCATGAGTTCATCATCAGATCAGAGATCATGATGGGCAGCATCAGGTGAGCTGCCCGTTGTTGACTATGACGACCTTGGCCTTGGGCACGACGGTCGCTTGGCCTTCAGCTTCGATCTTGCGGACGAAGTCCATCCCTTCCACCACCTTGCCAAACACAACATGTTTCCCGTCCAGCTTCTTCGGCAACCTTCAATTTGCACGCACAAATTTAACCAATTCAGTGGCAGGTAGTAGGCACCATATATCAGCGACAATAAACATTCTCAAAAGTCAAAATTGAAATGCATGTAAACTAGCTGTGCTCAAGAACATTCAAAGGATTGATTTTTTTTTCGAGAGAGAGGTCTATAGGGGTAAGGGATTGATTATTACTTGTTTTCTTCTACAGCGGTGATGAAGAACCGGGAGCCATTGGAGTCTGGCCCGTAGTTGGCCATGGACAGCGTGCCTGCAGATCAGATCCCACACATTTCAGTTCTTGACCATCAGAGGTGAGCAATGCAAAACTCCCAGAAGCTCCATTCCATGCATGGAGAAGTGTTTGTCAGTATAGTACCGGCTTCAGTGTGGTTGAGCTTGAAGTTCTCATCAGGGAAGATCGTGCTACCATAGGCCCTTTATTACCGACAAACCATAATATTATTTAAATATAAACTTGGTCGTTTTTCGCTCCCTGATGGCTGGCACAGCCGCGCTGTGTCACCGGCCACCGTGCCGCCATGCCGCCGTGCGCTGGGTCGCTGGGGGTGTGCACGGGGGAATTCCAGAAAAGCCAGGGGTTAAGTGAGAAGGTTTGAGAGAGGGGGAAATAGTGTTAGCACTTAGTTGTAATTTGGGAGAAGTTCAAGGTCTCTTTTGCTAATTCACCAACGCGCGCGAGCTTCCCCCGGCGCGGGCCATCTCAGCGTGGGCCGGCCTCGCGTGGGCCGCGTGGGAGAATTCATTTTTTCTTTTTCATAAGAAATTAGAAATAGTTTTCTAATTTAATTTTTGAGCTGATCTTTGGTAAATCATATAAAATCATGTAGGTGTCCAAAAATTATGAAAAAAATTTGTTAGATTCCTAAAATTGTGCTCTATCTGTTAGTGTATTTAGTTCATATATATACATATTGATACCAAGAGCTATTAAATCATTTGAGAGTGTTCAATATTATTAGGTTAAATATTGTAGGAATTTTTGTGGTAAATTGGTGATAGCTTTAGTCCTAAAATTTTTATGGTAGCTTGATTGTATTATTATGTGCTCACTGTAATTTTTGTAGCCTTAGAATAGACTAAGTATTAGGGTAGTTAATTGCTCTTTGTTTCAATATACATTAAATCACTAGTACCAAAAAAGATATATACTTAATTTGCCAAGCTAAGGGTTTGTTAGTTGAATCCAACACCTTGCTTGATGAAGATGATAGTTAGCTTAGTACCTTAGTCATTAAAGCTAGCTTAGTATACATATTCTTAGTTTAGAAGTTACTGTTGCCTAAATGCTAAGTGCTACATCATCATCGCATACATGTAGAGAATGAGTTGACGGAGATCATGACCACCGGGGATCACGAGTTCGAGGAGATTGTCGAGGAGTACGAGGAGGAGATTCTCGTGCAGGAGAAGGCCCTAGAGCTACCACTGACTGACTCAGCTGACACCGCGCCTGCCCAAGGCAAGCCCCGATGCATAACCCTTATTTTTTATAATCACTAAATATATATTTGTGATGTACATTTATGTTACAGGAATTTTATGAAACTACATGCATAGATACATCTATCCTATGAGTCTTACTAGTGTAGGTTTGAGTAGATGCTATGCTTAGGTTTTTGGTAGCGTGAGTAATCTACTGTTACTTAGAATAAGTGATTATTATATTTACTCTCATGATAAAATGATGAAAGGAAAAATGGAGACATGACAAGGATATGGTAAGGGTATTGGTGGGTGTAATAGGTTGTGTCCCGTAGCCAACGGGGCTTAGCTTGGTTACACTGTTTTCTCTATTCGTGTCGTTTAAGGACCGTCCGTTGCTGTGGATGGTAGTCCGGTCACAGACTTATTATCCTAAGCACATACTTGCTTATGGGAGTAGGAAGGCTCGTTACGCTCTTGTTATGGGTTCTGGCTCTTTCCGGACCGACTGATTGGAGGCGGGGGAAAGGTGGAGGTCTAAGCACTATATTGAGACTGGGACTCAAGCGTGGGGGCTTGGAGTCCAAGTTTGGACGGGGACCTAGATCCATTGATAGGAGTGGAATGTGCTGGTATTGTTTGTGCCTAGGGTACAAATGAGGCATGTGTTTTGGGGTACCTAGCTAGGATACATTGGTTCACGAATTGCCATTTACATAAGACGATACGACTTAGCTATGGTCTAGCATCGTAGTAAGAACTAAAAGATGAAAGATGGTGGAATGGTTCTAATTGCTCAACCCTTGCTTGAAAGTAGAATAGGTGCTAACCTAGAATAGTTAGCTAATGAAGTAATCATGACTGCTAATAAAACTTGACTATAAGGATGAACTGTTAGTAATGCCTTCCGCAAAAAAAAAGAAAATAATAAACCCATATTGCCTATCATATCCTTGAGAGTCAGAAAACTATTCCCACTAGTTGGGTAAGTCTTGCGACTACATTGTGTACTCAGGGTTTATTTTACCCCTGTTGCAGGTGCAGCTTGAGGAGTAGCTCTTATGTGGATGATTCTTCTGGTGGGCACAGATGGATCCTTGTATTGTTTTCGCTAGATGTTTATTTTCATTCCGTTGTTTAATTATCGCACTCTGAATTCTGGTATTATAATAAATAATTTCCAAGAACTCTTGTTATCTAAAATGGACTAAGTATTGTAAGCTCGTACTCATTATTGGATTCTGGATGTAAAACATGGATTGTTTCAAGTTCTCTCTTGGGGTGGCTCGATGGAACTGTCCGATGTAGCTCACTTTCGAGGTGCTTAGTGTCTAGTGGAAGACGAGTGCCTCTGAAAGCGTGTTATTTTGGGTGGTTTCAATGCCATGTAGCTTGTGGATGACCATGTGACATGGTAGGAGTTTACCACTGCTTTTCGTTAGTACTATATTCCTATTGATTTGCTGAACAGGAAGTTGTCCGAGTTTCTAGAGCTGAAGCAAGGAAATATGACTATGATGGAGTATGTGAACAAGTTTAACCATCTTTCACAGTATGCTGGGACTCATGTGGATATTGATGAGAAGAAGATGGACCATTTCAATCGTGATCTCTCTTGCATCTTGTAAGAGAAGTTGTATATAGGGGGATATCAGACCTTTGGTGCTTTGATGAATGTTGTCATTGCTATGGAGGGACTTCAGTGTGACTCTCAGGTTGAGTGCAAGTGTAAGAGGGTGATCACTAGGTCTTCTAGTCACCCATAGTCTCAGATGGTACAGATTGTGAGGAGGGTGTCCTATCACTTTCTAGGTGGACAGTCGTCCCACCAGACTTAGTAGACTCATCAGACACCTCCCACTCAGTACCATGCACCTACTCAGCAGGTGCAGCAGCCTCAGGGATAGCAGGTTCTGCCTCGTCAGGGACAAGGAAACAAGCTAGGTGCTTGTTTCAAGTGTGGCAAGGAAGGCCACTATGCTTGTGAGTGCCCCCAGAACTAGCTTACTCAGTTTTCTCAACCTTAAGCCAACTCTCGTTTGGTCAAGAGGACTATCATCAGGAAGAAGGTGCTCGTGAGCCGCTCGAGATAGGTTAACTTCACTGAGGCTGAGGAGATCCCATAGGGAGAGCCTGTGATTGCTGGTATGTTCACCATTGATTCTCACCCAGCATATGTATTATTTGATTTTGGTGCATCACATTCATTCATGAGTATGAGGTTTGCACAAAGGCACAATATATCTACTATGGTTATTCATATTGCCTATAGAATCAGAACCTCGGGTGCGTAGTTATGCGTTAACACTCGAATGGACCTAGTAAGACTAGTGCTAGCAACTCACTCTTATCGTCTCTAGTTCATTGTGTTGCCTGGGCAAGGCATAGATGCAATTCTAGGAATGAACTGGTTGAGAACTTATGGGGTAGTCCTAAACCTTAGACAAAGAATTGTTGAGTTGAAGCTTCCTTCTTCTGAGGATAGAATGTCTCTTCTTATGTCTTTAGTTTCCACCCTACCAGTTATTGCTCATACTGAAGCCTCTCCTGATCTTGCTTCTATTCTTATGGTTTGTGAGTTTTTGGATGTCTTCCCCGAGGATCTACCTAGGTTACCACTGGATCAGGAGGTTGAGTTTGCAATTGAGTTAGAACCTGGTACTGCTCCTATTTCGTGGCGTCCCTACCATGTGGCTCCAAAGGAACTAACAGAAATGAAGAAGTAGCTAGAGGAATTGTTAGAGAAGGGATTCATCCATCCTAGTTCTTCACCATTGGGTTGTCTAGCTATTTTATGAAAAAGAAGGATGGCACTCTTTGGATGTGTGTGGATTATCGCCCTCTCAATGCGGTAACCATTAAGAACAAGTACATTTCCCTTGTATTGATATTTTGTTCGATCAGTTGGCTGGTGCCAAGGTGTTTTCAAAGATTGATCTTTGTTCTGGGTATCACCAAATTAAGATCCGGCCACAAGATATACCAAAGACAGCTTTTTCTACTAGGTATGGGCTCTATGAATACCTAGTCATGTCTTTTGGCCTCACCAATGCTCCTACATTCTTTATGTACCTCATGAACTCAGTCTTCATGTTGGAGTTAGACAAGTTTGTGGTGGTATTCATTGATGACATATTGACATATTCTAAGAACAATGAAGAGAATGCACATCATCTTCGGATAGTACTGACTCAGTTAAGGGAACATAAGCTGTATGCCAAATTCAGCAAGTGTTAGTTTTGGTTGGATCGAGTGTAGTTTTTGGGACATGTCCTAACACCTGAAGGCATCTCTATGGATCCTAGCAAGGTGCAAGATGTGTTAAATTGGAAATCTCCAAAGTCAGTGCATCAGATTCGTCAGTTCCTTAGTCTTGCTGGGTATTATCGGCGCTTCATCCCTGATTTTTTCAAAATAACTCAACCAATGACCAAGTTGCTCTAGAAGGATGTCAAATTTGTATGGAGTCTGGCTTGTGAAGAAGCTTTTAAAGCCCTGAAGAAGTTTCTTACTTCTACTCCTATTCTTGCCCAACCAGATATTGATAGGCCTTTTGCTGTGTATTATGATACCTCTAGGACTGGACTGAGATGTGTGCTTATGCAAGATGGATGTGTGATCGCTTATGCTTCACGCCAGTTGAAAAAGCACAAGTTGAATTATCCCACCCATGATTTAGAGCTGGCTGCAGTGGTGCACACTCTAAAAATTTGGAGACATTACCTGTTGGAAAATAAAGTATACATTTTTACGGATCACAAGAGCCTCAAATATATTTTCACTCAAACCGAGTTGAATATGAGACAACGAAGGTGGCTTGGGTTAATCAAAGATTATAACTTAGAAATTCATTATCACCCTAGAAAAGCTAATGTGGTGGCTGATGCCTTAAGTCAGAAGTCGCATCAAGTTGAAGAAGAATCTGTCTCTCAACCATTATGAGGTGTTAGCCCATATTGCCCAAGTCTCGGATTGACTTGAGAAAATTATTATAAAGCAAAGGCAAGATGCTTCGGAAATTCCGCATATCAAGAAGTTAATTGCCAAAGAGCATGGTCCTCATTTCAGTATTGATGATCAAGGTGTGGTGAAGTTCAAGAACCGATTGGTGGTTCCCTCAAGCGATGCACTTGGGAGGAAAATTTTGGATGAAGCCCACAACTCCAAATTATTCGTTCATCCGGGAAGTAACAAGATGTATCATGATTTGCGTCACTTGTATTGGTGGCCAAATATGAAATGGGATATTACCAAACACATCTCAGAATGTGACATTTGTGGAAGGGTTAAGGCGGACCATATGTGTACGCTTAGGTTTCTACAGCCTTTGCCTATTCCTGTTTGGAAATGGGAGGATATTTCCATAGACTTTGTTGTGGGTTTGCCCCGCATGGCAAAAGGGTATGACTCTATTTGGGTCATTGTGGATCGCCTTACCAAGTCCACTCATTACCTCCCGGTGGATACAAGGTATTCAGCCAAGAAGTATGCTAAGTTGTATTTTGATCAGGTTGTGACCCTGCATGGAGTTCCTCTTACCATTGTTTCTGATAGAGGGTTAGTCTTTGTCTCTTGTTTCTGGGAGCAACTCTAGAAATGTCTTGGTACTCGTCTCCTTAGAAGTTCAGCTTATCATCCGCAAATTGACGGTTAGACAGAAAGGGTCAATCAAGTACTTGAAGACATGTTAAGAGCTTGTGCCATTTCTTATCCAGAAAAATGGGACGAATGCTTGACTTTAGCTAAGTTTTCCTATAAGAATAGCTATCAAGAGAGCATTCGAATGGCACCATTCGAGGCCCTATATGATAAGAAATGTAGGACACCTCTTCACTTGGTTGAAGTGGGTGACCGTGGGTACTTTGGACCTAATTTTATCAAAGAAGCAAGAGAACATGTCAGTGTTATTCAGTCATTTGAAAGCGGCTTAGAACTATCAGAAAGCTTATGCGGACAAGAGGAGAATGCCCTTGCAGTTTGAAGTTGGTGACCATGTGTATCTAAAGGTATCCTCGATGAGAGGTGTGCATCGGTTTGGAGTCTTTGGAAAGTTAGCTCCTCGTTATGTTGGACCTTATAAAGTTTTGGGACGGTGTGGTACTGTTGCTTATCGTCTCCAACTTCTAGATATTTTGTCAGCCGTACATAATGTCTTTCATGTCTCCCAGCTAAAAAAGTGTTTACGAGTTCCTGATGAAGTGGTGGAAATTGAAAGACCCCCTCTCCAACCTGATCTTTCTTATATTGAGCATCCTATCAAAATCTTGGATGAAAAAGAGAGTTACTAGAAACAAAGTGGTGAAATTTTATAAAGTCCAGTGGCAAAACCATTTGGAGGACGAAGCACCTTGGGAGTAGGAGAGTTATATTCTTGAGCATTATCCCCATCTTCTCCCCAGTATGCTGAGGTAATAGTTTATGTTAAAAGCTCACTCTTACCCTTTTTCCTACACTAGGCACTCGCATGAAATCTCGGGACAAGATTTTGTTTAAGGGGGGGAGAGTTGTAACGCCCTCGGTGTTACACCAAAAATCATTTACTAAAACATGTCATGAGCATCATGTTTATGTGTTAGTGCATGTGATAAAGTGTGTAGATCATTTTCTTGTAACCTAAAATGACTAATAAAAATGTTAAACAAAAGTTGATTCAATAGCTCATGTATATCAAGTAGGGTTTAAAACTAATTTTTATTGAACAAAAATGCTATAGAACATATATGTGGTGCTTAAATAAAGATTGGATTATGAACTTTGTAGATGACAGTGAAATACTTGCTGTAGAAAAATAACATTGCTAGCCAACATTTCTAATAGCCTAGAAATGCAAATTGGAATCAAGTTCAGCTCAAAAGATAGAATATTTTCAAGTATGTTGACATTTAGACAATGCCATGTTTGGCAATTTATTTTGCGAAATTGGGTTAAGAAAAGGTGTCATGTATTAGCTCAGTTTGGTAGCCTCATATGCCATCTTGAGCATGGTGAAGATCGTTAAGGTCCAGAAGCAACCATTTAGTTTTTATAGGTGCTTTAAAATTCATGCACGACACGGTCCCGGGCTGGTCGGCCGCGTGGGCGCGGTCACCATGCTCGAGCGCTCAACATCGCCATGCTAGCTATCCTGTGCACATGTGCGTTCTAGCGCATGGCCGGCCAAGGCTGCTCTGGCCTGGCTATGGTCTGGCCACCGCTGGCTCCTAGCGCGCGGAGCCGCTGCTATTGCTTGCGTAGCCAGGCAGTGCCAGGGCCATTGCCTCACCATCATGTTCGTGCCTCCCTCTACATCTCTGCATCGCTGCTGGTCCAGTGTGATGCTACCTCTGCCATGCGCACGTGGCCGGGCTCACCGTTGCCTTATCATTGATGGCACTACGGTGTGCGGGCCATGTTGATCGCGAACTCATGGGCATGTCTACTAGCGCCTACGCATATGCCTCCATGATCACACCAACCGCATCTCACCAAGGCAAGGCTGAGCCGAGCCCACCTACCATGCCCTGCCTCTCCCTTTCTCTCTTTCTTCCTCTACTGCTGCCGTCGAGCCATGCCATTAAATTACCCAGCAAACAATCACCTCCATTCCATTCAGTGCATCCATGGTTTCAACATCACATCCTCTCACAGCCTGACCCTACCCAGCCTTGAACCGTGCAAGGCCAAGCTCCAATTTGGAGTTTTTCCACCGCCGTGCCATTAAGGCCGCTCTCAACCAGGGTCAAGGGTAGCCCTCCTACCACCCATCCCGAACCAATTCACCTACACCACTAGCATCGCCTTGACTCCCTCTTCACCCTGTGCACCTTAGCTGAACCGCTACTGCCTCCCCGTCATCACTAACGCAACCGTGCCACGATGGTGCACTACCGCACATGGCCAGCCCTTCTCTGTCACCCTCTTCTCCAACCATCACCATGGCTAGGTCCACGGTAGCCTTCTGATGCTCACGTGTTAACCAATTAGGCCTGTAGCTACCCCAGCTCACCAGAACAGTGGCACCGCCATCATGGATGGCTACGCACCGCTGCAGCCTTCTCTAGCCAGTCGTGTCACCCCACACCATCGCTTGGCATAGCTGCTCGGGTCAGAGATGGTGACCGGCCTGTTAGGTGGTCTATCGCAGGTCCCTAATGGCCGGTGCAGCCACGCTGTGTCACCGGCCACCGTGTGCTGGGTTGTCGGGGGTGTGCACGGGGGAATTCTAGGAAAGCTAGGGGGTTAAGTGAGAAGGTTTGAGAGAGGGGGAAATAGTGTTAGCACTTAGTTGTAATTTGGGCCGCGTGGGCCGCACGTGTGGGCCACGTGGGAGAATTCATTTTTTCTTTTTCATAAGGAATTAGAAATGGGTTTCTAATTTAATTTTTGAGCTGATCTTTGGTAAATCATATAAAATCGTGTAGGTGTCCAAAAATTATGAAACAAATTTTGTTAGGTTCCTAAAATTGTGCTCTATCTGTTAGTGTATTTAGTTCATATATATACAAGTTGATACCAGGAGCTATTAAATCATTTGAGAGTGCTCAATTTTATTAGGTTAAATATTGTAGGATTTTTTGTGGTAAATTGGTGATAGCTTTAGTCCTAAAATTTTATGGTAGCTTCATTGTATTATTATGTGCTCACTGTAATTTTTGTAGCCTTAGAATAGACTAAACATTTGGGTAGTTAAATGCTCTTTGTTTCAATATACATTAAATCACTAATACCAATAAAGATATATCCTTAATTTGCCAAGCTAAGGGTTTGTTACTTGAATCCAACACCTTGCTTTATGAAGATGATTGTTAGCTTAGTACCTTAGTCATTAGAGCTAGCTTAGTAGCTTAGTATGCGTATTCTTAGTTTAAAAGTTATTGTTGCCTAAATGCTAAGTGTTGCATCATCATCGCATGTATGTAGAGAACGAGTTTATAGAGATCGTGACCACCGGTGATCATGAGTTCGAGGAGATCATTGAAGAGTACGAGGAGGAGATTCTCGTATAGGAGGAGGTCTTGGAGCCGCCACTGACTGACTCAGCTGACACCACGCCTGCCCAGGGCAAGCCCTAGTGCATAACCCTTATTTTTTATAATCACTAAATATATATTTGTGATGTGCATTTATGTTATAGGAATTTTATGAAAACCACATGCATAGATACATCTGTCCTATGAGTCTTACTAGTGTAGATTCTAGTAGACGCTATGCTTAGGTTTTCGGTACCATGAGTAACCTGTCGTTACTCATAATAAGTTATTATTATATTTACTCTCATGATAAAATGATGAAAGGAAAAATGGAGACAGGGCAGGGATATGGTATGGGTATTGGTGGGTGTAACAGGTTGTGTCCTATGGCTAACGGGGCTTAGCTTGGTTACACTATTTTCCCTATTCATGTCGTTTAAGGACCATCCGTTGCTGTGGATGGTAGTTAGGTCACAGACTTATTATCCTAAGCACATACTTGCATATGGGAGCTAGAAGGCTCGTTATGCTCTTGTCATGGGTTCTGGCTCTTTCTAAACCGACTGATTGGAGATGGAGAAAGGTGGAGGTCTAAGCACTATATTAAGACCAGGTCTCAAGTGTGGGGGCTTGGAGTCTAAGTTTGGATGGGGACCTAGATCCCTTGATAGGAGTGGAATGGATTAGTATTGTTTGTGCCTAGGGTACAAATGAGGCATGTGTTTTGGGGTACCTAGCTCGATTACATTGGTTCACGAATCATTGTTTCTGTGAGATGGTACGACTTGGCTATGGTCTAGCACCGTAGTAAGAAATGGAAGATGAAAGATGATGAAATGGTTCTAATTGCTCAACCCTTGCTTGAAAGTGGAACAAGTGCTTACCTAGAATGGTTAGCTAATGAAGTAATCATGACTGCTAATAAAACTTGACTATAAGGATGAACTGTTAGTAATGCTTTCCGCAAACAAAAAGAAAACAACAAACCCATATTGCCTATCATGTCCTTGAGAGTTGAGAAACTATTCCCACTAGTCGGGTAAGTCTTGTGAGTACATTGTATACTCAGGGTTTATTTTATCCCTATTGTAGGTGTAGCTCAAGGAGTAGCTCTTATGTGGAGGATTCTTCTAGTGGGCATAGATAGATCCTTGTATCGTTTTCGCTAGATGTTTATTTTCATTCTATTGTTTAAGTATCGCACTCTGAATCCTGGTATTGTAGTAAATAATTTCCAAGAACTCTTGTTGTGTGAAATAGACTAAGTATTGTAAGCTCGTACTCCTTATTGGATTCTAGATATAAAACATGGATTGTTTCGAGTACTCCCTTGGGGTGTGCTCGACAAAACTATCCCATGTACCTCACTTTCGAGGTGCTTAGTGTCTAGTGAAAGACGAGCGCCTCCGAAAGTGTGTTATTTCGGGTGGTTCTGCCTAAAGATGGCAACGGGGAATTCCCCGTCGGAGGTTGCCTCCCCATCCCCGTCCCCACGGGGAGAAAAAATCCCCGTCCCCGTTCCCGCCAAAGCTCACGGGGACGATTTCTCCCCCATCCCCGCCCCCACGAGGGGAAAAATCCCCGTCCCCGCATTTGTTCATCACCATTCAGGTTAATTCATCATCATTCACATGAGTTCATCGACACAATATTAGAGTACACCACGAATCACAATCCAAAAATAGCTAAATAGCAAGAAGCAGGATATTAATCATCACAAAGGTGTAGAACTAGGGTTATTGCTGTTATATATACTCAGAAGACATTGGGCCTTCGTGGGCTGGTTGGGCCATCAGGAAAGAGAGCAAAGCCTGTATATAAACGGGGCGGGGATGAGGGTATCGGGGACGGGGAATGCTCCCCCAGACCCGTCCCCGCCAAACCCGACGGGGGACGTTTTCTCCCCGTTTAGATCCCCATAGGGGCATATTTGACTCCATCCCCGTCCCCTAATAGGAGAATTCCCCGCGGGGAATCGGGGATCGGGTCCCCGTTGCCATCTTTAGTTCTGCCACATAAGGCCTACTCCAAAGGTCTGAATCCTATGAAGTTTGGATTTAAAACAAAGATAGAAAATGTCGTTCCAAACTTTGGAGTTGGTCGTTTATAGCCGTTTAGACTGTGAACAGTTGGTTTTTTAAATTGCAACGGTCGTATTTGACCGGTGGAGGCTGAACTGTTAGGTATGACCCGAAGCCTCCTATATATACTTCAGTCCCTCCCCTATTTTTTTCTACTTTATTGAACATGGGGAGGTGCTGCTGAAATTTTCTTTGAAGCGAAGTCAAAAAATTTAGCGAAGGCAAACTCTCTTCCGAAGACTATTTCTTTGTAGAAGTGAAAGTTTGATTGACTAAGGTTAGTTTTAATTTGTTTGTTTCTATTTTCTCTTTTTTGTTATTATTTTTATCTTACAGAGATGTTTCTTGCTTTCTAGATGTCTGATTAAGAGGAGAATGCTTCTACAAATTCTCCAGTTGGATCTAATCAGTCTGATTTGGGTGAAGATTTGTCGGGCATTTCTATATCCAAGTCTGAGTTGGTTGGTGATGACATGAAGTCTTTGAAGTTTGGCAAGACTTTGATGGATGATAAAGAATTAGATTGGTTGGTGACTAATCGTATGGAGGAGAAGGCATCTGTTTGTTTGCCTAAAAATGAAGTAGTTCCTGATCCGAAGCCTCTTGAATGTGTGGTTTTTTGGGATCAATTTGCTGCTGGGCTTCGTATGCCATGTGAAGATTTTCTTGAAGAACTTCTAAAGGCATGTAACATAGAAATGCATCATTTGACTCCTAATGGAATAGTGAGGATTGCTCTTTTTGTTTGGGCAGTGAAGTCTCAAAATGTAAATTTGGATATTAGGGCTTTTTGTGCTCTTCATGAGATGCATACTCAGTTTAGGAATAAGAATGTGGATGGGAAGACTATTATCAAGTACTTTGGTTGTTGCAGTTTTAAACATGCTCGAGGTGCTAAGCAAATTTCTCCAGCTTCCAAGAATAAATGGGTTGAAAATTGGTATAGGTATTAGTTTTACCATATAGTTCCAATGGTTGAAGAAAGGGATGAGTCAAAGAAGATTGTGAAGCGCTATCCATTGGTTGAGAAGATGGAGAAGAATGTTTTTTTATTGTAAGCCTGAATTTCTGAGTACAAAGAATTCAAAGATTTGTGAAAAGGCTTACAAGTTGACTGCTAGTCTGCAAAGTGCTCATGATCTTTGCGAAGAATATATTGCAGCCTGAGTTTGGGCTCTTAAGAAGGTTTAGAGCTTTATTTGTTTTTATAAGAAAGTTGTGAGGGAGAAAGATTATTTGTATCCTGACAAAGAAGCTTTTCGCTCAAAGAAGTACACAAGAGATGAAGAATTTATTTCTGCTGTTGAAGTTAAGGCAGTTGAGATTCTGGGCAAGTTTTTGAAGAAGGAGAAAGATTTGATGGACAAAATTCTTGGAAAAGATTATGAGCATCTAAATAGAATATTTGAAATTGCCCAGATAAAATATGATGAAAGACCTCCACCAGCGTATACTCATGCAGCGAAGCCGAGGTTAGAAAATGTTATAAAGAAGAAAAGAGCTGGTGGACAACTTGCTAAGAGGACTAGTAAGAAAAAGAAAGTTTCAGCTTCTTTTGATTTAGAAAAAAATATAGAAGATGAAGTTGATTTGGGTCTTGATGTTGACAGTCAGGAGGTTCTTAGTCAGCAAGCTTGTGATGATGAGGTGAGAATGATTAATTTAGTTTTTAATTCTAGTGATTTGACTCCACCAATGTTGACTCCGCTTGGTGACTATTTCTAGAATTTTGCGAGTACTTTTTATTCTGATGAAAATGTTGGTAGGGTATCTTGTCTTCGCCTCAGAAAAATATTAGCAAAGACACTTTGCCTTCTTCATCTCCTATTGTTGATGCTCCTGATACTATTGTCGATGCTGCTGCTGGGGCACAGACTAAAGAAGGTGAGATTGTGACTATGGCTTCATAGGAAACTATAGGGCCATCTTATCAAAGATTTGGTGTTGAAACTCCGCAAGAAACTGTAGGAGACGCTGGTGCTACTCTTGATGTTGCCTCTCCACTCGAGTTGTGATGCAAAATATTGATTTGGGAGGTGGGT
Organism: Miscanthus floridulus; assembly: GCF_019320115.1. Classification (NCBI taxonomy): domain Eukaryota; kingdom Viridiplantae; phylum Streptophyta; class Magnoliopsida; order Poales; family Poaceae; genus Miscanthus; species Miscanthus floridulus. The sequence goes on from NC_089598.1 coordinate 108,957,576, forward strand.
CTATGGAGACTGATGCTCCAAAAGTTAAAGTTTGCAAGGGTAAGGGTACCACTATTGTTACCCTTGATTTTGATGATTCTGATGATGATGTTTTTGATGAAGACGCTAAGAATGCTCAGGCTTCTTGTCTTACTGAATCTTCAATTGATGTGAATACTGGTGAAAAATTTGCTTGTCAACTTAAAAAGGGAGTTTCTACAGGTAAGTTTGCTTGTTTTTGTGTTTGTTTGATTTGAATTTCATTTTTCTTTTGTTCTTGTTTTAGACTTTTGTTTGTTTTTGTGTTGAGGAATTTTTTCCTAATCCTTCATCTTAGAAGGAAACAACCATTGATATTAGGAAAATGAAGGATGTGGCTCAGGTGCCTACTACTCCTGCCAAGCCCAAGAAACAATCCTTGGTGGAGTTGATCCTGAGGCGTGTAAGAGGTGCATGGAGTACTACCAAACTCAAGGTGTGAACTTAGACACTTTTAAATTTGTTGGGATTGGCTTGGACAGAGTTCACATTATGCCAAAGAAGTTAGAGTTAAAGCTGTCAAAGTATATTGATGATGCCTTCGTAGTTCTTGATGATGAGGCTCAACTTGCTGGGAATCTTCCCTTGAGTTGGCAGATGCAAGTGTTACCATGATTTATAAGGTATATGTGTTTATTGTTTTGACTTCATATGCTAATTTGGCTTCACGATTTGACATTTATGATGTTTTATTTTGTAGAGTGCTCTTTTGCAAAGGAGTTTACATAAATCTGTCAAAGAAGAAGTAAAAAATATGACACTTTGTGAGAAAGGTTTGCTTGAGGAGATTAAGTCTTTGAAATCTTAGCTTGCCTCTAAAGAAAAAGAAAGAGTAGAAATAGTTGAAGCTCTCCATAATATGGAGTCAAGGTGTATCTCTGTTGGGGCCAAACTTGAGACAAAGACTGAATATTTTGATAATTTAAAGAAAGATTTTGATAAGATTGTAACGGAGAAAAATAATCTTGAGAAGAAGTCTGCTGAGAAAGATCAAAATTTCATGACAAGTGTAATCGCCTCTAGGAACTTTGCAAGAATTGCTATGACAAGTTTGGTGCGAAGCCAGAAGATCCTTGCTGGGAGTTTGGGGAGTTTGATCCATTCTTTGCTTGGTTGTGCCGTCAATATCAGGATTTGCCAACTGTTATTTAGACTAGTGCTGATTTTAGTTGTGTGTATGCAACTCGTGCACTTTTCCATTTGATGAAAGAGGCAAAAGATCATTTGTATGAGCAAATGCTAGATAAAGATTATAAGTTTTCTTCGGTGGAGTCGTTGAGTCAAGTTTCTTCTTGGACTCAATTGCTTTGCAAGAAGTATTTCAATCAATATTGGAATTTAGGTGGAAGAGAGAGTGCTTTCATGAAGGTGAACAAGAAGATAGAGAAGGTTAGATTGAAGTCTTTTCTCTTCTTTTGTTTACCTCACTTTCTTTTTATTTTATGTTTTAATATTTTGTTTTCTTTTTGCAGCAGCTTGAGAAGGAAATTGCTGCTAATGAGAAGGAGCAGAAGGAGCAGGACAAGCGTGAGGAAGAAAATGCTAGAGATGACAATGTTGGTGATCATCCATTTTAGTTGTCTTCGTAGTTAGTTTTTAGATTTTAAGTTGAGGGGTGAGGTTTTTAAAAGACTTTTGACATTTGTAAATATTGAACTAGGCAGGATGAAGTTGGTGTTATGTTGTTGTTAATGTGTAAGGATAACTTTATCATTGAACCTTCGCTGTGGTTGGAGTATGCAACCAGTGAGGCGAATCCAACGTTTGTTACATTTGATGAACGTAAGCTGACGTAAGCGCTAAGTTATGATGTCTTTGTTTTTTTATGTTGTGATTATTTTGAAGATGATGTATGCTATTTTAGATTTTGAGTCTAAAAATCTTATTGTTGAAAACAAAGAAACCTTGTTTACCGCGTGTTGTTGACTTCAACAAATTTTCCCAGGTAGCTGTTGATTTTTCACTTTTCCCCCTATTTTATCATGATATTTGAATTAGAAAGGTCATATTTTGACACTATTATTTTTCCAGTCATCATGCTCAAGTGCTTCGCCAAGGTTTGCTTCTGAAGATTTTCTATGCTCAGAAGTGGATCGTGTGTCGGATAAAGTTGTTGAAGACTTGATTAGTGAAGCTGCAACTATTGTAGCTTTGGAAAGTGATTTATTGTGAATTTTGTTGTAAACTTGCTTCTCTGTGTTGTAATATCTAATAAATGATTCTATTTTATAATAAATTTGAATTTTGTATACTTTGTTTTATATTGATACATGAAGTTTTGCGAAGGTAATGCGTGGGCTTCGCTTTGGAAGTTATATTTTTCCTTAGTAAATTTGAAAAATGTTGTCCCCTCTCTTTTTTGCGAAGGCAACACGTAGACTTTGCTAAGAAGTCATAATTCACCTTAGTGAATTTGAAAAACATCGTCCCCTCACTTTTTGTGAAGGTAACGTGTAGACTTCGCTTAGAAGTCATAATTCACCTTAGTGAATTTGAAAAAATATCGTCCCCTCACTTTTTTGTGAAGGCAACATGTAGACTTCGCTTAGAAGTCATATTTCACCTTAGTGAATTTGAAAAAACATTGTCCCCTCACTTTTTTGCGAAGGCAACGCGTAGACTTCTTTTAGAAGTCATAATTCACCTTAGTGAATTTGAAAAAGAGTCGTCCCCACACTTTTTTGCGAAGGCAACACGTAGACTTCGCTTAGAAGTCATAATTCACCTTAGTGAATTTGATAAAACTAAAGAGTAAATGAAGTATTATATATTTTATATATAGGTTAGCTTTATTTTTTGTTTGTTCAGAAAATGAAGTTACCTATTTTAGTTTTATTTTAGATGATATTTGAGTATATTTTAGGTATACTCTTTGGCTTTTGTTGTTTTTGTTGTACTCAAGATTTAGGGGAATAGTTTCTTATTTATATTTGATGAGAATTTACAATAGAGGCCGCCTCGTTAAAAAACCACTCACTCTGTGAGGGGCTTCCCCTGAGTGGAAAAAGAGTGCAGCTCGTTTACATTTGAACTAAAACATTAGAATGTAAAAATAGCAAATAGCTATTCTACTTCTAGAGTAAAAACTTGTATTGAGAAAGATGAAAGTCTAAGGGTAGTATCTTCGGAGTGCTTCAATGTTCCAGGTGTGGTCAATCTCTTTCCCATTCATATTTGCCAAATGGAATGATCCCAACTTATTTGTCCTTGTGATGACATAAGGGCCTTCCCATTTTTGTTGAAACTTTTTGACTGTATCTTTGTTTCTTTTTCTTTTTAGGACAAAGTCTCCTGGTGAAAGTTGCCTTGGCTTTACTTTCTTGTTATACCAATTCTTTGTTTCTTTTTGGTGTTTCTCGAGATTTTGGATTGCTTTAATCTTTTCTTCTTTGAGCAAGTCTTTGCTTGTTATCAGTTCTTTTTCTTCAATGATCTGCACATTGGTTCTTGGACCTTCAAACTTTATTTCTTCAGGTGTCATTGCTTCTTCTCCGTTCAATAGTTTAAATGGTGTGAAGTTTGTACTCTCATCTATAGTATAACTAACTTTGGATCTATGCAGAAGGAACATTACTAAGGAAGATCAAGAACAAATCTTGTCTCCCTTTGCAACCACGTTCTACTTGCTCTACAAATAGGGAGTGGACTTTAAAGGACTCAATAGGAGTATCACATCCACGATCTACCACATGACCTAGAGTGCAGAATGCATGCACAGGCAAACAATATCTAAGCACCATGCTTACATAGTGTTGACCACTTAACTCACTCGAGTATTGAGCTAAGAGCTTTGCGAACATATGCATAAATTCATCATTAATCATAACTATATCAAGCATATAACTAGAGCAAACTTGGAACATAATAAATAGCAACATAATATTGAAGTAGCACAAAGTCATAAATTTAGATATACAATGGCTATACCAATCTCTAGACTGTAGATCCAGAATCTCGAGCAATAGCCCACACTCTACTAGAACCTTGCTAGCTAGCCTATACTAGAAACTTGAAGAATTGGAGCTCTATTCTCTTCTCTTTGGAAACCCTAATTTTTGGTCTGATCTTGACTTATGGTAGTGTGTTCTGGAGGGGCGGCAGGGGCTGGTTATATAGGCCGGAGCATCAATCCTAAGTACTCAGATCAAACCGACTTGAAAGAACGATGTAGATGCAATCCTTAAGGCGGTGGAGAACCAACGTAAGGAGGGACTGCCAGGTGGGGACAGGGGGCCAGTCGAATTATAGGTGGGGCTGGCAAGCCCCACATGTCAGCGCATCGGTCTTCGCATCGGTGTGGTGTCTTCCTGAGTCTTCTAGAACCTTCTAGGGTAGTTTTCGCTGTGGATAAGCTTGTTTTTATTTGATGATTTGATCCATCTTAACAATTTTATGGATAAACCCTGCTGAAAACACAGATTCACCAAAACTTGTTGAAATTGTCAGTTTAAACCTTTAAATCTATGTTGGTGATCCTATTTGTACATTTATTCAAGTTAAGTTGATGATTTATGATGGATGATAACTATCGTCAACAAACTCCCCTAAGCTTAACCTTTGCTCATCCTTGAGCAATGCCAAACTTAGCAATTGATTAGGAGTTGCATCAATGTTTTCACTCCTCAAAAGTACACATGCGTTCATTCAAGAATTCTCCTCTAGATTAAAATTCCTCGATCTGACTTTCAAACTTACCCATATTACCTTTAACCATAGGCTTTTAAGCCTTCACTTGGATCTTGAGCAATTGAAAGACAGAATGATCAAGTCAAGCACCATGTCTTAAGTTCTTTGTTCAACTATTATTCTAGAGTTTTTGTAAGTTTTTAAAATAAAACTCAGAGATTCCATTGTATGACACTCTCAAGTCTCTCTTATATATGTGGTATTTGTGGATCCTCACCAAGGCAATAAATGATGATACACCTTCTTTTCCTACAACTAAGGCTTATGTGGAGCTCATAGGAATGGAAATTGCATGAAAGAGCATACTTGCAATACACATATTGTAAAGTCAAACCTCGGATCCAAAGAGAGTTGGGTCATACAATCAAATCAAGATGTGCATGTGTGTGGAATATGGTGGATATATGGTAGCCAGCCTAATTCTATTATGCTCCTTGAAAACATATCTCTTATTTGAACTCATCTTTGCAAGAAAACATGGGCTATCTTATTCATCTCATTTTTTTAGGCGAGCATCTAAGTACCCATTGTTTTAATACTTTGGACACTTGTCCATTTTCTCCAGTGTTTTTCTTTTCTCTTCTTTTTTTATGAATAACTTTTGCATACCCCAAGCCTCTTTTCTACAAATAAAATATTTGAGAGATAACAACAACACTTGAAGCATTTATGTGGTGGAAACCTATGAAGCATATTTTTGGTGTTTTCTCCTAGTGTAGGAGTAGAACATTTATAGGTGGATCTAGATGGAAGGCATGTTTTTGTGCCTATCCCTAGTGTACGAATAGTGCATATGTGGGTGGTGTGTACGTGATCTTGATTTTAAGAGCATGCCAAACCTCTCATGAGGCATCAACAAAGCTTGACTAAACTCAATGCAAAACAAGTAGCATATAAGTAGAAGTTTTTTCTAGCCTAGATATCATATTTGTCATATAGGAACTCATCATATCGCCTTTTTAGGTTTTCAAAAGAAATCTCCAGAATTTAGTATCGCTTGGAACAAGATAAAAAGCGGCTCAAACCTTCTCATATCATATCTGTCAATTACCTAGATTTAGATTAAGCATTTGCTACCCACAAGTTTCAAGTTCAGAGCAAATTTTCATGTCAAATCGATTTCATCCAAAACTTGGGAGAATTCTAGGCTAAAAACTAGGTACTTGAAAGGAATTACAACAGAGCAACTATTCATCATTTATATCATGTGAGATTATCTTCAAGTTCTATTCATTTATTTAACTCTTAAATACAAGAAACTAAGGCATACTTTAAACAAATTAAACTTTGTACACACTAATATATATAGAAGATAAAGACAAATTTTTATTTTTATTTTCTTAGTTTTGCATTTTGTTAATTATACAAATTCAAAAATTAAATAAACAAAAGAAAATAATAAAATACCAAAAAGAAAACTTACCTGAAGTAATGGGGGCTCCTCCCCCAAGCTGGGTATTGCTGCGATCTCTCAAAAAGGCGGGTCGATGTTGAGACCCTAAAATAGGTACTGCCAATTCTGATTCTCCTGCTCTTGGTGCTGCTGGATGGTGGCAAGGCGTTGTCCTGCTTCTTCTTGCCACTGGGAATGTTGGTGTAGGGTGTTCTGGATCTCATGCTGGCTCTCCTCGATGGTAGTGAGCTTGGTGTCAAAGCGAGCGTGTTCTATCTACTGCTCATGGTAACCCTTGGACCATGGATGGTGGTCCATGTCTTGATCTTGATAGGCCATGGGGTGGTCATGGAAGCCACGAGCAGAGAAGGACATATGTCCTCCCTAGTAACCACTAGAGACCTCATATGGCTGCTGCTGATAGTAATCAAAGTTGTCATCCTACCATTATGCACTTGAGCCTTGATGCCAAGAACCCTCCGAATGATGCAGAGAAGGTTGCTCCCACCCAACATGTTTAGGTTGATGCATACAGGAAGATCCCGGCTGGTCCCAGCCTGAATGCATAGGATAGTGCACCTGGGAAGGTCCTACTTGATCAAATCCTATATAGCTAGTGAAGGTAGGTCCTTCTAGGATGGGGTCATCTCCATGGTATTGAGGCTGTAGGTTGAGAGTGATCCTCATAGAGGCACTCCTACGAGGTGCTTCCTCATTTCTCTACAAATCAAAGACAAACGAATCCACTGCATACAGACCAAGGTTCCGGTATGGTAATGGGAACTCGGTTGTATAATCCACATACATCATGACAAATTTCCCATCCTTACCCTTTTTAACATAGGTGCATGATTAAAATAGTCATAATCAATAAGCCAGTGGGGAACGTCAATGTAAATAACAGAAGCATTTTCTAGCAGACCCAAATTTTTAGCTATGCGAGTGACCAAAGAAGTGCACCCAACATCTCCCTTAAGACCAAGAATTTCTAACCATTGTGTCATCATGAATTTTATGGGTGAAACCTTTCTTTTGATCATGGCATAAAGCAGTTTTAGTTCATCATTTCTAACTATACGAAAATCACTTCTAGGAAAAAGAGAAAATCCTAGCCATTTGTACATGAATCGCAAAGTAGGATGATGAATTTCATTGGTGCGAGGGCGGTAGCAAACAATTTGTTTTGAAATCTCCCTCCAAAATTTATTCCTATCAAAGTCGTGTATGGCGGAGTCTACATCAATTATGCACTGAGAGTGAAATCCAAGAAGTTCACTAAATTTTTTTCCAGGGAATAGAAAATTGTTTCCAAAAAAGTCTAATTGAGACTTCCAAATCGGAGGGTTGCAGAGTGCACAAAAATTCAGTAGTCAAAAGCTTACACCTGGTTCATCAATTTCCCAAGCATCCTCCCATCTCCCTTGAGTTCGAATTCAGCGGTCATACCTCTAGGTTGTAGTAGGGCTGGATCGTAGGCAGGAGTGAGGATGAAATCCCGGGTCTTTAGCTTCTTGTAGATGTTCTTCTCCCTATCTCCCCTGAGCTTGAGCTGCTTTTCTAGCAAAAGAACGTTCCTCTCCACGGGGCCTGATCGGGACGATGCTCCAACAGCGGGAGATGGAGGATCGACCTCCATGTCAGTGCTTGCTCATGATGAAGACTTCTTGTTGAACGGAACGATATCGCCCGCTTGAGCTTGCCGGCGATTTTGCTCCTTTTCCTGCAAAATATACAAAAACAACATAACTCATGGAATGGGATTAGAAAAAATAAAAATGTTAGTGGTTAGCTGTCCAAAAGTCAATCATCTAAAAGTTAGTCATCTGAGATTGTTTAGTGAATATTCTAATCAAGATTGTGGCATGACTTCCACCCTAATAATTTTTTATTTCCTCTCTTGATTTGAACAGCACTACCACTCTTAAACTCTATTTTTCTTGCTCAAATTTCAATAGTACCTCTCTCTCTCTCTTTCTCAAGATTTTAGCACTACTTTCACACCCAAACTTCCTCACACTCTTTCTTACTCCAACACTACTTCTACCAAGGAAATTTCAACTACGAAATTTTGAACTAGAATTTTGAACTTGGAAGGTTGTTTTGTGTTGTGCCCAAGGCCGAGAGCAACTAGGAAGGAGTGGTGTTTATAGAGGGGGAGGTGGCAGGACAGTCGGCCTAGTGGTGGGGCCGACTAGCCCCACACCATGGCCAAATGGCCTCTCCATTTTCTTGGTGATTCTTTGCTTCGTGGTTAAGTAAATGAAGTGCTCCTTTCGGTGGATATTTGCTCTGGACGGTGCAGAATGGAGATAAGTGGAGATATGGTGAAGATATGGAGGTGATAGTGGAGGTTAAGTGAAGATGGAGGTGATGGTGGTGGGTCCCAAGTGTTTGTGGGTCCCGGTGCCCGTATTTCTACCATATATTGTATGAAAATGCAATGCAAAAATATTTTATGATACTATGAAATATAAGAAGATGAATGATGGTATTTTTATTTTTTTGCCTCTATGGTAAATATTTTTTATGGGGTTTTTACGCTCCTGTAAAAATTATTTACATAGGGCTTGAATTTTTATAATGCCATGATGAGTATTTTTATTTTATTTTTCTAATGTAGGTGTTGAAAGGTAAATATGGCAAACTAAAATATAATGCAAAAAATAATTATAGATAGCTACAGAGTTACCTTCTGGCAAGGGTTCGGTATTTTAAGTCCACCGAACTGGACTTCTATGTTTGGGTTTATTCTTTAGGTGCGTCAGTAGGTCCCAGAGATGGAGACCTTGATACTCGCTTCTCATGCCACTCCAGATTGGAGCATTGTTTTGGTCTTGGCTTGAAAGCGAACCATTCTTCCTTTCCATTAATATGGAATTTAATTTCTCCAGCTCTGACATTAATGTGAGCATTTGTAGTACTCAGAAAGGGTCTCCCAAGTATGAGGGGTGTCTTCATGTGCTACTGCATGTCAAGTACTACAAAATCTATAGGAACAAAGAAATTTCGTACTTTTACCGAAATATTCTCAGTGATTCCTGCAAGGTAGCGGACCGATTGGTCAGCCAGTTGCAAACACATCGATGTTGGTGTGAGTGTTGAATAGTTGAGCTTGTCAGAGACCTTTTTAGGCATGACACTAACGCTTGCTCCAAGATCGCATAACACGTTCTCAAAGTTTTGGCTCCCGATCGAACAGTCGATAGTGGGGCATCCTTGATCGTTCTTCTTGATAGGTGAAGTGTTTAGGATGGCCGCACTACACTCCTCCATTAACTTGATTACCTTAGTGGAAGGCAATGGTCTTTTATTATTGAGGATGTCTCTGAGATACTTCGCGTAGGTAGGTACCTGTATGGCATCTAGCAATGGAATATTGATATATAACTTTTGAATTACCTCTACGAACTTACCAAACTACTCATCCATTTTGGCTTTCTAATTTCTATGTGGAAAGGATAGGAGGGTCGTGTCATGAAAATCTTGTTGTAACTCTCACTCTTGTAGCCCAACTTCTTCAACTTCATTGGTTCTCTTCTCCTCTTCCTACACTACCACTAGTGTCTTACCTGTCCTTGTCAGATATGGTGGATCATGAGTAGACTTGCCACCTCTTGTGGTTATGGTGTTTACCTTCTCAAGGTTAGTGGCAAAAGGCAGAGCAGCAGCCAACTGGGCTAAGTGTGATTCTATCTTTTTATTATAGCTAAGTTGGTCTTTTATGGTGGAAGAAAAACTATCCATTTTAATATTTATGTTTTTAGGACCTTATCATTAAAAGCAAGATTCTTATAAATATTCTCATTAATCCTAACTTGTTCTAAGATCAAGTCTCTCAAGGATGGCTGTTTAGAATTAGAAGAATTATAGTAATTATCTGGGTACTTACCTTAGTAATTTGACTGTTGTTGTTGATTCCATCCTTGTCTCTGTTGTTGTGGAGCAAATTATTGATGATGATATTTGCATCCTCCTGATATTCAGGGAATTCAACCCCAAATATTCTCCACAGGTGTTTTGAGCATTGAATGCATCTTGAATAGCCTGACGATCTTTCTTATAATTGGCTCGTTGTTCAAGCCAATTCAATAAGATGTCCATCTTGGTTGACAGTGCATACACCACTTCTGGTACTTCTTTACTCTTATTGCATGATTGAATATTGCATTGAGACCAGTCTTGCTTAGAGGCTATCTTTTTCATAAGAGTTTTAGTTTTTCCAAGGGTGAGTGACATAAATGATCCTCCAACAGTTGCATCTAGTTGTTCATGAGCTTTTCTGAGTTAATCCATGGTAAAAGCCTTGCATGAGCAACCAATCTTCCATTCCATGATGAGGACAATCTAAAATGTATTCTTGGAAATGTTCACATGCTTCTAGAATGGTTTCTCCCTTCTAGTGTTGGAAATTAGAAATCTTTTCTCTTAAGGCATTGGTCTTGCCTATAGGGAAGAACTTTTCTAGGAAGGCCTTTGAACACTTTGCCCATGTGTTGATGTGATCTTTGTTGATGTAGAATCACTGCTTCACCCATCCCACTAGTGAGAATGGAAACAAGTGAAGTAGTATGATGTCTTGAGCAACGTCCTTGATGACGACCGAGCTACTTATCTCTAGAAATTCTGAAGATGAGCACTAGCATCTTCATGTGCCTTTCCACTGAATGGGGTAGCTTGCACCATGTTGATGAGGCTTGGCTTGAGCTCAAACTTGAGGTTGGTAGTTCTGAGTGTTGGTCCAGTGCGAATGTTCTCAGTGCTTGGAGCAGAGAACTCACGTAGGGTCTTGTCAGCCATAGCTTCAGAAACTAGTGTTGAGCTTCCTCTTGATTTATTTGATTCTAATTGATGGAAATTATTAGTAAATCACAACCAATCCTGCAATACCCTGTATAAGATATGAACAAAGACAAACAAGGGTAAGCTTGCTAAAGCAGAGCTATTATGATTTTATCAATAAGTATTTATTTAGTCAATTCTCTTAGCCATGTGCCCCTCCCCGGCAATGGCGCCAGAAATGCTTGTTGACATTTCTTAGCATCACTCTTTACTAAGTTGTCATCCCTAGCATGATGCCAGAAATGTGTTGTTGGTAATTATAAATAACACTTGAAAACTTAGAGGAAAATTATATATATATATTAAAGTATTCGCGAGCACACAAATAATATACCATTGTAGCATTTCACCTGAGAGTATGCCAGGTATCATTATTTATATTTTATCCATAGGGAGGAGCTATGGAGTTGTGTTGGCATAGAGATATTGACAAATATATATACTTATGATAAAACCACTCTCATGATATAGCAGGGATAAGTCAAATGATAAATGAATAATAAGTTTAAGGTAATAATGGTATGACAGAGATAGAAATAGATGTAACACCCTAGGTGTTTGGCTTCTACTAATTGCATTTCATTTCATAAACATGTGCATCATCTATCTCATCATGTCCTTGTTACTGAAACATGCATATGCAACATTTTCCAATTGTGTATGTTTCATACTTGAGTGTTGTGAATAGTAATGGTGTAACATGTGAATGCAACCGAGTTCCTTATATACCTTGAAACAGGGCAACATGGTAGTAATGTGACAAGTATAGAATAACAACAAAGTCATGCAACATATAAGTGAATTGCTTGTTTTAGTTGCTTTATCACATGTGATCATCAGAAGAGGTATAACAATTTTGTAAAGTGGTTGATCATGGTCTATTACACCTTAACTACACTTAGGTTACTTGTTGGAACATTGTTCATGTAGATCAAAATTACCAAAATGCCCTCAAGTGAAGGTTTGACTAGAATTGACCCTTGGAGTGTCACGGTTTGACTGATTCAAAAGACCAACTTAGAAACCTTGCATGGCTTTACACTCTTTACAAAAGTTGTAGCTAATTTATTAAGGAACAAAAGTTGTTTTATGACCAACTCATGAAAATGTGTGGAACATGTTCAAACAAGGCCCACAAGTCAGATGTCCATGCTGATTTCACTGAAATTTTTTTTGTCTAAGTCTTAAACTGCATTTTCAGTTGGATCAGGCCAACTTGGGCTTCATTTAACTTCTGATCCTTGGCGAATTAGATCTAGGTCCTTGAAAAGAAAATGTAGCTAGATGGTACCTCTACATTTTTCATGAACACCGTTTCTGCAAAGGATCTTTGGTTGAGCCGTGTTAACACGATGAAATGGCGCTGTCAGTCATGGTCATCAACACTGAATCGTGTTTTCAGAAAACATTCAGTGAACATGGCCGACCGGTTCAGAAAGCCGATGCCGCGTGGCGCCACCCGTCGCCGCTCGCCTGAGCATGCAGGCCACGTGTCGTGGACGCCCTGGCACGGCCAGCCGCGTCATGAAGCACCCTAGCGCCTGCCCGACCGAGTCGCCCGCTCCATTTCTCATCTCTCGCCTTCCACCTAGCGTAGCACCGAAGCCGCCCCCCATTGCCAGCCGGACCTTCGCCCTCGCCTAGCTCCCGTGTCCTGGCAAAAATGCGTCGCCCAGCTCACCCAGAGCCTCGCCGTAGTCTTCTCTACCTCCTCCACCCCACCGTCGAGCCAATTTCGCCTTGGTAAGGATGGAATCGCCGTTTTCCCCACCACCGTCTTGTCGGACCTCACCAGAGTAGTGCTCCACGTGGCCAGCTCTCCTCGTGCCATTGCCATCCCTCCTATGCCTCGTGCTAGATCCTAGGTGCACTGCTAAAGCTCGTAGAGCCTCACGTTCGAGACGTAGCGCCATAGTTCACCGGAGCCAGTCAAGCCGTGGCCATGCGCCGCCACGGCTGTCGCCACTACCCTTACCGGCGACGATAGCTTCAATAGACGGTTCCACTAGGTGTGCATGAGTAAGGCGAACACAGTAGTGTCGATGGTTTCACCGGAGAGGTCACCGGCGATGACCTTCGCCGCCGTCCTGTTCTTCTCCCCTGTTTCTCTCACTGGCGCGTGGGCCCCTCTCGTCTGTCGCCGCGGCTGAGGCGGGAGCCCAGCATGGGCTATGCCGTTGTTTGGGCCGCGCCAGCGCGTGCTCGTGGGCCACTGTTTCCTTCGGGCTGGCCCAACGGTGGCTGAGTTTTATTTTCTTATTTTGTTTTGCTTTATTATTTCACAGATTTGTATTGATATTCAAAACTATGTATTTCCTAGTATATAGATCCAAATGTTATGGTTCCAATTTTGTTGAGTTCCTAGTAATATCTAGTATTTAATAAAAATATTATATGAACACATGTTTTAGAAATTCTGGATGAATTAAATAGGACTTTGAAATGTGTTTTTGGATACATGCAAACTTGTTTGAATTTTATCTTGAGTTTCTATGGTCCAAAAATGATGAAATTTTGTGGGTAGTCTATTATTGCTTAGTAGAATCTCTGGTTAAAATTTCAGAGCTAGTGCATGTATAGTTTTTGAGTTATAGAATTTCTTTTTATCAATGGATGGATCTTGTGTGAATTTTCATAATTTTTCTATAGATCCAGTATAGGTAAAATTTGGTGAGTAAGGTTCTTATGCTAGAATTATGCTAAGAAAAATGTGAAATCTGTTGCTTGACACTTTTCATTAGGGTTTCCTAATTATGCTAAAAATAGGCATGCCACCTGTTATTTTGGATACAACAAGTTTTGCTTGCTCCATGGCTTTGAAATTTTTATGGTAGTCTATGTGAAGCATGAGATAGCTACTATAATTTTTGTAGATTTTTATGAATAGTTTTACTATATATTGCTTAAATCACCTAATTAACTAAATAAATTGGAAAAGGATATTAAATAATTTATTTAGAAGTTGGCACTATATTTTCTGATGTTTCTTAGGTATGAAAAACAAGTTGGTAAACTTGGTTTGATCAAATTAGGCTTTTGCATCATCATTAAATAATTAAGCTAGTAACCCTGTCATTTCTGGACAGATTCTAGGTTTACTGGAAATTGATTTGGTTCACGTAAGAATCATGCTTTGCTGTTTACAATTGATTTGTAGAAAATTTCATAAGCTTTCCAGAATGTCCTCATACAAGTCATTTGGATTTGTATAACTCTTGTTGTGATTGAATTACGGGAATACTTGTATGCATATGAAACTTTAAATGTTAAATTATGTATACCGTTACTATTTCTAAGTTGTGGTAATGTTCCTAGGTGTTAGGCCCTTAACTGAAGATGAGCATCTTTATCTTAGGTTATGCAAGTTAGGTAAGTTGATTTTGTTCTTTAAGTTAAGTTAGATACATGCTTAAAGTGATTTGAATAGAGCTATTTTACTCGTTAAACGAGTGTCCAATGATGCTTTCGTAAACACTTACTGTAATTCATTCATCATGAGTATCGTGTCATTCCTTATGCATCCATGATATTTATCTCGTGCATCGGCATGCAATAGGTGTACCGGAGGGAGTAACACTGCTGGAATTCGAGGAACCGAGCGAGCAGCAGCAACCGACACCGGAGATTCAGGAGGAGCAGCCTTTAGGAGAAGTGCAAGACAAGGTCACCGTTGAGTGCCCAGATCATCGTCCTTGCAACTTTGTGAAAGGCAAGCCCCGAAGCATATTAAGCCTCCTAATTTCCGAAATGCAGTTATAGTATTATTATTACATATATTGTTGCATTAAGTTTAGGTGTTGGATGCAAACACTTGCTGCATTGGTTACCCATTCCTTGTCCAGATATTGTTACCCTAAATCCTATATAGCTTAGGCTTGTGTAGTGCTTAGCCCTGCTTAAACCCAGTAGAAGTCAGGTGATTTCCTATCACCTATGAGATATAGGAAGATACATGTGGCATGGTTGGCTATATTTGCTATCGTGGAAAAGAACCAGTCTTTATTTGAAATGAAGACCGGACGGAGGCTTGCCGGTTTGCAGTGACTCCGTCTGTGTCGCTTAAGGACTGATTCTTGGAGCCTTTCCTGTTCATGTTGAACGCATGCCTCTCTCTTAGTTGGCCGGGTCTGGAGACCGACCGCGAAGCCGAGTAGCTCAACTCAGGCCGGGAGTCGATAAGTATAAAGTACGCCTCGGAAGGGAGCCGTAGGCGTGAGTCCAAGGGTAGGTGATTTAAAAGTCTTGATCGTCCTGGCAGAAGGGTAATCCCTGAGAGCGCTGGCGCTGATCGAACCCGCGAATTTGGTTCCTAAGTTGTACCAAAGGTAACCCACGGCTACCCTTGCTAAGTATGCCAGGGTGAGAGTTAGGAATACCCCCTCAGCTGAGTTGTAATTCGATTTGAGTCGCTATCTCTCCCGGTTAGTGAGAACTTGACGGGCTTATCTCCAAAGTAGATACACTAAATAACATAATGGTTCAGAAATGATGATATGATGATGACAGCCTTATTATACCTGCTATGGTTAATATTGTTTGCTCCTAATAAGTGGGTGCTCTAGTACAGGTGCTAATCTAGTGGACAGGTAAATGCTGATAAGCTTGATGCTAAGTTTAAATTGGTTACTATAATCATAAGCTCTTTTATGCAACTGTGTCAAGCTAGCCCACCTGAAAAGGCCTTGCATGATCCTTGGTGTCTTTTATTTCTGGTTGACGGGTAAGTCTAGCTGAGTACCTTCTCGTACTCAGGGTTTATCTCCCACCTGTTGTTGATGACCAGTTCTACTTTGGTTGATGCAAGTACTGCCTTTTCCTAGCTGGGGATGAAGACTAGACCATGGGGCATGGTTTCTACTAGTTCTCGTACCAGATAATGCTTTTGTGGGACATGACTCAGACTTGGCAATGTATTTGAAAACTATGATGTTTTGTACTAAACTATGTTGCTTCTGCACACTCAAACTTGGTTTGTAATATTCTATTTAAACTCTGATGGATGTAATCCGAATGCTACTTATGAAATGTTGTAACGGATGATGTGTTGTGTTGAATCACTACGATCTTGGTTTGTATGTCGAGAGTTGGTTGAAATCCTTCGTGATTTCCGGACTACCGGGATTATGGGAGCTTAAGTACAGGAATTTGATCGCTTCGGTGATTGTTTTTGTACTTACGTTCTTATGATTTGGTTGGTTCTGTTATAGCTGGCATCAGAGCAAGATTCGACACTAAACATGTCATTTGTGTATTTAAAACAAAAGTATTTGTGAAAATTCTAAATTAAACACTAAGTATTGCCAGTGGTCATATCCCTTATGCCCAAATAAGGACTCTTAGGTGGCTTATTAAGTACTAACTTGGGGAGTTCCTGCTTGTTTCTGTTTCATCGTCCATACGACGTGCTATTGTATGGATGCCATCCGCTTGGGTGGTAATGTATGGTTCAAAATACCTCTACGCTCTGGTAAGTGGAGAGTTGTGAGAGCATGACCGTCCAACCGTTGGTCTAGGGGAGAGTAGTTGTGGCTGCTCGCATACTTACATGTTCAATCATGTATCTATGAGAGTACTTAAATGTGGGTATCTCTGACAGGTAGCTGTGATACTAGAGTATATGCATCAGGGGATGCATGTATGAAAGTATTTAGTTTACTGCTTGTTTTCTATGCTTTTTGGGAAATTTTGGGCTGAAATGAAAATTTTCTGCAGGTACACTAACAACGTATCGTTGTAGATCAACTAGCTACCGTATACGAGAGAACGTATGTATGCCACCATATATTTTGCTAGCCTTTAAATTTTTCTAGGTTTGTGAGGACGTACGGATCGTGCATGCATCATGTTTAAGCATACATGGCATTTCTTGCATTACTCCCTCCCTTAAAATATGATTGTCCCGACTAATTAAATTTTGCATCCCTTAAATGATTCTCCCCTTACGTTGCAACTTTTTGCTACAGAAGGCACGCACGAAACTCATTGCTCGCAAGTCTGCTGGAGGCAGGGCGCCTCGTCACCGTTTAGCTCCTCGTGAGCCCCGTCCTGAGCCTACTGAGGCGGAAAGGCTGAGGACAGAGCTAGCTCGGGTGACCGCTGAGAGGAATGCGGCTTAGCACCGTTTGGAGCAGGTAACACAGGAACGGGATCAAGAGACCCTTGAGGTTCAAAGGTTGATAGTTGCTCACCGCAACTGTGAACGTATGTTGATTCACGTGATGAACCAACGAAATGAAGCCTGGCACGAAGAGAATGTGTTAAGAGCGCGACAGGTAGAGTTAGAGCAACAAGTGGCAGTTGCTGAAGAGTACAATGACCATCTCCATGAGGAGGTTCACCTGTTACACAATCAACTTCACCCTCTCCTGCCACCTGATGATGAGGATGAGATGGGTTCTGGTGTCATCATGGCTGAAGGTGATGATGACATGGAGGTCAATGGACCTGAGAACATTCCACCTGATGAGGAGGAAGATGAGGAGTTAGATCCTGCTAGTGATGAAGATGGAGGAGAGATCTTTGACACTGACTCTGAGGACGATGCGTAGTTTAGCTTACTACTTAGCTAATGCGCTAGAGCTAGTCTTTTGTTGATCCTCATGCATGAACGAGTAGCTTTGTATCAAGTTAATCGTTGGGATGTAATATCGAACCCTATGTTACCCTTGATGTAAGTTGGAACCACTATGGCTGGGATGTAACCTATCGAACGTATTATGCTCCACGTATGTGAGCTTTTGATGAAATTCATCTTTGCGGTCTATGGATCTCGTTGTAGGTTAAGTTCATCACATTTATGTGTCAATTGATGCGCTTGATGAGTTGTGTGATTGTGATGAATGATTGTGCCTCTGTTGATTATATAAATGAATTCTCTCCGATGGAATCAATTTGGCATAATTATACAATTCATCTACAAAGATTTTCACATCGTCAGTGCTCATTGGCTATACCTTTTGCAGATGGCTTATAACCTTCATCGTGGTTGTAGCATGGGAGATGAGGAACAACCACCTCCTCCACCGCCCACACTAGCTGAGCTAATGCAGATGGTCGTGGAAAGTCAGCGCATGCTAGCTGAGGCTATGCGCCAGATGGCTAACCATGAGGATCGACATGTCCGCCAGGGACCCGAGCCGAACCAGTACAGCAGCTTTAAGGATTTCATGGACACAAAGCCTCCTATTTTTCGTGAGGCAGAAGAACCATTACAAGCTGATGAATGGTTGAGCGCGATAGAGCAAAGGTTTGGATTGCTCCGTTTGACCGAAGGAATGAAGGCTTCATATGCAGGACACCAGCTCCAAGGCCCTGCAGGCATCTGGTGGACCCATCACAGGACCACTTTCCCTGCAAACGTTGAGATAGTTTGGGACCAATTCCAGACAGCTTTCAGGGGACACTTTATCCCTCCTGGTCTCATGGCCATTAAGCATACCAAGTTTATGAAGCTAACCCAAGGCAACAAGAGTCTTAATGAATACCTCCAAGCATTCAACAACCTGGCGAGGTATGCTCCCGAGTTCGTCGATACTGACGCCAAGAGAATAGCTAGCTTCAAGAGGGGACTTTCCCCTAAACTGATGAAGTCTATGGGTAACTGCAAGTGTGTCACCTTCAATGAGTTTATCAGTGACACCCTAACCCAGGAGAACAATGACAAGATTTATGCTGCTTCCAAGAACTGTAAAAGAAACTTTGAGGCTGGTGCTTCTTAGTCTAAGGCTCCAATGGTATCCAAGACCCAGTACCATCCACCCAATGTTAATGTCCGGTACCGCCCACCTCAAAAGAAGAATCAAGCTAAAACTGGTTTCCGCAAGGGGTACACAATTTCCTTGCCAAAGAATACCTTTGGGCAGGGCAGCTCCAATGTTCCACCAGCAAATAGGCCATGCTAGAACTGTAACCAGCCTGATCATTGGGCTAATAGATGTCCCCATCCTCCCAAGAATGCTCAAGGAAACGTCCGCCAGGGGCGTGTTCATTACACTACAGTGGAGGAAATTCCTACCGGTGAAGTGGTCACCGCTGGTAAGTTCCTTGTTAATGATCACCCTGTAGTTGTGCTCTTTGATTCGGGTGCTTCACACTCCTTTATGAGTTCTACTTTTGCGTCTATGCATAAGATGAATGTGATTACAATTGTCAAGGGTGGTTATTGTATTAGTGCTGCTGGAAATAATATCCTAACTAACCAAGTAGTTAAAGATGTAAAGATTGAGATTGGGGATTGAGAGTTTCGTACGGATCTTATAGTTCTACCAGGGGTAGGAATTGATATAATCCTAGGAATGAAGTGGATGAGTGGGAATGGAGTGTTGATCGATACATCAACCCGTGTGGTAATGTTGAGGGATCCTAGGGATAAGAAGGGTTTTCTAGTGCAGTTATCTCATGATATCTCTATCCATAATATGGCCAATGCTACCCTAGCCAAAGCCATTGAGGATCTACCAGTTGTCTGTGAGTTTTCAGATGTCTTCCCTGATGACTTGCCTAGATTACCTCTAGACCGTGATGTAGAATTCAAGATAGAACTCATTCCGGGTATGGCTCCTATTTCTCGAAGGCCATATAGAATGCTGCCCAATGAGTTAGCTGAGCTGAAGAGTCAGCTAAATGAGCTATTGAAGAAAGGTTTGATTCGGCCTAGTTCTTCTCCTTGGGGTTGTCCAGCTATATTTGTGAAGAAGAAGGACGAGTCTCTACGCATGTGCGTGGATTATCGTCCCCTTAATGCTGTGACTATCAAGAACAAATACCCTCTTCCTCTCATCGATATTCTGTTTGATCAGCTCTCTAAAGCTAAGGTATTCTCCAAGATCGATTTGAGGTCTGGCTACCATCAGATCAAAATGCGTCCTGAAGATATACCAAAGATAGCTTTCTCTACTCATTATGGCTTGTTCGAATACCTCATCATGTCATTTGGGTTGACAAATGCTCTAGCACACTTTATGTACCTGATGAATTCTGTATTCATGCCGGAATTGGACAAATTTGTCGTCGTGTTCATTGATGATATCCTGGTATATTCTCAGAATGTAGAAGAGCATGCTGAACATCTGAGAATTGTTTTAACTCGGTTGCGTGACAACCAGCTTTATGCTAAGTTCAGCAAGTGCGAATTCTGGTTGAACAAGATACCTTTTCTAGGTCATGTGTTATCTAGTGATGGAATTTCAGTTGACCCTACTAAGGTGCAAGAAGTCCTTGAGTGGAAGGCACCTACTGTGGTCACTGAAGTCCGAAGTTTCTTGGGTTTGGCTGGCTACTATCATCGCTTTATCTCGGATTTCTCAAAAATCACCAAGCCCATGACTCGACTACTTCAAAAGGATAAGAAGTTTGTGTGGACTCCGAAGTGTGAAGAGGCTTTCCACACTTTGCGGACCTTACTAACCTCTGCTCCTGTATTGGCACAACCTGACATCGAGAAGCCTTTTGATGTCTACTGTGATGCATGTGGCACCGGTTTGGGGTGTGTTCTTATGCAGGAGGGCCGGGTAATTGCTTATGCTTTGCGCCAGCTTCGAAAGCATGAAGTCAACTATCCTACCCATGACTTAGAGCTAGCCACGGTTGTTCATGCCCTAAAAATTTGGAGACATTACTTGCTGGGTAATGTGTGCAACATCTATACTGACCATAAAAGCCTCAAGTACATCTTTACTCAACCCGAGTTGAACATGCATCAACGGCGATGGTTAGAATTGATCAAAGACTACAACCTTCAAGTGCACTACCATCCTGGTAAGGCAAATGTGGTTGTTGATGCCTTAAGCAGAAAGGCCCATTGCAATTCCTTGGTTAGTGAAGACTTTCATCTGGCACACCTCCTTCATCCTGTAGTGCTCCACAACATCACTATGGATTGCTCTCTTAGAAGTCGAATTATCGAACTCCAGAAGACTGATGTGGGTGTGTTTCACATCAAGCAAAAGATGAAAGAGAAAGAAACCAAGCACTTTAGGGTCGATGACAAGGGAATTCTCTGGTTTAATGATAGGCTTGTGGTACCCAAAGACAAAGAACTTAGAAATCAAATTATGGCTGAAGCCCATTCTTCTAAATTGTCCATCCATCCTGGTAGCAGTAAGATGTATCAAGATCTCAAGCTGTATTATTGGTGGACCAAGATGAAGAAAGAAATCGTAGCTTACGTGGCAAGGTGTGATAACTGTTGCAGAGTCAAGGCTATTCACATAAGGCCCAGATTATTACAGCCACTCTCTATTCCTGGCTGGAAGTGGGAAGAAATTAGCATGGACTTTATTGTAGGATTACCCACTACCAAAAAGGGTTGTGATTCCATCTGGGTTATCGTAGATCGGCTAACTAAATCCGCTCACTTTATTCCGGTCAAGTCTACCTATCACCCGCACAATTATGCTGAGATTTATTTTCAACAAGTGGTACATCTCCATGGAGTACCCAAATCCATTGTTTCTGATAGAGGACCGCAATTCATGGCTCGCTTTTGGGAGTGCTTACATTAGAATCTTGGCACTCATCTAATCCGCAGTTCTGCCTATCATCCGCAAACATCAGGACAGACTGAGCGTGTTAATCAAATTCTTGAAGACATGCTTAGAGCTTGTCTTATCTCTTGCAAAGGCTCTTGGGAGGACTGGTTACCTCTCGCTGAATTCTCTTATAACAACAGTTATCAAGAGAGTATCAAAATGGCTCCTTTTGAAGCTCTTTATGGCCGTAAGTGTAGAACTCCTTTGAACTAGGTAGAACCCGAAGAAAGAAGATTCTATGGTATTGATTTTATAAAAGAAGCCGAAGAGCAAGTCCGAACTATACAGAAGAATATGACTGCTGCTCAGGCTCGACAAAAGAGCTATGCTGACAAGAGAAGAAAACCTATTGAGTTTGAAGTAGGTGATCATGTTTATCTGAAAGTATCCCCTATGAAAGGAGTCAAGCATTTTAGAATCAAAAGGAAGCTTGAGCCTTGATATATTGGACCCTACCGCATTATCGAGAAAAGTGGAAGAGTAGCATATAAGCTCGATCTACCACATGAGATGGGAGCTATATTCCCGGTATTCCATGTGTCCTAGCTGAAGAAGTGTCTTCGTATTCCCGAGGAAAGAATAGCAACAAGGAAAGTCAACTTGAAATCTGATCTTTCTTATGAGGAAAAGCCCGTGCAAGTTCTGGATACTCAAGAAAGAGTGACTCGTACACGAGTGGTTAAGTTATACAAGGTAGTTTGGAGTAATCATACCGAATGGGATGCAACTTGGGAGCGGGAAGATTACTTAAAAGAAAATCATCCAACTTTCTATACTAAATGGTACGCTTTCCAAATCTCGGGATGAGATTTTTCTAAGGGGGGAGGGCTGTAACACCCTAGGTGTTTGGCTTCTACTAATTGCATTTCATTTCATAAACATGTGCATCATCTATCTCATTATGTCCTTGTTACTGAAACATGCATATGCAACATTTTCCAATTGTGTATGTTTCATACTTGAGTGTTGTGAATAGTAATGGTGTAACATGTGAATGCAACCGAGTTCCTTATATACCTTGAAACAGGGCAACATGGTAGTAATGTGACAAGTATAGAATAACAACAAAGTCATGCAACATATAAGTGAATTGCTTGTTTTAGTTGCTTTATCACATGTGATCATCAGAAGAGGTATAACAATTTTGTAAAGTGGTTGATCATGGTCTATTACACCTTAACTACACTTAGGTTACTTGTTGGAACATTGTTCATGTAGATCAAAATTACCAAAATGCCCTCAAGTGAAGGTTTGACTAGAATTGACCCTTGGAGTGTCATGGTTTGACTGATTCAAAAGACCAACTTAGAAACCTTGCATGGCTTTACACTCTTTACAAAAGTTGTAGCTAATTTATTAAGGAACAAAAGTTGTTTTATGACCAACTCATGAAAATGTGTGGAACATGTTCAAACAAGGCCCACAAGTCAGATGTCCATGCTGATTTCACTGAAATTTTTTTTGTCTAAGTCTTAAACTGCATTTTCAGTTGGATCAGGCCAACTTGGGCTTCATTTAACTTCTGATCCTTGGCGAATTAGATCTGGGTCCTTGAAAAGAAAATGTAGCTAGATGGTACCTCTACATTTTTCATGAACACCGTTTCTGCAAAGGATCTTTGGTTGAGCCGTGTTAACACGATGAAATGGCGCTGTCAGTCATGGTCATCAACACTGAATCGTGTTTTCAGAAAACGTTCAGTGAACATGGCCGACCAGTTCAGAAAGCCGATGCCGCATGGCGCCACCCATCACCGCTCGCCTGAGCACGCAGGCCACATGCGGTGGACGCCCTGGCATGGCCAGCCGCATCATGAAGCACCCCAGCGCCTGCCCGACCGAGTCGCCCGCTCCATTTCTCATCTCTCGCCTCCCACCGAGCGCAGCACCGAAGCCGCCCGCCATTGATAGCCAGACCTTCACCCTCGCCTAGCTCCCGCGTCCTGGCAAAAATGCATCGCCCAGCTCACCCAGAGCCTCACCGTAGTCTTCTCTACCTCCTCCACCCCACTATCGAGCCAATTTTGTCTTGGTAAGGATGGAATCACTGTTTTCCCCACCACCGTCTTGTCGGACCTCGCCGGAGTAGCGCTCCACGCGGCCGGCTCTCCTCGCGCCATTGCCATCCCTCCTATGCCTCGCGCTAGATCCTAGGTGCACTATTGAAGCTCGTAGAGCCTCACGTTCGAGACGTAGCACCGTAGTTCGCCAGAGCCGATCAAGCCACGGCCGTGCGCCGCCATGGCTGTCGCCATTACCCTTACCGGCGATGATAGCTTCAATAGACGGTTCCACTAGGTGTGCACAAGTAAGGCGAACATAGTAGCGTCGATGGTTTCACCGAAGAGGTCACCGGCGATGACCTTCGCCGCCGTCCTGTTCTTCTCCCCTGTTTCTCTCACTAGCGCGTGGGCCCCTCTCGTCAGTCACCACGACTGAGGCGGGAGCCTAGCGTGGGCCATGCCAGCGTGTGCTCGTGGGCCGCCGTTTCCTTCGGGCCGGCCCAACGGTGGCTGAGTTTTATTTTCTTATTTTGTTTTGCTTTATTATTTCACAGATTTGTATTGATATTCAAAAATATGTATTTCCTAGTATATAGATCCAAATGTTATGGTTCCAATTTTGTTGAGTTCCTAGTAATATCTAGTATTTAATAAAAATATTATATGAACACATGTTTTAGAAATTCTGGATGAATTAAATAGGACTTTGAAATGTGTTTTTGGATACATGCAAACTTGTTTGAATTTTATCTTGAGTTTCTGTGGTCCAAAAATGATGAAATTTTGTGGGTAATCTATTATTGCTTAGTAGAATCTCTGGTTAAAATTTCAGAGCTAGTGCATGTATAGTTTTTGAGTTATAGAATTTCTTTTTATCAATGGATGGATCTTGTGTGAATTTTCATAATTTTTCTATAGATCCAGCATAGGTAAAATTTGGTGAGTAAGGCTAGAATGATGCTAAGAAAAATGTGAAATCTATTGCTTGACACTTTTCATTAGGGTTTCCTAATTATGCTAAAAATAGGCATGCCACCTGTTATTTTGGATACAGCAAGTTTTGCTTGCTCCATGGCTTTGAAATTTTTATGGTAGTCTATGTGAAGCATGAGATAGCTACTGTAATTTTTGTAGATTTTTATGAATAGTTTTACTATATATTGCTTAAATCACCTAATTAACTAAATAAATTGGAAAAGGATATTAAATAATTTATTTAGAAGTTGGCACTATATTTTCTGATGTTTCTTAGGTATGAAAAACAAGTTGGTAAACTTGGTTTGATCAAATTAGGCTTTTGCATCATCATTAAATAATTAAGCTAGTAACCCTGTCATTTCTGGACAGATTCTAGGTTTACTGGAAATTGATTTGGTTCACGTAAGAATCATGCTTTGCTGTTTACAATTGATTTGTAGAAAATTTCATAAGCTTTCCAGAATGTCCTCATACAAGTCATTTGGATTTGTATAACTCTTGTTGTGATTGAATTACGGGAATACTTGTATGCATATGAAACTTTAAATGTTAAATTGTGTATACCGTTACTATTTCTAAGTTGTGGTAATGTTCCTAGGTGTTAGGCCCTTAACTGAAGATGAGCATCTTTATCTTAGGTTATGCAAGTTAGGTAAGTTGATCTTGTTCTTTAAGTTAAGTTAGATACATGCTTAAAGTGATTTGAATAGAGCTATTTTACTCGTTAAACGAGTGTCCAGTGATGCTTTCGTAAACACTTACTGTAATTCATTCATCATGAGCATCATGTCATTCCTTATGCATCCATGATATTTTATCTCATGCATCGGCATGCAATAGGTGTACCGGAGGGAGTAACACTGCTGGAATTCGAGGAACCGAGCGAGCAGCAGCAACCGACACCGGAGATTCAGGAGGAGCAGCCTTCAGGAGAAGTGCCAGACAAGGTCACCGTTGAGTGCCCGGATCATCGTCCTTGCAACTTTGTGAAAGGCAAGCCCCGGAGCATATTAAGCCTCCTAATTTCCGAAATGCAGTTACAGTATTATTATTACATATATTGTTGCATTAAGTTTAGGTGTTGGATGCAAACACTTGCTGCATTGGTTACCCATTCCTTGTCCAGATATTGTTACCCTAAATCCTATATAGCTCAGGCTCGTGTAGTGCTTAGCCCTGCTTAAACCCGGTAGAAGTCAGGTGATTTCCTGTCACCTATGAGATATAGGAAGATACATGTGGCACGGTTGGCTATATTTGCTATCGTGGAAAAGAACCAGTCTTAATTTGAAATGAAGACCGGACGGAGGCTTGCCGGTTTGCAGTGACTCCGTCTGTGTTGCTTAAGGACTGATTCTTGGAGCCTTTCCTATTCATGTTGAACGCATGCCTCTCTCTTAGTTGGCTGGGTCTGGAGACCGACCGCGAAGCCGAGTAGCTCAACTCAGGCCAGGAGTCGATAAGTATAAAGTACGCCTCGGAAGGGAGCCGTAGGCGTGAGTCCAAGGGTAGGTGATTTAAAAGTCTTGATCGTCCTGGCAGAAGGGTAATCCCTGAGAGCGCTGGCGCTGATCGAACCCGCGAATTTGGTTCCTGAGTTGTACCAAAGGTAACCCACGGCTACCCTTGCTAAGTATGCCAGGGTGAGAGTTAGGAATACCCCCTCAGCTGAGTTGTAATTCGATTTGAGTCGCTATCTCTCCCGGTTAGTGAGAACTTGACGGGCTTATCTCCAAAGTAGATACACTAAATAACATAATGGTTCAGAAATGATGATATGATGATGACAGCCTTATTATACCTGCTATGGTTAATATTGTTTGCTCCTAATAAGTGGGTGCTCTAGTACAGGTGCTAATCTAGTGGATAGGTAAATGCTGATAAGCTTGATGCTAAGTTTAAATTGGTTACTATAATCATAAGCTCTTTTATGCAACTGTGTCAAGCTAGCCCACCTGAAAAGGCCTTGCATGATCCTTGGTGTCTTTTATTTCTGGTTGACGGGTAAGTCTAGCTGAGTACCTTCTCGTACTCAGGGTTTATCTCCCACCTGTTGCAGATGACCAGTTCTAGTTTGGTTGATGCAAGTACTGCCTTCTCCTAGCTGGGGATGAAGACTAGACCGTGGGGTGCGGTTTCTACTAGTTCTCATACCTGATAATGCTTTTGTGGGACATGACTCAGACTTGGCAATGTATTTGAAAACTATGATGTTTTGTACTAAACTATGTTGCTTCCGTACACTCAAACTTGGTTTGTAATATTCTATTTAAACTCTGATGGATGTAATCCGAATGCTACTTATGAAATATTGTAATGGATGATGTGTTGTGTTGAATCACTACGATCTTGGTTTGTATGTCGAGAGTTGGTTGAAATCCTTCGTGATTTCTGGACTACCGGGATTATGGGAGCTTAAGTACAGGAATTTGATCGCTTCGGTGATTGTTTTTGTACTTACGTTCTTATGATTTGGTCGGTTCTGTTACAATAGAGACTCATAAAATATAGTATGGCTAAGCAGGAGATTCGTTAAGAGCAAAAGATTCCTAAGTCATTCCTTATTTACTAAGTCTTTTGTACACCCAAGTATATACACTCTCATCTATAGTATAACTAACTTTGGATCTATGCATAAGGAACATTACTAAGGAAGATCAAGAACAGAGCTTGTCTCCCTTTGCAACCGTGTTCTACTTGCTCTACAAACAAGGAGTGGACTACAAAGGACTCAATGGGAGTGTCACATCCATGATCTACCACATGACCCAGAGTGCAGAATGCATCCGTAGGCAAACAATATCTAAGCACCATGCTTACATAGTGTTGACCACTTAACTCACTTAAGTACTGAGCAAGAGCTTTGTGAACATTTGCATAAATTCATCATCAATCATAACAATATCAAGCATGCTCTAGAGGGGGGAAGGGGCTAGTTATATAGGCTAGAGCGTCAATCCTGTGCCATCGGATCAAACTGACTTGAAAGAACAGCATAGATGCAATCCTTAAGGCGGTGGAGAACCGACGTACAAAGGAGGGACTGCCAGGTGGGGACAAGGGGTCAGTCGACTTATAGGTGGGGCCAGCCGACCCCACATGTTAGTGCCACAGCCTCCACTTTAGTGTGGTGTCTTCCTGAATCTTCTAGAACCTTCTAGGGTAGTTTTTGTTGCGGATAAGTGTGTTTTTATTTGACAATTTGATCCCTCTTGATAGTTTTCAAGATAAACCATGCTGAAAATACAGATTCACCAAAACTTGTGGAAATTGTTAGTTTAAACCCCTAAATCTATGTTGGTGATTCTGTTTATACATTTATTCAAGTTAAGTTAATGGTTTATGATGGATGATAACTACCGTCAACACCCATCTTGCAAGTGGCCAAGTTAGTTCTATTGTTTGTAAGTTTGTTGTTGGAGCTCTTATTTTGCTAGCAGACATTTGGCAATTATGACAAGACTTTACTATTTCTTTGCTATCACTTTGGGCTGAGGGCCAATAAAATCCTTGTCGAAATGCTTTCCCTGCCATGGCTCTTGCATCTGGGTGTGTCCCACAAATTCCTTTATGTATTTCTAACAGCAATTGCTTTTCTTCTTTTACTGATATGCACTTGAGAAGTGGTTCACAAATTCCTTGCTTGTATAATTGATTGTTGATGATTTTGTATTTTCTTGTCCTGTGTTTCATTCTGACTTCGTTAACTTTGTCTTCTGGTTCATAATGTCCATGAATATATGCCATGATTGGTGCTCTCTAGTCTTCGCTTTGTATTATGTGAACTTCTCTTGGAACTTCTTGTTTTGCCATGATAGAGGCGTGAGTTAATACTTGGAAGAAGACATCTTGAGGCAAACTTGTATTTTGGGCTACAACTTTTGCTATTTCGTCAGCATCTGAGTTGTCTATACTTGAGATGTTTTTGACTGTAAATGTAACACCCTGGTGTTACATTGTAATGTTTTGCTGAAACATTTCGTGAGCATCATAATTATGTGCATATGTGTATAACATGATTTGTAAATTGATGTTCGGTCATGAAATGTTCATACGAAACATGAGTCCGTGGTTACGTTTCTTATATTACTATGTAGTATTCCGATCGAATGGTTGTCGAAATCAAAGTGCTATAGAACGTTTGGCTAACGGCGGTGAAATGTGACCAGGATAGCTGGTTAGAATATCGAGTAGGCTAGATTTGGGGGTTCGATGCGAAACCATTCGAATCGACGCCTTTTGCGCAAGTTTTATAAAAGGTCGACGAAGCCACTTTTGGGCAGTATTTGTAGAACGATCGGACTAAGGAGTAGCACGATGTCGTGACTGTGGTTGATGGCTTGACGTACCCTTTGCACGTTGAGCAATTTAGTTTAGCGTTTGGAGCACGGTGTACACGTTTTCTAGCTGCTTTAAAAATCATGCACGGCACCTGGCTGAACACTAGGCGCGGTCACCACCCTGCGTGCTTGCTAGCGTGCCCTGCCACATGGGCCGCACCCGCTGCCATGCCAATGGCTCGCCCACGGCCGCGTTGGTGCATGCGCGCCCTGTGCTCTAGGGCCACGGCCCCACTGCTGCTGGCCACGGCCCCGTTGCTGCTGGCCACGGCACCGCTGCTGTCGGCCTTGACCTCGTTGCTGCTCGCCTGCCGCCATGGCTGGCTCACCCTATGTAGGCCACGTCTCCTTGCCATCGTGGTGTGACTCGCGCATGTCTTGACTGCCCGCTACCCGCACTGCCGCACGGGTCGCCTCGCCAGCTGATGCGCTGCACCCTAGGCGTCGGTCGAGCTTGGCCAGCGCCATCCCCTGCTCTGTCATGTCTTGGCCAGGGGTGCTTCGGGTCCGCGCTACACACCGTCCGTCGTACTGCTCCCATTGACCGCCTCGGTTGCTCATGCGTAGGACGATAGTCTGATTCACCGTCACCTCGGCGTCGCGTCCACCGTGTTTTCTTGTCCGATGCCGCCCGTGGACGCATTGTACCTGGATTCATCGACATGCAGTTTTGGCCGTGCAGTCAGCTACCTGTGATCTGTCCTGATGCTCCCCATGGTTGGGCACGCTGTTACCTTGCGTTGATGTTCGCAGCCGAGCCAAGCCGCGCTAGTGCCCTGTCCTCCCTGTAGCCATGACCAGCGAGGCCGCCATTCTAATTTGCCATAGTGGCTGCACCACGTTTCGATTGGCTTTGCTTGCAGCTCCGTTAGGCAGCCGGTTGTCCAACCTACCCCACCGCGCTGCCGTTCTCACCTCACTGTGCTTCAATTTCAAATTACCGTGCCACCCGGTCCTTAAGACCGACTGGACGCTCCTAGACGGCAAGCCAACCACTTCGAGCACTTGGTAGCAATTCAGCGCACCCATAGCTTCGCCGTACCTTCCTGAGCACCCCATGCACCTCAGCCGTAGCATCGCAGCAGCCAGCCCCACCGCCACGGTAGTGCCACCATCGGGCACCACCGCACCGCTGTGAGCGCACGTGGCCAGCCTTGCTTAGACCATCTCCGTCTACACCGTCAACTCAAAGGTACCCGTGAGTACTCCCTGGTGCTCGCGCGCTCGTGTGCTAGCCTCACCTTCGCTGTTGCTCATGGGAATGCGGCCACCTTTGCAGGTCAGGAGCCACCGCCAGGGAGGGAGATCGTCATTGTGCCTCTGCTCGCTATGTCGCCTCCAGTAGCTTCTACTTGTCATCAAGGTACCTATCGACCCCTTAGGTAGACCGTAGAGGTTCAGGTGAGGCTGGCGTAGTCGCCCAGTGCACGTGCCGTCGTGCCGGTGCGCGCCCTAGGGGCCAGGGACTTAGCCACGGCGAAGATGTAGAAGTGGGACAGTGCAGATGTAAAACTGCAGACTAGAGAAACAGTACCGTAGGGCTCATAGCAAATACCGAGTACGTCGGGGGTGCCCGTGCAATTTTTGCCAACGCACGCAGGCCTTCCCCGTCGTGGGCCATTGGCCGGCTGGGCCGCACAATGGCCTGCTGTCGCGCGTGGGCGGGATGACGCGCTGGACTGGGCCACGCGTTGTGGGCCGACGTAAGAGGATTCGATTTTCCTTATTTCCTTGAAATAGAAATGCTTATTTATTTTCTGTTATGAATCCAACTTCGATAAATCGTAGTAAATTGCATGGTTGTCTAAAAATAGTGAAACTAAGTTTGTTAGGTTCACAAAAATGTTATCTACCTATTAGTATAGTTAGTCACCATTAGCTGTTAGGATGGTAGGCTCATAAGATTTAAGTAGAAATCTTAGAGTTATATCGATCAATAATTGCAAGAATTGTTGTGGTAAACCGTCAATAGCTTTAGCTTCGAAATTGTTACAGTAGGGTCCTTAGACCTTTATATACTTGCAATAAAATTGGTAGCCGTAGAGCGAGTTGCTTAAT
Organism: Miscanthus floridulus; assembly: GCF_019320115.1. Classification (NCBI taxonomy): domain Eukaryota; kingdom Viridiplantae; phylum Streptophyta; class Magnoliopsida; order Poales; family Poaceae; genus Miscanthus; species Miscanthus floridulus. Next base: position 108,988,419 of record NC_089598.1, read on the forward strand.
AGCGTAGTTATTATCCTTGCTTTAGTGTATGTATCATAAACTGGCATTAGGAGTAGGAATATCCGTAGTCACTGTAAGAATGTATGACACGTTCATACTTGTTAGTAGTGCTGGTACGTGGCTTAGACTTTAGTGGGTAGATCTCACTTAGTAGTTTAATAGAGGTACTTTTGCATTGAGAATTGTTGTTGCCATAGTGTTAATCATTGCATCGTCATTTCATGTAGATCACGACCAGGTAGACATCGTATCCGTCGGTGAGCCAGAGTACGACGAGGTGATCGAGGAGTATGAGAAGGAGCTCTTCGCACAGGAGGAAGCCCAGGAGCCTATTGGTACTGACTTTGCTGACCCGGCACCTGCCCAAGGCAAGCCTCGGTGCATAACCCCTATTTTTAAATGATCACTGAATATATTATATGATATGCATTTATGTTACAGGAATCTTATGGAAACTACATACATAAATATATCCACCATGAGTCCTACTAGTACAGGTTGAGTAGCTGCTATGCTCAGGATGTCGGTAGCGTGAGTAACCTACCATTACTCGCAAATAGGTGATTAAACTATGATATCATGATGAAATAATGGAAAGGAAAATGGTGACCGGACAGGGATGTGGATTTGGTACTGGTGGGTGTGAGGGGTTGTGTCCTGTGGCTAACAGGGCATAGCCCGGTTACACTTTTTCCCTGTCTATGTCGATTAAGAACCGGTCGTTGCATATGACTCTAGGCAAGCACAGACTATTGTCCTGAGCACATACTTGGGTATGGGCGCAGGGAAGACTTGCTGCTCTCTTGTCGTGGATCTGGCTCTTTCCAGACCGACTGATAGGAAGAGGAGGTGGTGGAGGTCCTTGCACCGCACTGAGTCCGGGATTCAGAGGCGGGGGCTTGGAGTCCAAGTTTAGACGGGGACCTGGACACCTGGGACAGGAGAGTGGTGGGTTAGTCCTGCTTGTGCCTAGGGCACAAGCGGGGCGTGTGTCTTTGGGGCACCCAGCTAGGTACATTGATTCGCGAATCGCCAGGTTATCCGATACGGCTTGTCTACGGTTTAGCACCATAGTAAGAACTAGAAGTGGAAAAGGAGAAGGAACAGTATCGATTGCTCAACTCTTGCTTGAAAGTAGCATATGTGCTTATATAGATTGACTAGATGAAAACTTAATATGGCTGACAATAATAATGTATCAATAAGGACTCACTATTAGTATTGCTTTTGGCTAAAAGAGAACCAGCAACCATAAAGCCTAGCATATTCCTTGGAGTCAGGAAAGTATTCCCACTGATCGGATAAGTCTTGCAAGTATATTGTGTACTTAGGGTTTATTTACCCCTGTTGCAGGTGACGCTTGAGGAGTTCCTTATGTGGAGGATCCATCTGGTGGGCTCAGATGGAATCCTTGTTATCTTATCGTTGGATGTTATCTTTTAATATTCCGCTGTTTATCATTCCGCACTCTGTATTTGGTATTTTAATAATGTACCTTTTAAGAAACTCTAATGTATGAGATGGACTTGTGTTGTAACTCGTTCTCATTATTGGATCCTTGGGAAAAATGTGGATCTTTTGGGTTCTCCCTCGGGGTGTGCCCGACGGACACCGCTCGCTGTAGTTGCTTTCGGGGTGCTTAGTGTCTGGTGGAAGACAAGCACCTCCGTAAGTACGCTATTTTGGGTGGTTCTGCCATAGTTGGTACCAGAGACAATAATGGTCACGAGTTCCTCACTCTTTTATAAAACTAAAAGTTTGACCAACAAAAGTTTGAGAAAAGTAGGATGCGATTAAGTAAGTTATATAAGTATAAGCCCTAGCTATATGGTATATCTAGGATAGCGGCACTAGTTTTATCTAATCAGTTTTCTGTAGGTACACTAACTTACGTTGCGTAAGAAATCGCTTAGTATATGGAAAGTGAGTGTGTGATGTGCCGAAAATTTTACGAACGCCGCTATATTCCGGCTTGAGTGAACGTATAGGTCAAAGCATGCATCATATAATAGCATCTTACTTGAACTAGGAATCCCCCTTCACGTATAATGAAAGTAGTAAATTGGTAGGACTAACTTAATGAATGCTTTAATAAATGTGCTACCATCTCTTTAATCACTGGATTCTGATCGGGAAGGTGTCCTAATGGATGGTTCGTCTCTCTTACAGATGAATCTGAGGTCCGGACATGGGAGCACCAGTTTGGGAGCGGACAACGAGGGCCATGGTGATAGTGCTCAGGCCTTTGAGCATGACAACGAGGGAGGTCGGGAGGTTCCACCTTTGGTTCCTCATCCTTTCCTGCCACCACCACCGCCTCCGCCGCTGTCTGCCGTGGAGGTCATGGTAGAGTTGTTGGCTGCTCATTGGGAGTCAACCGCTGCTCATCAGGAGACTACTCGTGCCTTGGAGATTATGGCATAGGCCATCGCGGGTCTCGCCCGTGGAGGCCCTAGGGGCAACAGTGGGAATGGGGGTGGTGCTCGCCGCCCTGAGGGACAATCCTCTTACCAGGACTTCCTCAAGACCCACCCGCCCACGTTCACACCGTTGGATGATCCGTTGGAGGCAGAGCACTGGCTTTGCATGCTGGAGCAGAAGTTTCGGCTGCTCGGGGTGGCCAACGAGCAGAAGGTGCACTTTGCGTCCTAGTAGCTTTTGGGGTCCACAGGTGCCTGGTGGGAGACTTTCTAGGCCGCGGAGCTGCCGAATTATCCGGCAACATGGCAGGAGTTCTCCACCGCCTTCCGTGAGTTCTTCATACCTGCTGGCGTTATCCACTAGAAGGTGATCGAGTTCATGGAGTTGCGCTAGGGGAGCAGGATGGTAATGGAGTATGTGACCCCGTTTAACCACTTGGCTTAGTATGCTGGTAGTTAGGTGGACACGGATGACAAGAAGAGGGAGCGCCTCTTTCGTGGTCTCACTCCCGCTCTTTAGGAGAAACTATACCTGGGGAACTATCAGACCTTTGGGGCTCTGATGAACGCCGCCATTGCTCTTGAGGGTTTTCAGTGGTCATCTCAGGCAGATTGGAAGCGGAAGCGGGTGGCAGCTAGATCCTCCAGCCACCCTCATACTCAGAAGGTGCAGATTGTGAGGCGGGGGTCCTATCAACCATCCAGCGGGCCTCCGTTCCGGTCACCCCAGTAGACATCACAGACTTCTGCTACTCAGTACAAGGCACCTCAGCAGCAGGTGCAACCCCAACAGACTTAGGGACAGTGGGTCCCACCTCGTTTGGGATTCGGGAACAAGCCTGGTGCTTGTTTCAAGTGTGGCAAGGATGGCCACTATGCCAGGGAGTGTCCTCAGCAGTAGGCAACTCAGCCGTCTCAGCTGTCTGTAAATTCTAGGCTTATTAAGAGGACTTTCATCAAGAGGAAGGTGCCTAGTAGATCTGGTCAGGTGCACTTCATGGATGCTCAGTAGGTTGTGCAGCAGGAGACAGTTATGGCTGGTATGTTTACCATTGAATCCCATCCAGCTTTGGTGTTGTTTGATTCTGGTGCATCGCATTCCTTTATGAGCATGGGGTTTGTAGAGCGGCACAACTTATCACTATTGGCTATACCATATGCCTATAAGATCCATACTACGGGTTCTCAGATGTTCATCAATACCCGCACGGATACCGTAAGTTTGGTATTAGCCACCCACACTTACCGTCTATAGTTCATGATAATGCCTAGGCAAGGCATTGATGTTATTCTTGGAATGAACTAGTTGCGGGTGTATGGGGTAGTATTGGATATGAAGAGAAGAAGTGTAGAGTTATGGCTTCCTTTTTCTAAGGATAGGATGCCTCTCATCATACCCTCAGAACCGGTCTTACCTGTTGCTGCCCATGCTGAAGCCATTCCTGATCTTATCTCCATTCTAGTAGTATGTGAGTTCCCAGATGTTTTCCCAGAGGATCTTCTTGGATTGCCACCGGACCATGAGGTAGAATTCTCCATTGAGCTTGAGCCTAGTACTGCTCCTATCTCTAGACGTCTGTACCGCATGGCTCCAAGAGAACTAGCAGAAATGAAGAAGCAACTGGAGGAGTTGATGGACAAGGGTTTCATCCACCCAAGTTCTTCACCATGGGGTTGCCCGGCTATTTTCGTGAAGAAGAAGGATGGTACTCTGTGGATGTGTGTGGATTACCGCCCCCTCAATGCGGTAACAGTTAAGAACAAGTATCCCTTGCCCTGCATAGATACTTTGTTTGATCAGTTAGCTGGTGCCATGGTGTTCTCGAAGATAGATCTCCGATCGGGCTACCATTAGATCAAGATCAGGCCTCAGGATATACCTAGGACAGCTTTCTCTACTAGGTATGGGCTGTATGAGTACCTAGTAATGTCTTTCAGTCTCACCAATGCCCTAGCTTTCTTCATGTACCTGATGAACTCAGTCTTCATGCTAGAGTTGGATAAGTTTGTGGTAGTGTTCATTGATGACATCTTGATCTATTCCAAGAATGATGAAGAGCATGCCTATCACCTCCGGATAGTCCTGACTCGACTAAGGGAGCACCAGCTGTATGCTAAATTCAGCAAGTGCAAGTTTTGGTTAGATCGAGTGTAGTTTTTGGGACATGTGTTGACACCCAAGGGCATTTCTATGGATCTCAGCAAGGTGCAAGATGTATTAGATTAGAAGTCTCCCAGGTCTATACACCAGATCCGTTAGTTCCTTGGGCTAGCTAGATACTATCGGCGTTTCATCCCTGATTTCTCCAAGATAGCCTAGCCCATGACTAAGCTGCTCTAGAAAGAAGCTAAGTTTGTTTGGAGTCTAGCTTGTGAAGAAGCTTTTCAGTCCCTGAAGACTTTTCTGACCACTGCTCCTGTGTTGGCTCAACCAGATATTGAGAGGCCCTTTGATGTTTATGGTGATCCTCGAAGACGGGATTGGGGTGTGTGCTTATGCAAGAGGGGCGTGTGATAGCTTATGCTTCACGCCAACTAAAGAAGCACGAGGTGAACTAACCTACCCATGATTTAGAGCTAGCTGCTGTAGTTCACTCTCTAAAGATTTGGAGGCATTATTTGTTGGGCAACAAAGTGCATATCTTCACTGACCACAAGAGCCTTAAGTATATTTTCACTCAGTCTGAGTTGAACATGAGGCAAAGGAGGTGGTTAGAGTTGATCAAGGATTATGATTTGGAAGTCCACTATCATCCAGGAAAAGCCAATGTGGTGGCCGATGCTTTTAGTCGTAAGTCACATCAGGTTGAGGAAATACCCTTGTCACTCCACCACACAGAGGTGCTAGCTCAGATTGCATTAACCTCAGAATTGCTGGAGCAAATTATTTAGGAGCAGAAGGAAGACCCTGAAGAGATTCCTCACATCAAGAAGTTGCTAGCAGAAGGGCGTGGACCTCATTTTAGCATTGATTAGCAAGGGGTCATAAGATACAAGGATAGACTGGTGGTTCCATCCAATGAAGAGCTGAAAAGAAAGATTTTGCAAGAAGCCCATCATTCCAAGCTGTCTATCCACCCTGGTAGCAATAAGATGTAACATGATCTGTGCAAACTATACTGGTGGTCCTACATGAAGCAAGATATCACCCAGTTCATTGCGGAGTGTGACACTTGTGGTAGAGTCAAGGCAGATCATATGCGTACTCCTAGATATCTGTAGCCCTTGCCCATTCCTGTTTGGAAATGGGAGGATATTTCCCTAGATTTCATTGTGGGTTTACCCCGCACCTCCTTTGGCTCTGATTCTATTTGGGTCATTGTGGACCGTCTCACCAAGTCTGCCCACTTCCTTTCAGTGGACACTAGATACAATGCCAAGAAGTATGTGGAGTTATACTTTGATCAGATTGTGACCCTACATGGAGTTCCTCTCACCATCATCTCTGATAGAGGGTCAATTTTTGTCTCTTGTTTCTAGGAGAAACTCTAGGAGTGTTTGGGTACTCGTCTTCTTAGAAGCTCGGCATACCACCCACAGACTGATGGTCAAACTAAAAGGGTGAACCAGGTGCTCGAGGATATGATGCGGGCTTGTACCTTCTCTTTTCCTAAGAAGTGGGATCATTGTTTGAAGCTAGCAGAATTTTCATATAATAACAACTATCAAGAGAGTATCCGCATGGCGCCATTTGAAGCTTTATATGGACAGAAGTGTAGGACACCACTAAACTGGGTTGAAGTAGGAGACCATGGGTACTTCAGGCCTGATTTCATAAAGGAGGCTCAAGAGAAAGTAAATATAATTCATGAACACTTGAAGGCAGCTCAGAGTCGATAGAAGGCTTACGTAGACAAGCAAAGAAGGCCATTGGGATTTGTAGCTGGGGATTTTGTGTATCTCAAGGTATCTCCTATGAGAGGGGTACATCAGTTTGGTGTCCATGGCAAGTTAGCCCCTCGGTATGTGGGTCCATACAAGGTGATGCAGCAGTGTGGTCCCGTTGCTTATCGTCTCTAACTCCCTGAAATTCTCTCGACAGTTCACAATGTATTTCACATCTCATAATTGAAGAAATGCCTACGAGTTCCTGAAGAATCTATGGAAATAGAAGGACTTCTGCTCCAACCTAATCTGTCTTATGTGGAGCATCCTATAAAAATCTTGGATGAGAAGGAAAGAGTGACCAGGAACCGGGTGATAAAGTTTTACAAGGTACAATGGCAAAATCATTCAGAAGACGAAGCCACCTGGGAGCAAGAGAGCTACTTATCAAAGCATTACCCCCATCTCCTCTCTGGGTCGGATAGTTAGTTATTGCGCCAAAAGTACTCCCTACCTCTTTCTCACACTAGGCACATGAAATCTCAGGTCGAGATTTTGTTTTAGGGGGATAGATTTGTAACACCCTGGTGTTACATTGTAATGTTTTGCTGAAACATTTCATGAGCATCATAATTATGTGCATATGTGTATAACATGATTTGTAAATTGATGTTCGGTCGTGAAACGTTCATACGAAACATGAGTCCATGGTTACGTTTCTTATATTACTATGTAGTATTCCAATCGAATGGTTGTCGAAATCAAAGTGCTATAGAACGTTTGGCTAACGGCGGTGAAATGTGACCAGGATAGCTGGTTAGAATATCGAGTAGGCCAGATTTGGGGGTTCGACGCAAAACCATTCAAATCAGAGCCTTTCGCGCAAGTTTTATAAAAGGTCGACGAAGCCACTTTTGGGCAGCACTCATAGAATGATCGGACTAAGGAGTAGCATGATGTCGTGACTGTGGCTGATGGCTTGACATACCCCATGCACATTGAGCAATTTAGTTTAGCGTTTGGAGCACGGTGTACATGTTTTCTAGCTGCTTTAAAAATCGTGCATGGCACCTGGCTGAACACTGGGCACGGTCACCACCCTGCGTGCTTGCCAGCGTGCCCTGCCGCATGGGCCGCACCCGCTGCAAAGCCGACGGCTCGCCCACAGCCGCGCCGGTGCACGCGCACCCTACGTGCCAGGGCCACGGTCCCGCTACTGCTGGCCACGGCCCCATTGCTGCTGGCCATGGCACCGCTGCTGCCGGCCTTGACCTCGCTGCTGCTCGCCTGTCGCCATGGCTGGCTTGCCCTGCGCAGGCCACATCTCCTTGCCGTCGTGATGCGACTCGCGCACGTCTTGACTGCCCACTGCCTGCACTGCCGCACGGGTCACCTCGCTAGCTGACACGCTGCGCCCTGGGCGTCGGCCGAGCTCGGCCAGCACCATGCCCTGCTCTGCCATGTCTTGGCCAGGAGTGCTTCGGGTCCGCGCTACACGCTATCCGTCGTACTGCTCCCATGGACCGCCTCAGCTGCTCGTGCGTAGGACAATAGTCTGATTCACCATCACCTCGGCGTCGCGTCCACCGTGTTTTCTTGTCCGACGCTACCCGTGGACGCGTCGTACCTGGATTCGTCGACATGCAGTTTTGGTCGTGTAGTCAGCTACCTGCGATCCATCCTAATGCTCCCCATGGTTGGGCACACTGTTACCCTGTGTTGACGTTCGCAGCCGAGCCAAGCCGTGCCAGTGCCCTGTCCTTGCTGTAGCCATGACTGGCGGGGCCACCATTCTAATTCGTCGTAGTGGCTGCACCACGTTTCGATTGGCTTTGCTTGCAGCTCCGTTAGGCAGCCGGTCGTCCAACCTGCCCCACCGCGTTGCCGTTCTCACCTCACTGTGCTTCAATTTCAAATTACCGCGCCACCCGGTCCTTAAGACCGGCCGAACGCTCCTAGACGGCAAGCCAACCACTCCAAGCACTTGGTAGCAATTCAGTGCACCCACAGCTTCGCTGTACCTTCCTGAGCACCCCGCGCACCTCAGTCGTAGCATCGCAATAGGCTAGCCCCACCGCTGCGGTAGTGCCACCGTCGGGCACCACCGCACCGCCGCGAGCGCACATGGCCAGCCTTGCTCAGACCATCTCCGTCTGCACCATCAACTCGAAGGTACCCATGAGTACTCCCTGGTGCCCGCGCGCTCGTGTGCTAGCCTCGCCTTCGCTGTTGCTCATGGGAACGTGGCTGCCTTTGCAGGTCAGGAGCCACCACCGGGGAGGGAGATCGTCACTGCGCCTCTGCTCGCTGTGTCACCTCCAGTAGCTTCTACTTGTCGTCAAGGTACCTATCGACCCCTTAGGTAGACCGTAGAGGTTCGGGTGAGGCCGGCGTAGTCGCCCAATGCCCGTGCTGTCGCACCAGTGCGTGCCCTAGGGGCCAGGGACTTAGCCATGGTGAAGACGTAGAAGTGGGAGGGTGCAGATGTAAAACTGCAGACAAGAGAAACAGTACCATAGGGCTCATAGCAAATACCGAGTACGTGGGGGGTGCCCGTGCAATTTTGGCGACGCGCATAGGCCTTCCCCGTCGTGGGCCGTTGGCTGGCTGGGCCGCGCCTCCGCATGGGCCACACGATGGCCTACTATCGCGCGCGGGCGGGATGACGTGCTGGACCGGGCCGCGCGTTGTGGGCCGACGTAAGAGGATTCGATTTTCCTTATTTCCTTAAAATAGAAATGCTTATTTATTTTCTGTTATGAATCCAACTTCGATAAATCATAGTAAATTGCATGGTTGTCCAAAAATAGTGAAACTAAGTTTGTTAGGTTCGCAAAAATGTCATCTACCTATTAGTATAGTTAGTCACCATTAGCTGTTAGGATGGTAGGCTCATAAGATTTAAGTAGAAAGCTTAGAGTTATATCGATCAATAATTGCAAGAATTGTTGTGGTAAACCATCAATAGCTTTATCTTTGAAATTGTTATAGTAGGGTCCTTAGACCTTTATATACTTGCTGTAAAATTTGTAGCCGTAGAGCGAGTTGCTTAATAGCGTAGTTATTATCCTTGCTTTAGTGTATGTATCGTAAACTAGCATTAGGAGTAGGAATATCCGTAGTCACTGTAAGAATGTATGACACATTCATACTTGTTAGTGGTGCTAGTACGTAGCTTAGACTTTAGTGGGTAGATCTCACTTAGTAGTTTAATAGAGGTACTTTTGCATTGAGAATTGTTGTTGCCGTACTATTAATCATTGCATCGTCATTTCATGTAGATCGCGAATAGGTAGACTTCGTACCCATCAGTGAGCCGGAGTATGACAAGGTGATCGAGGAGTACGATGAGGAGCTCTTCACATAGGAGGGAGCCCAGGAGCCTATTGGTACTGACTTTGCTGACCCGACACCTGCCCAAGGCAAGCCCTGGTGCATAACCCCTATTTTTAAATGATCACTGAATATATTATATGATATGCATTTATGTTACAGGCATTTTATGGAAACTACATGCATAAATATATCCACCATGAGTCCTACTAGTACAGGTCGAGTAACTGCTATGCTCAGGATGTCGGTAGCGTGAGTAACCTACCGTTACTCGCAAATAGGTGATTAAACTATGATATCATGATGAAATAATGGAAAGGAAAATGGTAACCGGATAGGGATGTGGATTTGGTACTGGTGGGTGTGAGGGGTTGTGTCCTGCGGCCAACAGGGCATAGCCCGGTTACACTTTTTCCCTGTCTATGTCAATTAAGGACCGGTCGTTGCATATGACTCTAGGCAAGTCATAGACTATTGTCCCAAGCACATACTTGGGTATGGGCGCAGGGAAGACTTGCTGCTCTCTTGTCGTGGATCCGGCTCTTTCCGACTGATGGGAAGAGGAGGTGGTGGAGGTCCTTGCACCGCACTGAGTCCGGGATTCAGAGGCGGGTGCTTGGAGTCCAAGTTTGGACAGGGACCTAGACACCCAGGACAAGAGAGTGGTGGGTTAGTCCTGCTTGTGCCGGGGGCACAAGCGGGGCGTGTGTCTTCGGGGCACCCAGCTGGGTACATTGATTTGCGAATTGCCGGGTTATCCGGTACGGCTTGTCTACGGTTTAGCACCGTAGTAAGAACTGGAAGTGGAAAAGGAGAAGGAATAGTATCGATTGCTCAACTCTTGCTTGAAAGTAGCATAGGTGCTTATATAGATTGACTAGATGAAAACTTAATACGGCTGATGATAATAATGTATCAATAAGGACTCACTATTAGTACTGCTTTTGGCTAAAAAAGAACCAGCAACCATAAAGCCTAGCATATTCCTTGGAGTCGGGAAAGTATTCCCACTGATCGGATAAGTCTTGCGAGTACATTGTGTACTTAGGGTTTATTTACCCCTATTGCAGGTGACGCTTGAGGAGTTCCTTGTGTGGAGGATCCATCTGGTGGGCTCAGACGGAATCCTCATTATCTTATCGCTAGATGTTATCTTTTAATATTCCGCTGTTTATCCTTGTTCTCTTAAAAATTGCAAGTATTTTGCTAGCTCAGGATCCTTTGCTTTGTAATCTTTTTCGATGTGTCTAGCTATGACTTATGAATCAGTTTTGATTATTAATCTTTTGATCCCCATTGCCCTTGCTTTTCGGAGTCCGAGTAAAACGGCTTCGTATTCAGCAATATTGTTGGTACATTGAAATTCAAGTCTTGCAGCATATCTCATTTTCACCCTGAAGGTGATGTGATTATTGCTGCTGCACCAACCCCTATGAAGCCCCATGCTCCATCATAATATATTATCCAGTCTGGTTGCCTTTTCTCTTCAGTTTGATTTTGAGATGGAGTCCAATCTGCCATGAAGTCTGCTAGGACTTGTGATTTTATTCATGTTGTTTTTTTGAATTCGATGTAGTGCTAAGATAGTTCTGCTGCCTATTTTTCTAATCTTCCAGATGATCTGCAACTTTGCAAAACTTCTTTTAGAGGATGATTTGTAGGTACTCTGATTTTGTGAGCTTAGAAATAGTGCTTTAATTTTCTTGCAGCTATTAAAACTGCATAAGCTATTTTCCCAATCTCTGAGTAGTAGATTTTTGAACCAAACAATGCTTCAAAAACAAAGTAGACTAGGACTTGCTTTTTGGAGTGCTCATTTTCTTGTTCTTCCACTAAGACTGCACTTACCACAGTTTCTGTTTGTAGCAGACCGGGATTTTCAAACTGGAAATTCTGATCCTTTTGCCCCTCTATGATAATCCTAGGATACCTCAGCTATCACGGGTGTCGATATTATAGATGATTACAGAGTCACACAACATCAGAGTGCAAAAATAATCCGGGTTGTTATAGTCCACCCCCCTTACAGGAATCTTGTCCTCGAGATTTTGGGGTTACTGCCTCTTAAAGATTGGATCTATAGGCTCATCTAAAGTCGATGGCTTTTACTAGATGTTCTATATGCATCAAATGCATCAGGTTTTGCAAGGAAAAGTATGATGCAATAGCTCTATACTTTTGACTCCGATAGCCGGGTCACTTGTCTAGTCATAGGGTGGCTTGGGTTAGCTGACTAATATAACTAAGATTTAGAGCCTCACATACAGTACACAAATTAGATTCTATAGCCTACACTCAGACATTAAAAAAATAAGAAGCACAACAACATAAGACTTAGGCAATCAAACAGCATTACATCTCCTATATAGACTGTGTTGACTTAAGGCGACTCCTAGGACTAAAGTCCCACACAACTACCAAAATATAGCGTAGGTAGTAATTGGGAATGTTCCTGCTAAGTCAACTTTCCATAGGGGGGGAGTCAGGTAGTAATAAAATTCAAGGCGGGGAGGGAACAAGTGTTTTCATAAATAGTTTTCAGAATGGTTGGCTTCTATACTAGTGTTTGGTCCTAAGGTTTCATTCTACAGTCAAGTATGGCTCTGATACCACCTATAGCAAACCGGGATTCCCAAAATAGAAATTTTTATCCTTTTGCCCCTCTGTGATAGTCCTAGGATATCTCAGCTATCACGGGCATCCATATTACAGATGATTACAGAGTCATACAATATCAGAGTGCACAAATAAATATATTATAATATTTTGGATACAACTAACAACATTCAAAACATTGTTATTCTATCATAGAAGCGAAGCTTAGTGATCTTCGATCCAGAGACATCCTTAAGTGTAGAACGAAACCAACTACCAATCTCAACCTCACTGCAAGTCAAGAAATCTGCACACCGCTAGATGTTTGTAGGCCATGGTCAGCACCGATGAGCTTTAGTGGAAAATAGAAAAATAAAGGGATCTGGTGGTGTTCATCGTTTGACAGTGATACGTCGATGGTGTTCATGTGGGGGAAAATCTATATGTATAGCCATAGTCTTAGATATGACCACTTACCTATGTATAGGGTTCAGCTCACTAGCTTCTCTTGTGCTCTGCTTCTCTCCCCCTGAAGCTAAGGTGTAGCTTGAGGCCGATTAGACGAGGGGCGTGAGGAGGCCGCCTCGTCGACTAGACTGAGAGATTGAGGGTGTTGTGAGGGATGTTGAGTGATGACTTGTGTTGATGATGAGTGGATGGTAAGAATGAGATTGTGGATTGGGTTTAGAGAAGATTATTTATACACTACTTTTGATGCCACTTCTGCTAAGGATGCAAATCATAGCTAAACTATTAGGATCGCCAGATCCCTTTATTTTCTATTTTCCACTAAAGCTCATCGGTGTTGACCATGGCCTGCACACATCTAGCGATGTGCAAATTTCTTGACTTGCAGTGAGGTTGAGATTAGTAGTTGGTTTCTGTAACATCCCTGGTGTTACAAGCTTGCTTAGCATCGAGATTTAAGTCCGAGAGGAATTAGCCAAACAAGTTTTTGGGTTTTAAAAATTTATAACGCACGTGAAATGATAAACAAATTCTATGTGACTCACTTTTGTGGTTGAGAAAAATCAAAATAAATAGTGTTAACTAGTGCTCTTGGGAGTTCAAAAATCAAATTTGATGTTAAGATAAGCTCTTTTCGTTAAGTCGGCAAACACTTGAACTATTGTTAAAAATATCATTTTTGGTGAATTATATTGAGCAAAATAGTTAAATGGTGCTTAAATATTTTGCTCCTATGGGTTAGTATAAGGTATGGACTATTGCATGAAGTATTTGTTGGTTGAAGTTAACAAGGTTTAGACCTATTAAAAATTGCGATAAAAGAGTTAATGGTTACTTAGCCCCAACTGAAATCCTTAACTTTTCTAATTATGGAAAAGTAGTAAGACAATGCTATTTTGATATTTAATTTCTAACAAAAATGTTTAAACACTAGCTGCATGTTTTGGTATTGTTGATTGCATCAAAGTGAGTGCTTGAGCATGGCATAGGTCAAAGTTGTGTTGGATGTCACATTGCTCTTGTAAAAATTGCCCAAACCTCCTTAGAACGCGTTGTAACCGTGTTGTGGCGCTCTATTCGTGAACCGGTACTTTAGTGATGAGTCTATGTTGGCACTCTTTTAGTGACTTATCTAGTTGCTCTCGGGTCATGGTGATTGCTCTGCTAGATGGTTGGTATGGTTGGCTTTAGGTTAGTGAAACTGGTTGAACCTTAGTCGAGTTAATTAGCAGCTTTTGCTTCGCTTTAAAATTCAGGCATGTCATAGCTTTGTGTTGTCTGGCATAGTGCGCGTGGCTGACCGCATCGTCGTGCAGTTGTGCCATGTGCGTGCGTGGCCACACATCGGCTGGCCGTGATTGCCATAGCCTTGCCGCGGCTTGGCTGCACCGCTAGGCCACCGGTCCGCTCTACACCCGACCGCCCCTGCCACCGCGACTGCCGCTGGTGCTACTGCTACCTCCATGCCCACTCTGCGTCGATGCTGCTGTCGCTACCGTTGCATCGCCACACTACGTGCCTACCGCTGCGCTGCGTTGCTGACCCACCTTGACGCTATGCGCACGAGGCCGTGTCGTTGTCGCCTTGCCATTTATGGCATTGCGGCGTGTAGGCCACGTCAGCAGTGAGCGCATGGCCATTGGGTAGCGCTTGTTCATGGGTGCCCCAGTCGTGCCAATCGTGTCCCACCAAGCACGCACATTCCGAGCCTCTGACCGAGTCCCCACCACCTCCTGTCCGCTCGCTTCTCCCTAGTCCGCCTCTCTACTGCTGCCACCGCAGCACCGTGCCAGAGCGCCTCGACGTGAGAGGACGCCTTCCATTAATTTGCTGCGCCCACCGCTCCTCCCTCATGTCCCCTCTCTAGCCATCCCCACCCTGCTTTGATTATGGCTCAGTCGAGCCTCAATTTTGGAGCTTTGCCCCGCCACCGCGTCGTTAAGACCCGTCACCGCCCGCGGCCATGGCCAGTCCTCCCCACTTAGTCTCACATCGAATTGGCTACACCAATAGCTCTGTCTTGAGCCCCACTGTGTTGTATGCACACTAGTCGTAGCTCTAGTGCCACCTCCTCACTGCTGATACGACCGTGCCTTTGTAGTCCATCGTTCACCTCGTACCGCGCACGTGACTAGCCTCGCTCGGGTCATCTCCGACTGAGTCGGCACCTCAGTTAGGTCACTGGTGAGTTGTTGTTCCTCACCCGCTACCCCTACTACCTTGTTATTGCTGCGGCTCACCAGAACACCATCGCCATTGCCGCAGGGTGCCGCCATCGTGGAGAGGTCCTTCTACGATGTCCCGGCTCATGCAACCACTGCCCATCGCCTCGCATCAGCCCCTTGGTGAGATTCGGCCTCTTAACTAGGTTAGCATGGGTCCCGGCTGGTTGGCGTTGTCGCCAGTTCCACCGCTCGCCATGCCAGAGCGTGCGGGGGAGGCCAGGGACCATGCCGTTGTAAAGAGGAGAGAGTGCAAGAGTCTAGGGGCGCTTTTGCTAATATGTCAGCGCGCACGCAGGCTCCTCGTCGTGGGCCACATCCGTGCATGGGCCACGCCTCGCATGGGCCACGTTGGGCCGGATTCGGTTATCTTTTTTGGGGAAAATAGAAATATCTTTTCATTTTTATTTCTAGGCTAAACTTTGATAATTAATATAAAATGATATAGATGTCCAAAAATTGTGAAACTAATTTTGTTAGGTTTCTAAAATCATGATCTATCTGTTAGTATATTTTGTTCACATAGTTTTATAATATTTTCAAGAGTTATCTAATTAATTTAAGATGTTTAATATTGTAATATATAAACTTGTAGGAATTGTTGTGATAAATTGGTGATAGTGTTGGCTCTAAAACTTTCACAGTAAATTCCTCACATTATTAGGTGCTCATGGTAATTTTTGTAGCTCTATAATAATTAGTTTGCTAAGATAGCTAAATGAGCCCTAGTTTGAAAATATATGTTTAATCAATAAAATGTCGAAACACCTTGGGATTTTAGAACTAAAACATTTTTATGGAGACAAAGCATTGCTTGGTGACATGGATACATAGCCTAGCACATTAGTTATTAGAGCTATCTCGTTAGCTTGCGAGGCGTAATCGTATTTCTAAGAGTTTTGGTTTTCGTTGATTATTTACGTCTCTACATTGCATCCACGTATATCATAATAGGAACAATAATGGATCATGGAGTCAACTGAAGTACCAAAAAAGATGATGCCTTGATGATCGTGTCACTATGATGGAATGCTAACTTTTGGTTATATCTTACCCAGGCAAGCCTCGGTGCATAACCCCTATTATTCTGCACTTTTATCTTATGCTTGTGCATTAAGTTTTAAGGAGTTGAATGAAAACCACTTGCATATATATCCTTATCCTATGAGTCCTACTAGTATGTTAGGATCATATAGATTGCTATGCTATAGGATCTGGTAGAAGTCGAGTGATTACCTGTCACTCACGAGATATAGGAAAGATATTATTGTTGTTATTATATTACTATCACATGGAATACATATGGATGATAATTGGAGACCGGGCAAAATGGTACTTTGGATCTAGTCTTGGTTAGGCATTCGAGCGAGGCTTGGGTTACACTTGTTTCGCCTATGTTGATTGAGGACCATCCATTGTTGTGGATGGTAGTCAGGTCATAGACTTATTATCCTGAGCACATACTTGCTTATGGGAGCGGGAAGGCTCATTACGCGCTTGTCGTTGGTTTTGGCTCTTTTCGGACCGACTGATTGGAGGCAGGGAAAGGTTGAGGTCTAAGCACCATACTGAGATCAGGTCTCAAGTGTGGGGCTTGGAGTCCAAGTTTGGACGGAGACCTGGAGCCCGTGACAGGAGTGGAATGGGTTGGTCTTGTTTGTATCTGGGGTACAAATAGGGCGTGTGTTTTGGGGTATCCAGCTGGGATACATTAATTCGTGAATCACCGTTTCTATGAGACGGTACCGACTTGGCTATGGTCTAGCACCGTAGTAAGAACCGGAATATGAAAGATGGTAAAATGGTTTTGATTGCTCACTCCCTGCTTGAAAGTAGCATAGGAGCTTACATAGAATGGATAATTAATGAGCTAATGATGACTGCTAATAAAATTTAATATAAGGATGCATATTTAGTGATGCTTCTGTAGATGCAAAAAACCCACAAACCAAATAAGCCTTGCATATCCTTGGAGTCTTTTGTTTTCCCCCTATCGGGTAAGTCTTGCTGCTGTTGTAGGTGATCGAAGGATACATAGAGCTGACCCTTATGTGTGGAAACCTCCTGGTGGGCTCAGAGAGGATTCCTTTCCCGCTATGACCATAGTGTTTATTTATAACCCTCACTAAAGGTTTTTATAAGAAAAGATGTAAAATCTACTAGCTTCTCTTGTATGAAAATGTCCACTATGTTAATGCTCCACCATGTCATTAAATTAATCTTGCTTCCTCTGTAACTTTGATAACATTGTTATATTCCACTGTTATAATCAATTGAGGTAATATTTTGTTACTATAATAAAGTGATGTAAGAAATGACTTAAGAGAATGTTGTAAGTTGTATTCTCTCATTTATGATCCTGATGGAAAAATATGGATTTTTGAGTTTTCCCTTGGGGTATGCTCGATGAAACTGCGTAGTTTAGTGTCCTCTCTTGGGTACTTAGTGTCTAATGGAGGACAAGTACTCCTGGGAGGTATTAGATTAGGTGGTTCTACCATAGTTTTGTTCTACACTGAAGGATGCCTCTGGATGGGAGATCACCAAGCTTCGCTTCCACAATAGAATAACAATGTTTTGAATGTTGTTAGTTGTATCCAAAATATTTTAATATATTTATTTGTGCACTCTGATGTTGTATGGCTCTGTAATCATCTGTAATATGGATTCCCGTGATAGCTGAGGTATCCTAGGACTATCATAGAGGGGCAAAAGGATCAGAATTTCTATTTTGGGAATCCTGGTCCGGTACACTGTTGCGAAGACATATAGAAGCAATTTTGCCCCTAGGGTTGGTGTAGCTAGAGTGTTCGGTTTTGAATGCATGTTGTTGCGAAGGTCCCCATACGAAGTCTCTTTTTGTTTCTTTGAGTGATTGAAATATTGGCAGACTTCGTTCTGCTGATTTTGAGATGAACCTGTTGAGAGCGAGATGAACCTATTGAGAGTGGCTAGTCTTCCTATTAACTTTTAGACATCTTTTATGCTCTCTAGGACTCTCATGTTCAAGATTGCTTGGACTTTGTTTGGATTTGGGTCAATTCCTTTTGCTAATACAATGCAGCCTAGAATTTTTCCTCTTTGGACTCTGAAGGTGCATTTTTTAGGGTTCAACTTTAGGTTTTCTCCCCAGAGATTTTTGAATGTCTCTTGGAGATCTTTGATGTGATCTTCTCTTTTGTTGCTTTTCACTACAATATCATCAACATAGGTGAGTAGATTTTTGCCAATTTGTTTGCGTAATACAGTTGAAGTCATTCTGACAAAAGTTGTTCTGGCATTACGAAGCCCCTCTACCATTCTTACAAAACAGTAGGTCCCAAATGGAGTGATAAAACTTGTGAATTCTTCATCTTCTTTTCTCATCCAAATTTGATGATAGCCGAAAAAACAATCCAAGAAACTTAGCATTTCACTTCTAGCTATTTGATCAACTAATGAGTCAATTCTTGGTAGTGGGAAATTGTCTTTTAGGCATGCTTTATTAAGATCCATGAAATCGATGCACATTCACCATTTTCCATTCTTTTTCCTAACCATGACAATGTTTGCTAGCCAAGTTATGAATTGAACTTCTCTTATAACTTTTGCACCAAGCAATCTTTGGACTTCAGCTTTGGCAGACTGAACTCTGTGTTCATCTAGTTTTCTCAACTTTTGCTTTTTTGTCTGACATTTGGATCGATGTCTAATTTATGCTCGATTATGTCTCTGTTGACTCCTTCTAAGTCATTGAATGACCAAGCAAATACATCTTTATTGCTTCGAAAAATTCCATAAGTTTATCTTCTTCTTGTTGAGAAAGTCTAGTACTAATGATGACTTGTTTGTCTAGGACTAATGGATCAAGAGGTACTATTTTTGTTTCTTTACAAGCTTGAGCTTTGGGTTGAGGCTTCTCATTTTTTGTTTCTTCTTTTTCTTCTCCTTCAGTGATTGTGTGAACATTCTTTTGTCCTAGAGTATATTCCTTTTCAATGTTTCTTGCCTCAGTTTGGTCTCCGTGGACTGTGATTACTCCATTTATTGCTGGCATTTTCATACATTAATATGAGTAGCTTATGACTACTTTGAATGCATTTAATGTTCCTTTTCTGAAGAGTGCATTGTATGGATAGTATATGTCAACCACATCAAATGCTATTTGCTTTGTTCTTGCATTGCTTACTATTCTAAAAGAGACTGGTAGAACTATTCTCCCGATTGAGTGTATTTTTTCCACTGAAGCCAAAAAGTGGGTGTTCTACTCTTCCTAATATTTTGCGATCAATTTTCATGGCATCTATTGTTGATGTGAATATGATGTCTGTGGAGCTACCACCATCGACCAGAATTTTTCAAACTGCCCATCAATCAATATTTGCTTCGATTACCATAGCATCCATATGTGGATTATCTTTCAACTGAAGGTCTTCTTTCTAAAAATGTGATTGGTAGATGGGACTATCTTGTTTTCTTATATGGGCCTTTCATTGAAATTGAATTTACTCATCGGAAGTAGTTTCTTCTTTGACTATTGTTTTCATGGTCCATGCTATTTCCTCCTATGATTGTCAATATTCTTCCTGTGCTTGGGATGATTGCATTATTGTTCATCGCTAAAACTGATGGGGAGTTGTTCTCTTGCTTTGCTTGACTATTTTGTGGCTTGTTTTTTGTAACCGAAGCTTCTGGTTGTGTTGATTGAACATTGGATTGCTGAGGTTGATTTTGCCTCCATTGATTTTGCATGGGATGGCACATTGCTAAGGGTTCATAGCTGTATGCGGGTGGTGGCCCTAGAAGTAGTGCTTGGGCATCCCATAGTGCATTGGTAATAAGTTTGATGAGAACTTTGTTGTTCATGGCTCACATGATTGACAACTTTTGATTGGCTTGGTGCCCTATTTTCTTCTTGGTCTTCTTCGATGCTTTTCTTTACTTTGGGACACATTTTAGATGTATGTCTAGCCCCTTTGCCATGAATAATGCAGTACATATCTTTAGGTTTTAAAGGTGCTCTTCCTCTTCCTCCTCTTCCGCTTGTGTCGAAGCCTCTTCTTTCAAATGTTCTTTCATTGAATTGACTTTGCTGGTTATATTGATATTGGTGAGCATAATCACTTTCAGTTGTTGAATTGTTGTCATTCTTGATTTGATTGACTTGGTTGTGTGGTGTAAATGGTATTCGCTCAAAGTTGTTTGGTCATGGAGGGTAGAAGTCATTATTGCTTTGCTTGATTTGAGCCCTAAAGTTGTTTTCTTCCTTGATTCTTTTCCTGTAATCATCATCTGATTTGTAATATTTTTGAATGACTTCGTAAAGCTCAGCAACTGTACTTGGTTTTTCTCGAGCAAGATGAGAAGCACATTGGCCTACTCGAAGTCCTTTGGTTGCGTCTATTATCACCACTTCGTCTAGGATATTTGAAATTTGTGCCTTGATTTGATGAATCTTTTAAAGTACTGGCTCAGGGGCTCTTTGATTTGTTGCTTGCAATTGAATAGATCTATGTCTGTGAGGTTAGCTGGTTGGAATCCTTGGAAGTCAACAAACAAATTTGCTTTAAGTTGATCCCATGAACGTATGGATTTTGCTTTTAGCGAAGAGTACCATTATTGTGCTGGTCCTTTAACTGCCATGACAAGAGATTTTGCTAACGTAGTTTCATCGCCGCCCCTAGAAATTACTATGGCTTCAAAACTCATCGGAAATTGTCTTGGGTCAGATTGGCCATCAAAAGTTGGTATCATGTTGAATTTGTATCCCAAGGGCCATTGCGCTAGTTGTAAGTTTATTGACAAGGGAGAGCTTGTGTCAATTGATATGAATGACTTTTGCGAATTCTTCTCTTGAGAGGCTTTGTTTGCTGAATTTGGTTCTTCTAAATGTATGACTTCATGACCTGTGCTTTGAAGTTGCTCATTTAGTTCATGAAGGGTGCATTTGGCTTCTTCTATTCTTTGTTTGAGTGACTTTTCTCTTGTTCTTGCGCGACATTCTTCAAGTTGCTTTTGTTTTCTTAGTACTTGTTCTTCTATTTCTTTGAGTCTTTGTTCTTCGGCTTCGCTTGCTCCTAAAGAATTTGGGTCTTGGAATGCATCTTTTTGAAGACTTTGATCTTCAATTGTTAGTTGGTTATTCAGTTACCCCCAGTAGTAACTTTCTTGTTAGGTCTGCCCACTAGCTTCGCATAGTCGTAGGAGTTTTTGAGCACACACAAACGGTGGGCGCTAGATGTTGGGTAAGAAATCACACAAGCATCAAAGTTCATACACAAAACAAAGTTGTATTCATTTCATGATCATACTGTACATGTCAGAAGGGGTATTTATAGGGGCATTAGTCTTCGTATTTTACATAAAATGACCATTTTACCCCTAACTTAAATAATTA
Organism: Miscanthus floridulus; assembly: GCF_019320115.1. Taxonomy (NCBI): domain Eukaryota; kingdom Viridiplantae; phylum Streptophyta; class Magnoliopsida; order Poales; family Poaceae; genus Miscanthus; species Miscanthus floridulus. Next base: position 109,009,658 of record NC_089598.1, read on the forward strand.
CAACCCATTTCAACTATGAGGGGCGAAGTGGTCTTTTTCTCCTTCTGAGCCTTCATTCCCCAACTTTTGGTTGCCAATCTTCTCGTTGTCTTCATCTTTTGGACTTGGTCGTTTTTCGCTCCGTCTTTTTTAGCCTTCAAAATTTTAGACGAAGCCAAATCCTTGTCTTTGCCTCATCTTGATTTCTTCTTTTCTCCGGCGAAGACGAAATCTCTTTAGCGAAGACGGAATCTTTTGAGCTAAGTCAGATTTACATCTTTGCTTCGTTTCTTTCTCCTGCAAGTAAACTTTGTTATAAAAATCACAATTTTGACTCCAAAGTTTCAGGGGCTGAGTTTTCTTGGCGAAGTTAAATCACCAACAACACTTCATTTGTTTGGTTGGAGTTCTTATATACTACTCTCTCTGTTCCAAATTATAAGTCATTTTGGCTTTCTAGATTCATAGCTTTAGTAAAGCTTATGAATCTAGAAAAAATGAAAACAACTTTGCTTATCTAATTTTTTATCTTTTGAAAAAAAACTTTGCTTATTTAATTTCACTGAAAATTTTCTATGACGAAGACTAGCAAAGGCCACTTGCTTTGCTTGTATAGATTATTATGTTAAGATGTACATGCACCGATAGCCGTTTCAAATACATGATTTTTATAGAAATCGTATATAAATTTCACAAGCAGTTTAATAATCACTCAAGTGAGTAACATTTGCTAAAAAAAAGGGTCCAGCAACAAAGCCACGATTACCAGCACAGTGGAAGCATGATAGCAAAACTGTGAGGCTGAGGTCCGCCGTCGCTGGCCCGTGCGCAAGTCCGCCACCGTCGGCCCGTGCGTCCACCCGCGTGTGAAGGCCACGCTCCGCCGACCGCATGCGACCCACGTCTCGTCTGCCCGCACATACACCGCACGCGTCTGTCCTAGCGCCGGTGGTCACCTAGACCCCAGCGGCCACCACCTAAGCCGCCACCGGCTACTCCGGACATGGTGCCCGCCTCCATCAGGTGATGCTAGTGCCCAGCGAAGTTCCACACTAGCTCCTCAGCATTTCATCGGAGCTGGAGGAGGATCCTGCGATGCTTGCATGCAAGCTGTTTGAAGATTTACGGCAGCCGCCCCACCTCCCCGCCGGTGAGATCGCGTCCACCACCGGCCTCCTCCACCAGCCCTGCTGATCTGCTATGCCATCGTCAACATGGGGTCCTACTCTGACCTCACCGCCCATCTAGATTTCTCCCATGGGCGAGCCTTCAAAGAAGAGGTGGATCACCATTTTGGTACCCTGGTACACTATCCTTCCCCTTCACCCGATGGATCTTTTTTTCTATTGGCCACTTTTCGTCGCTTCCTATTTTGGTTGACAGAGGATTTAGTCTCCCTGGCCCTCCAATCGTGTTTGGGTGGTCGTGCAGTGGGTTTTCATGTTCAATTATTAAGCACGAACCACTTTCGTTTCTCTGTCTCTTGCAAGCAAGTTGATTTTCACGTGTATCGCCTTCGTCGTGTGATCTCTTCACAATTTGACGTCTACTTTCATCTTTGGAGTAATGGTATGCCCAACTGGGAACATGAAAAACGTATCTAGGAAGAAGAACAGGAAAAAGAATGGTCCACTATTCTTTCTAAGAGCACAAAGAGATCGATCAAAAAGGCGAATAACAAGCATGTTTCCTTTGTGAAAAAATTGGAGCAAATGACACCGGAAAAACCAGCTCAGCCTCCTAGTCTAATACATTTTGGCTCCCATCTTGTTCCTCTACCTTCGAAGCCTAAGATTGGAGTGATCTCCCTCCCCTTTGTTGGATGCAAATTTGATTTTTGTCTCGATCGCAGCCCTGTTCTTCGCGACAGTTCTGAGATGCATGTTTCCTCGTCCGATGCTATTTGCATGGCGGATTTCCTTGAAGCCAAAGTTTCGAATTCAATTTCAAATCCCTCTTTGGGCCGCACGGGCTGCAGCCGTTGCCTAGATACTAGGCATGATCGTTCTCGGTGTGCCAACAATATCAGATGTCGAGCCTATTTTAACTATGGCCATGTTCAGAGAATATGTCTCACTAAGGCCCAGCCCAGATTGGTCTAGATATGGAAGGAAATCCCAACAAATCGCATTGACTGCGAAGACCTAGAATCTCATGTCATCGACACTGGGAAGTTGGACTCTTTACCTTTTCAAAGTCGGGATCAGCCCAATCTAGCCCACCCAATCCCAATTGTTGCAAAGGACCATCAGATGGAAGACAATGGAGTCCAAGCTGGTGCTGCAGATGGAATCCAAGCTAGCGCTGCAGATGGTGCTCATGCTACAACTGATAATTGGGCTACTTGGAACCCTGCTCCGGCTCCTAAACTAGTTGCTCAAAATGAACCAGAGGTTCCTCCAGAAGACAACTCTTCTTCTAGTGATGCATCCTCTCCTCTGACTGATGAAGAGGCTCTCAAGTTTATGGCAGCTAATAAGCTATATGCAGATCATCTCTTCTACACCAATATTGGGTTACATGATGGCTTCATAAGGCATGGCATCTACCCTCTGAACTTGGCTTTTCCCAATGCCAAGTCTCTTTGCTCTCCTACAGTGAACACCATTGTGATTGACAAGAATATTTTTAATGCATAGGAGGCAGTTGAGGTTTTTGTGCCTAATAGAATGGATTTGGTTCCCTGGAAACCAGTGATCCATGCTGTGATGCTCCAAGTTCTAGTAGAGAACTTACAGCGCAAGGAGGAAGTAGCTAAAGAACAAGTTGGTGAGGGGAGTGATGGACCGATTGTCAGCCCAGACTTTGGCCTGTCTTTCTCATCCGGTTTGGAAATTGTACCTTGGAAGACCATTCGTGATGTCATTGCTCTGTAGCTCAGGCCAGAGATAGTTCAAAGTAGGCACAATGCCAAGTTTTCAGCCAAAGAGACACCTGCTACTCTTGTAATCATACTAGGTGGCCCATCTAATTCCAGCCCGCCTAGTTTTGAATTTCAAATGGGGGAGAATAGGCCCAGCCCATCAGTCACTAGGGGCCAAAAGAATAAGTCTGTTGTGGCTCTCCCAACACTAGTATCAGCAAGTAGTATGAGCACTCCCTTGACCCAATCCAGTGTTGACGCAGCCACAGACATTCCAACAAAGAAGGTTACTACACTGTCAGCCTCGCTAATGTGCCATCCAAGAAACACAAGGCCTCTGTTGTGATGATTGATGAAGCTACTAGCCAAGCTGGTCCTATTCCTATCTCAGTGCTACAGGAATGGGGTATCAACTGTGGTGTTGCTCCTAGCGAGCTCACTAAAGACGCGCTGATGCAGGCGCCCAATGATCAGGTTGCCAATGATGACGCCACTGCATGATCCCTTCTGCTCTTCTGAAGAGCCCATAGTCTTTTGCTTCATCTCTTATCATACTATTGTTTGGTTAAGTTCAAACTTTTTTGTGTGCTATGGGGTAATCCATCCGTTGAACCCTATCCTTGTTCACTCCCATCTAGAGATGTTTAGGTGTTTTAGAAACCTCTATGTCAGTTTATGGATGTCATTTATCTATCTCCTCTTCCATGCTTTGTTCTGCCTGGATGTGCTGGCCATATCTAGCTTCATTTTATTTCACTTCTGGTTACCCAATTGTCGAGGACCAAATACTAGGTACCCAAAGAGGCAGAACTAATAACCATCAAATGTTGATGCTTCCGAATAGACAAGAGCACAACTACACTTCTTGCCCATACGACCGAAGGTTGGCTACGCCTCACTCGGCCCCTAAGGGTTGGCTCCGCCTCGCCTGACCCCTAAGGGTTGGCTCCGATTCGCCCGACCCTGAGGGTTGGCTCTAGCTCGCCCAACCCCTGAGGGCTAGACTCCACCTCATCCAACGTCTGGGGCCAAACTCCACCTTGCCCGACGGCTGAGGGCTGGCTCTGCCTCGCCTGATGTCTAGGGGCTAGCTCCACCTCGCCCAATGTCTGAGGGCTGGCTTCGCCTTGCCCGACGTTTGAGAGCAGGCTCTACCTCGCTCGACGTCCTAGGGCTGGCTCCGCCTTGCTCAACGTCCGAGGGCTGGCTCTACCTCACCCGATGTCCTAGGGCAGGCTCCGGCTCACCCAACGTCCAAGGACAGGCTTCGCCTCGCTTGACATCTGCACCCTACTCCTTCATAATGACGAGCATAGGGTAAGACATGACACTCAAGTTAACCACAGTACCGAGGACCATACCCTGCACACCTATGAGAAGGTACTGTTAGGAGATAACGGGACGCATGCTTTAAGCCCTCCCAGCCATGACAGAGCTCGAATAGTGTTGTAGGTGCCGACTTTTGTCTTATAGTATTGTGGGCACCGCCATCAGCCCTTGGACGTGGATCCTGACATAAGCTTACGACAACCACTATGATCTAGGAGGGAACTCACATCACTTACAGTAACGCATGTATGGTCACTACCCCACCTGCTCCCCGTAGGGTCATGGCTCGGCACCCTAGCATGCCGCACTGTCCACCTGAGTAGGATGGGATGTGACCACTTGCTGAATGAATCTAGAGCATGGCCTTATTAGGATCAGCGAATGTGCCATCCCTAGCACCGTCTTCCATGTTAGCAGGGCAGGCTCAAAGGAAAAGGAAGACCCGGCACCTTCAAAGGACCTTCCCTACCTCTGGTTTTTCCTCTTTCTCCCATCTATAACCCCTGCTCCCTCTTGATCTATAAAAGGAAAGATAGGGCACCCCACCAAAGGGAGGGATCGATTCCACACATAAGACATAGCTGAGCAACAATCGAGCTCTCAGTACACATTCGACCTTTCCATCAGAGACTTGGGACATGTCCCTCTCTCGACCGTTTGTACCCCCTACTACGAATCTTTCAGTGTTAATAACATGAGCAGCAGCAGACTGGACGTAGGGACATTCTGTCCAAACCAGTATAAACCTTGTGTCCTTTAGCACACCATTCAAGCCTGACATGCAACAAATATAAATTTACTAGTTGGTGTTTATTCGAAACACCAACACCAATGAATACACGTAATTAGCACATCTTATGTTGGAATGTACGCGGTATCAATGCGATAGAGAAGTGGGATGTTGTTCGTGATAAGATTGAAGAAAGCGCCAGCTCTGTAATATGTCTTCAGGAGACAAAGCGTGAGTTATTTGATGCTTCCTATATCAGAAACTTTGCTCCTCGGGGCTTTGATTGCTTTGATTTCATCCCCTCGTTGGGAGCCTCGAGAGGTATTCTGGTACTTTGGAATAGTGTTGTCTTCTCAGGGACAGTACTTTATAAGCAACGTTTTGGCATGACTGTGAATTTCACCTCTGTACATAATAATGATGCTTGGAAGCTAACCACAGTATATGGCCCATGTGATGAGCCTACTCGCTCGGAATTTGTTAATTGGTTTCATGGTCATGACATTGATGATTCTGTGAATTGGATATTCTTGGGTGATTTCAATTTCTACAGATCTCTCAACAACCGCAACAGACCACGAGGAAACCTTGTAGATACTCTCATCTTCAATGATGCCATCGGTCACCTGGGCTTAGTTGAACTACCTTTAAAAGGACATGCCTTTACATGGAGTAACATGCAGTCCAAACCTCTTTTAGAGCAACTTGATTGGTTTTTTACATCCCCCAATTGGACAATTGATTTCCCCAATACTGAAGTGCTCCCCATGGCAAAGATCACTTCAGATCACATCCCCTGCAAGATCATTATCAGTACCAACATTCTGAGAACGAATCTATTCCATTCTGAGAATTTCTAGGTAGAGCAAGATGATTTCCTCGACACAGTGTTAGACTGCTGGAATATTACACCCACCCTCAATGATGCAGCCTAGAATATTTCCTCTAAGTTCAAAGCACTCAGAGCTAGTTTGAAACACTGGAGTAAACATCTATCAAATTTGGGTCTATTGATTAGTAACCGCAACTAGGTTATCTGCTTCATTGATGCACTAGAGGATAGACATGAGCTCTATAATCTAGAAGCTAACCTCAGATGTGCAGTCAAGCGACAACTCCAGAAGTGGCTACGATATAAAAATTTGTATTAGAAGAAATGTTTCATAGTCAATAGGATTAAACTTGGGGATGAATGCACAAAATTCTTCCATGGTATGTCAACTATTTCATATAGGAAAATGCCATTTCCCAGATTATGAATGAGCATGGAGTTTGGATTCAGGATCATGAGAGTAAAGCAGGGTTGCTATGGACTGCTTTTAGAAACCGTATGGGTGCCACATCCTCTCCTACCATGCTTTTTGACCTCACCAACATGATCACACAGGTGGATGGCCTAGATGCCTTGGTGAGCCCAATCTTGCATGATGAAGTTGACTCAGTGGTCAAGCATATGCCAAATGACAAAGCACCTGGACCTAACAGTTTCAATGGTCTATTCCTAAAGAAGTGCTGGCAGTTTATTAAAGGTGACTTCTACTCACTATGCTCTGATTTCTACTCAGGTCTGGTCAACCTTGAGTGCATCAACACCTCTTATATCACCCTAGTGCCAAAAAAGAGCAGCCCAGAGACAGTAAATGATTTTTAGCCTATATCTCTTATGAACATTTCATTGAAGGTGATCACTAAAATCTTAGCTGAGAGATTGCAAGCAGTCATACTACGAATTGTCCATCCCAACCAATATGGTTTCATTCGATCACGTACAATACATGATTGTTTAGCATGGAGTTATGAGTATATCCATCAGTGCCACCAGTCAAAATGGGAGATAATCATACTCAAGTTAGATTTCGAGAAAGCATTTGACACAGTGGAACACTCTACCATCATCCAAGTTATGAGGCATTTGGGATTTCCAAAAAGATGGTTGACTTGGGTACAAACAATCCTCTCTTCTGGCTCCTCGGCAGTGTTATTGAATGGTGTTCCTGGGAAAATTTTCAAATGCAAGAGAGGTGTCTGGCAGGGGACCCATTATCACCTCTCCTCTTTGTGCTTGCGGCTGAGCTTCTGCAAATTTTGGTTAACCAGGCTGCATCCATGGATCTACTCACCACACCAATTCCCCAACCTATGGCAGATTTCCCTATAGTGCAATATGCGGATGACATGCTACTGCTACTACAAGCTGATGCCAGACAACTCTTCTTCCTCAAGGCCCTTTTGCACAGCTTCGCAATCTCAACAGGTCTCCATGTGAATTACAGAAAGTCACATATGTACCCTATCCATATTACTCAAGAGAAGTTGTCTCATCTTGCTGCTACGTTTGGATGTGATGTGGGCTCAATGTCGTTCACCTATTTGGGGCTACCCATGGGCACAACCAAGCCGAAATTTGAAGACCTTACCCCAATGATGGATAGAGTGGAAAGAAGGCTCTCAGCATTCTCCACTTGGTTGTCCTACTCAGGTAGACTAGAAATGGTCAACTCTGCGATCACACCCATTACCACCTATGCAATGTGCACTATCAAGCTGCCAAAAGGGGTGATCGACAACATTGACCGAGCAAGGAAGCAGTGCCTATGGAGAGGCAATGATGATGAACGCAAAAAGGGTGGTAATCTGGTTGCTTGGGAAATAGTTATGAAACCAAAGGAGAAAGGTGGACTAGGTGTTTTGAACCTAAGACTGCAAAATGACGCCCTGTTCATGAAACACCTAAGTAAGTTCTATAACAAGGCCGACATCCCCTGGGTGCATTTGATTTGGAATAAATACTACTCCACCAAAGTACCACATGTTGCTAGAGAATCGGGCTCCTTCTGGTGGAAGGATGTGCTCAGACTCAACATCATTTTCAGAGGTGTTGTCAGGTGTGAATTAGGCAATGGCTCCTCTGTCTGCTTCTGGGATGATCTATGGACAAATTCGGTGCTAGCTCAAACATATCCAAGATTGGCCTTTTTTGCCAGAAATAGGGGTGCTTCGGTGCTGGAAATCATGGAGGTCGTTGATCTTGACAGCTTGTTCCTACTACCTCTATCACAACAGGCTTTTGAAGAGCTTGAAACTCTACAAGCTCAGTTGCAAGATATACCATATGATGAAGATGCAGTGGATTAATGGATTCCTGTTTGGGGCAACACATATACCTCACGGCGTTTCTATTCTCGTGTATTCAAGAATATGGATACACATCCGATCTTCAAGATCATTTGGAAGTCTAGATGCACCCCGCGTGTCAAATTCTTTGCTTGGTTGGTTCTGGTAGATCGCCTCAACACCAAGACTATGCGCGTAGAAGATATTTCGATGTCTAGGGCACTGATATATGCGTCATGTGTGACAGTGGAGAAGAGGAGACCATCGACCATCTGTTCTTTGAATGCACGTTTGCAAAAGAATGTTGGGCGACTATACATATCAACTGGGACACATCACTACCTCTGCGGGATAGGTACACCCAAGCTCGAGGCGCCCACAACATACCTTTCTTCACAGAAGCAACTATGATAGCAGCTTGGGAGCTGTAGAAAATGCGCAATGACAAGATCTTCCAGAGAAGAGACCCAACCCATAATATTTGGTTATCGAATTTTAAGAACCAATATAACCTTCAGTCTGTTCATTTTAAGGATGATCTTAGGTCAACCTTCTGTGTTTGATTTGAGGCTTTTAGCTAGATTTGTATGTAAGACTCTCTCCTATTTTAAATTAATTAAAAAGTTGCTTACGATCTCTCCCACGGTCTTTTCGGTTAAAAAAAACACTCAAGTGAGTGCCCACTGCCTCTGCCGTCCGGGGCGAAGCAAATAGAGCTGTCACACTGACATGTAGGACCCAGGGATCGCGCCTGCCCCACATGTCAGGCAGCAAGGGGCTTCCTCTGCTGCTCTCCTTATTTGGTGGTTTCTCTCGTGGACGAGGCGAAGACTGCAGAAGTGCGGCAAAACGATCAGATCTAGCAGAATTCTCTCGACCTCATCGGCGGCGGCGGAGGAGCGTGCGGATCGGAGATGGCGCCGAGCGGGTGGAGGAGGAGCGCGGCGGCGCGGGTTGCCTGGCCCCCCGCCACGGTGTGCCTGTGGCTCGCGCTCGCCGCCGCCGCCCTGACGCTCGCCCAGGTGCTCGTCTACCTCGTCCGTCCCTTGCCCACAAGCCCATGATTTGCTCCTCTAACCTCTCTCCCTGTGTTTTTTTCCCGATCTGATTAGAGACTGCGCAGGATTGCTCGTCGATATGACTATTACTGACGCTTGCGCTAGTTTCTGAATGACTGAATCTGTTGGATCGGGATCCAAGCAGCTAACCGTTGTGTTTGGCTGCTGATTTGTTAGGCTAAGAAGGACCTGACGGAGGTTACCCACAAGGTCTACTTCGACATCGAGATCGACGGCAAGCCCGCAGGTTTGTGGCGGCACCCTCTCACTTTCTGCAATGTCAGATACTCAGATCAGCACGCTACGTCGTACCAAAGTGGAGCAATAGGACGACTTTAGATGTCTAGCTATTTGATTCCACTAGTTTATGTTGCACTCTACTCACATTAAATTGGTGTCTCTGCTCAACCACCAGTGCTTAAAGCCTTGCCCACAAGTCATTTGTTTCTGTTGCATGCCATGTGGAGTGATTGCTGCTGCTAGGTTTATCCGATTTTATATTGGGTTTATGCCTATGCTTTGTTTTCTTTGGTCTTATTAGTTATTTGTATGATGGAGAAATGTCAACATGGTGTTTGTGTATGAATGTCGTTCCTCCACTTACTAACTGATTGACTCATCGGTGCTTACTTGCTTCTGGACTGTCATAGGTCGGATTGTCATGGGGCTTTTTGGGAAGACTGTTCCTAAGACAGCAGGTATTATCAAGTTATTATTAACAATTCGATACTATTTTCACATGGGATAAGAGAAAACTAATGGACCCTACTTGTTTTCCTACAGAGAACTTCCGAGCTCTTTGCACAGGTATGTTATAGGTTAAGAATGTTATTATTACCCTTGTTATAGTTTCCTAATGATTAAAGTCGTGGTAGTTGGCAGTCTTAATTGAAATTGTTTTGTCATGCACCATAGTATAGTTTGGTTACATCCAATAAAAAATGGGCAGCTTCTCCAAACAAAAAAACTAACAGATGTGCACATTCTTAATCTTATTTTGTGGGAAAAGTAAAAATGAACATCATCAATTACAATAGTGTTATTGCATTCATCATATATACGTACAATGTTATTTTGGCCTGCCATATAATGGAAGAGGTCCCATTCCGAATAGTGAATAGTTTTACATCTGTGAAATATCTTTGTAAGTGATGTCTTATTAAATAGGCTCAAGTCACTTGTTTGGTTTTGGTTTCATGTGGCTCTCAACTTTCTTGTTATACAGGAGAGAAAGGAGTTGGCAAGAGTAGCAAAGCCCTCCACTACAAGGGAAGTACATTCCACAGAATTATTCCCAGCTTCATGCTCCAAGGAGGTGACTTCACTCTTGGGGATGGGAGGGGTGGTGAATCTATCTATGGCTTGAAGTTTGCTGATGAGAACTTCAAGATCAAGCACACTGGACCAGGTGATCAACTATGCCTTAGAATTTTTTAGGTGGCCCTGAAAAGGGATCATATCTGTTACATAGAAATAATTTATTTGAGTGGTTTGTTACTTGTTAGGATTTTTTTACTACTAGGCTTGTTAAATTCATAACATGTTGGTGACTGATTCTTGCGTCAGGCCTTCTGTCCATGGCCAATGCCGGGCCAAATACAAATGGATCTCAGTTTTTCATCACCACTGTGACAACAAGCTGGTAAGTAATATTCACAGGTCTTTGTAACAGTGACCTTATTTTCCTCCAATCTTGACTGAAGGTTTTTCTTAATCTGTTGATGCTGATTACCTCCTGCTTTTATTTTGTGTGTGTAAGGTTGGACGGGAAGCATGTTGTGTTTGGCAAGGTGTTGTCTGGAATGGATGTTGTGTACAAGGTCGAAGCTGAAGGCCGGCAGAGTGGGCAACCAAAGAGCAAGGTTGTCATAGCAGATAGCGGCGAGCTGCCAATGTGATGAGCTGAACTGATGTTCCATCTTGAAGCATAATAAGAAGTTGCTAGTGGTCGTTTGTCGTTCTAGAACTGTTACTAGTGTTCTGTTTACTACAGTGACTTTCTTGTGTACTTGGTTGGAAAGTTTTAAAAGGTTGAACTAATGGGTCTCACGCTTCTGCTTCAGTTTCAGTTTCATCTGCCAGAATAGTCTTGTGCTTGTTTATTTACTACGCCATCTTAGAAGTAAAATGTTCTATAAAATATTGAATTGAATAAGGTTGGTTGAAATGCGTCTGGTGGAGGCTCCATGGAATCAAGAACGAGCATACATCTGCAAGTGTTGATAGTACATGAGCAATACTTGCTATCTTTGGTGTTAACAATGATGTATGTATATTGTATGAACAAACCTCAAACGTATGAGGGTGCACCACAGACTCTATCTTGAATGCCATTTTAAAAAAAAAGCACACAATTTTTAATCACAGTTTTTCAAAGGTGTTTGTAAGATATCAGACCTTAAACATTGCAGCGACCAGGCCTTCGACTTTAAAGCGTAGACGTGTTTGCTAGGGTCCGATTCTTGTTTTTATTTTTTTATTATCTGAATTTTTTAACTATATTTTAATCAGAATTATTTGGTGGAACCTAAAGATCAGGTCGCTAATTCAGATCAAATGAATTAGAATCTAGCAAATCAACTAAAATGTCATTTATCTCTTCTAGTTCAAAAAACTGAAGAACTAGAATAAAGTGAAACGCCTGAAATGTCGTTTCTCTTTTATAGTTTTGTGAACGAGTGGATCGGTGGTTGGCTCACCCTAGTGTGAACCAACTGGTCCGGAGTTCAACTCCTTGCGTGTCTCACATACGTAAAATTGTGTGTTGTAGAGGCCAAAAAAAATTGTGTGTTGTAAATAAACTCTCATCGACAATGTCATGGCTGGTCAGGAGTTTTTTTAGAAAGGATTGTCGGGACCAATACTAGGACACCCAAAGAGGAGGAGTTAATAACCATCAACAATGATTCATCCGAGCAGTCAAAAGCGCGACTACAGCTCCAACGGACCCCCAGGTGCGCAAGCTCCGCCTCGCCCAGCCTCTAGGGGCGGTCTCCGCCTCGCTCGACACCGAAGCCGTGGGCTCCACCTCGCCCGACCTCTGAGGCCAGGCTCCGCCTCGCCCAACACCGAGGCCTCGGGCTCTGCCTCGCCTGGCCTCAGGGGGCGGGCTCCGCCTCACCCGACAATTGGGTTTGTGGTCCGCCTCGCCTGACCTCTGCGGGTGGGCTCCGCCTCGCCCAACACCGAGGTCGTGGGCTCCGCCTCGCTCGACCTCTGAGGGCGGGCTCCGCCTCACCCGACAACTAGGGGGGACTCCACCTCGACCGACCCCGAGGCCGGGGATCCGTCTCGCCCGATGAAGACCCATACCGCCGCCAACCACTCTAGGTCCAAGCGAATGGGCCTGGGTCAAAGCTCTGACACCAGGGAGGTGACCAGCACGCCTCAATATAACTCGTGGCCGTGACGGGCCATACCTAGGGATTCACATCAGGAATAGCATCGGACGTACCGGCGTTGTTCTGCCTAACCCTCGTACGAGCACTGACAGGCGCGTCAGTTCACTATGACGTCCGCCAGGATGGAGTGGAGCGCCACGACCGGAAGACGACGCCTACGCATGGCGCCAATGACGGACAAGGCCGCAACATGGAGTTGTCCTTGTTGACATCTACAGGGTCAGCGGGACCCACATGAAGAAAAAGAAGGACCCGGCGATCCTATAGGACTTCTTCTCTTTCTCATCCTCGTCTTTTCCCTCCACCATAACCCGTGCTTTTCCTTGCCCTATAAAAGTAAAAGCAGGGCATCCCATAAGGGGTATCGCAACACATAACATCGATTCGGACTAGAACCCATTGAACCCCGAACCGATCAGAACACACAAGCACACAGCCGGGAAGCGACCGAGCTCTCGGCACCCGTTCGCTCCTCTCATTAGACACTTGGGACCCATCCCTCTCTCGATCGTTTATAGCCCCTACTATGAACTTTCAGTGTTAGTAACACGAGCACCAGCAACGGACTAGACGTAGGGACATTCTGCCCGAACCAGTATAAACCTCGTGTCCTCTTAGCACACCATCCGAGCCAGACACGCAATATTAGAAATTTACTAGTCGGTGGCAACTCAAAACACCGACAGTTGGCGTGCCAGGTAAGGGCCTTTTGCGCGTCTCGACATCCACACCAGGCCTCGAATGGCTAGTCACAACCTTAGCTAGGTCCCGGCGTGCATGTGCACTTCGGGGACCTAGACTTCATCGTCACGACGGAGGGAGAGTTGGCAATGGCTCCCGCCGCCGTCCGACCTCTCCACTCCGCCGGCCTCGACATGATCGCCAAGGCACTTGAGGAGTTGCAGCTGCACGCACCGGAGCCCCACGCCCCCGAAAGCGACTAGCTCCTCGACTTCGACTATGGGAGGTTAGAGTGTCAGCTCGGCGCCTTCCAAGGACCTCGACCGTCCTGGGAGGACCTGCGCCACCCCACCTTCTCGTTCACCAACGTCATGGTGTAGCTTGTTGGAAGGGAGCCGCTCTCTCTAGAATACCCCATCCAGAGCGCCCCGACAATGCTCTCGTTCGGTCTCCGCAACGCCACAGAGACCGTTGGCCACCTTGTGGCGCAACGCGAGCCTCCTTTCTCCATGAATGATGAGTTCATAGGGATGACCGAGTATGTCACAGAGTCTTTCCATGACCTCCTCGCGGAAGAAACGAGTCGCCCTCCGCCTCTGACTCCACCAGGGGGAGCCATCACCCCTCTCGTGGATGTTTATGGCAGGTACCCCCGAGGGACACGTCGAAAGCATCCATGAGGAGGAGGCTACCCTAACAAACGACCTTGATGATGAGGTCAAGGGGGATATAGGGGCTCCACCCCCGCTTGCGGATGGAGCAGCTAAAGGCCCGGCACCAAGAGCTCGAGGAAGCATGACTCCAGATCGAGCAGGAACACAGGGAGCTCGGTCGAGAGATCGAGCACCACGGACACGGTGGGTGCGCACGCGCCATGGCCCGTGATGTGAACTAGAGGATCATTGAGGACGATGAAGCCCTCCCACACTTCGCCTGGGCAAGCCAGAACATCGCTGCTACGATGCCCTTGCTCCGTGGGCTTCCGGGGCCCGCAACGCCCAAGGATCGTCGGGCCCATCATGAGATTCGCACACTACTCAAGCGCGTAGCGGCGCAGCAAGCCGAAAGCTCGTTGTCCCAATGACGCGAGCTCAACACCAGCCAACGCATGCCCTCAGAGCGACCCGACAAGGACGCATCAGTCCACCAGGTGCCGCAAGACGGCAGGCTACGCATCACGGTCCCAGTGCATGAACATCTCGGCCACAACCGTGACGTGCGCGACACCCTCGATGCCCGCAGGCATACCCGTGGCGATGCGGGGCAGGGGGCTAGCCACGGCTACCACCCTCGTCATGGCGGACGCTACGATAGCGGCGAGAACCAAAGCCTGAGCTCCAGCCTACAGGGACCTCAGGCCTTCGACCGACACATCCTCAACGCCACCTTCCTGCCATGGTACCGACCACCAACCAACATCCTGAAATACTCTAGGGAAATGAACCCCGGACTGTGGCTCGAGGATTATTGGCTTGCTTGCCAAGCCAGTGGAGCGGATAATGATGACTTCATTATCTACAACCTTCCATTGTTCCTATCTGATTCGGCATGAACATGGTTGAAACACCTTCCCCCCAACAGAATCCAAAGTTGGGCGGACTTGAAAGAGATCTTTATAGGGAACTTCTAGGGCACGTACAAGCGTCCTGGGAACCCATGGGATCTCAAAAACTGCCGATAGAAGGCCGAAGAAACCCTCTGTGGGTACATCTGGTGCTTCTCCTAGCAGTGCAATGAGCTGTCTAACATCGCCGATGCCGACGTTATAGGAGCTTTCCTATCTAGGACCACCTATGAGTCCCTAGTTCACAAGCTGGGACGTAAGGGCCGGCGAACCACCAAGGAGCTCCTCGACATCACCACCAGCCACGCCTCGGGCGAGGAGGCGGTCGGAGCGATCTTCGACCGCCTTAAAACCAAGGCAAAGCGGGACAAAGACGCCGGCGAAGGTGCCTCCAACCATCCCATCAAGAAGAAAAACAAGCAACAGTGTGAGGGCTCGCTCATGGCCACCGCCGACCGCAAAGGGGGTCGGAAGCCCTCCGAGGGTACCTCGATCCACTTCGAGGAGCTGCTCGAAGGGCCATGCCCGAACCATTCTTTCCCCGTCAAGCACCTAAACAAGGACTGTGACCTCTTGAAGCGGTTCTTGTCTGAAGGCTCCAATAAGGGGGAGCACATGAAGGAGCCTAGCTAGATGAAGCGTGCAACATCGCCCTCCTCCTCTCAGCCAAGTACCAGCAAGCGTTGCACTGGTACCATAGCCGTCGAGTGCGGGGTCGGGCCTTCAATGTTGGGGACCTGGTGCTCCGCCTCGTCCAGAGCAACAAGAACCGCCACAAGCTCTCTCGCCGTGGGAGGGACCGTACGTCGTCGTGGAGGTGCTCCGACCAGGCGCCTACAAGCTCAAGGCCATCAACGGTGAAGTTTTCGTCAATGCCTACAACATCGAGCAGCTATGTCACTTTTACCCTTAATATACGCACATTTTCTCTTATCAGTTTCGCTATCAACTCCCCAATCTTTAGGTGACGCCCATCCCTAGCAACGACAAAGGGTTGGGCCTCACTTGGAGGCTAATAAGAGCATATCTATCTGGTAGATAGTCTCTATGTCTGACCCTTTCTCACAATTATGACCCAAAGCGAAGTTTGTGGAAACAAACGCTGAGTAAAACTGGTCGGACTGCGAGAAACCTACACCTCGCGGCTATAGCGTCTTTGCTCACTAGCGTAATCAGAGTTTGTTTCCGCACCATGGGCTTTTTGGCCTTAGCCATGGAAAGAGTCGGTACGCATTTAAGAGTCTATCCGCCTAGCAAACATTCTCTGTGACCGACCCCCTAACACATTAAGACCTAGGAGCTTGGGTTGTGGGAACAAGCTCTGAGTATAACTGGTCAAACTATGAGAAACCTACGCCCCAACGGGTACGACGCCTTTGCTCACCAGCGTGATCAGAATTTGCTCACCCGCACCCTGAGCGTGATCAGAATTTGCTCACGAGGAATTTGCTCATAGAAAGGGTCAGAATGCACTAACATATTTACAAAAAAAGGGGAGAAAGGCTAAAAAGTTGTTTGGCTATAACAAAATTAAAGAGCTTGTCCATTTATTACAAGTTCGTCGCCTGGCTTATCTGCCTAACTAAATTCTTACACAGGATGTTTCCATCCTCTATCTCTATAGGTAAGTCCTATCCCAGCAGGGCAATACAAGTGACCGGATGGCTTAGCCACTGCCGAGGGATGGGTAGGGAGCAGCAGGATGCCCCATGTGGGTTATGCCAACCCCATTATGAACGATAGACCTAGATTCCGCTTGAACATATCCGATAAGAGCTCCCTGAACCTGTCACTTGTGCCATCGAGGTAAGTCCTATGCCAGTGGGCCACCCAAGTTGATCGAATGACTCGGGCCGCTACCGAGAGATGGGTCACCCGTACTTTACGCGCATTAATTTTGCTATCGAGCCCCCGACCCCAGCAACGGCAAGGGGTCGAGTCTCGCTCGGGGAATAGCAAGAGTGTCTATTCGGTAGACATTCTAGATGCCCAACCCCTTTCTCACGCTAAAACCTAGAGGCAAGGTGTGCAGATACAAACTCTGAGTAAAACTGATCAGACCGCTAAAAACCTACGCCCCGGCGGCTATGGCATTTCTACTCACCGGTGTGATCAGAGTTTTTGTCCCTGCACCCCGAGCTTTAGCCTCTGCCTTCCCTAGAAGGATTTGGATGGACCCACCAGCGGAATCTCCATCGAGGAGAGGCCGGCAGGTCGCCCAGGTCGGTCGGACGCCTTGGGCCGCTGCCGAGAGACAAGTATAGAGAAGTGGGATGCCCCCTTGTAGGATACGTCATGTCGGTGTTTTGGACCGGGGGGTCCTCAACCAACTAGTGAATTTGTTCTGCGTGTTCCCAATTCCGGATGGTGATGCAAAGAGACACAAGGTTTATACTGGTTCGAGCAATTCATGCCCTACGTCTAGTCTGGGAGATTGATCTTGTATTCCTTGCACCGAAGTGCTTGTAGTAGGGGGTTACAAGCTAGGTGAGAGAGGGAGCTAGTCCCAGGTCTCGGCGGGGAGTGATGTGGGCTGCTTGAGACATTGCTCTCAAGCGGCAGGGAAGTGTGCGTGTTACAGGGTGTTGTTCTTCATGAGAACTTGTCCCCCAAATGGCCCAAGTCCTTTCCTTTTATAGTTGAAGGGAGGACAAGGACAGTACATGTGCTAACTATACGGCGTCGTGCGAACAGAGGCGGCGTGTTCGAGCCCTGTAGCCTATTCCTATGGCGGTGTGGTCATCAGAGTGGTCCGTCCTTGGAGCGCTAGGGCGACGTGCTGGTCACATCAGATCATGCGTGTCATGGGAGCTCTAGGGCTGCCTCGGAGCGGGTGCGGTGGTTAGTGTGTGGGTCACTGTGGATCGACTGTGCACGAGGCCGAGGCTCGGTTGGTGCCGAGGCCGAACCGCGGTGGGGGGTCTCGGCAGACGTGAATCCCGAGATAGCCGAGACCATGGTGTAGAGTGCCGAGGCCCGGAGGGAGCGGTTCATCTGGTATACTGGTTTGGAGGCAATGATGACCCAGGCCAGGCTGCCCATGTCGCGTTGTTTTCGAGGCAGGGATTGTGGAGCATAGTGTAGTGTGGGCGCTGATCGTGGGCACAGCGTCAAAATACAGTGGCCGGTAATCCTCGCCGTGCCTTGTCTTAGCCGGTATGGCGCTGATGCGACCTCATGTCCCATCGGCCACTCCGTGGTGTCGAGCCGTCGTCCGGCTGAGATTGCGGGAGTGGTTGACGCATTAATGGGACATGACATGCTGTCGGGAAGACCGGTCGAGGCGGGGAAGACGGGCTATTGACAAGCCGGCCTCGAGCGATACGAAGAATAGCTGTCTCATTCGAGGTTGTATGCATGGGGCCTTGGGCGAGACGGAGATTGGGTTCCTTGTCGAGGCCTCCCGTGAGAGGCCTCGCGCGAGGCGGAGATTGTATCAGGACACCGAGACCTCCCGTGCGAAGCCTGAGGCGAGGCGGAGAACCTGGTGGGCTCGGACGAGGCTGGTGATGAGCCCATGGCTTACCCTCTAGCTTTGTTGTTGATGGGATTTAAGTGCCCCTTTTGGTGTACGCTCAGGGTACCCCGTTTTATGTTACCCGACAGTAGCCCCCGAGCCTTAGGGGGAGTGGGTGCACTCTCCCTGAGGGTTTGTCGAGACATGGCTTATAGCCGCTCATGTAGGGATTGTGTTTTGCTTCTTGAGGTTTCGGTGGGTGTGCGTGAGCGCACCCGCCGGGTGTAGCCCCCGAGGCCCTGGAGGAGTGGAGTTACTCCTCCAGGGGCTTTTTTCGTTTTCGTGTTTGAGTGAGGAGTTTTTATCGTATTTGCCGAGCCCACAAGTGCGAGTTCGGGTCGCGGGGTTTCGGCAAGGTCGTAGGGAGAGCCCCCGGGCCTCTGCACGAAGTAAGAGGGCGGTCAGGGGTGCCCCTAATTTTTTGTGCGGCCCTCACGCTTCCTTTTCGCTCGGAAGGAGGGGTGGAATGTGCCAGGCTACCCTCGATGGGCACGAGCGGTGGCACTTCCGGTGAGCTGTTATCGGGTAAGTCTGAGTGGAGGCCCGCGCCCCGTTCGCTTGGGGACGGCTAGTGGTCCAGAGACGCACTCCAAGGGTACCAGAGGGCTTCTCTAGTGGGTGCCGAGGCCGTTCGCTGGGCCCCGGTGGCTCGGTGCCTCCCTACGGTGGGATCCCATTCGGAGACCTCCATGTCGGTCTCGGATATGACTTAGGACGCCCCGAGCGATCGTTTGCTTAGGCCTCGGCCATTTGTGGGCTCGCCCATAGTCGTCCCTGACTCTGTTGCCCTGGGGCGGCTATCGAAACCTCAGGGGGGCCAGCCTTCGAACCCCTGGATCGTAACAGGCTCAGTGCCCTTTATCGTATTTGTAACTAAACTTCTAGCGTGGGCTTAGGTCGCTTGTCTTTGTCTTGGGTGCAGGAGGAGCCCCCGAGCCTCCGCCCGGAGTGAGAGGGCGGTCAGAGGTCCCCTGGTTTTTTTGTTCGACCCTCACATATCCTTTTCGTTCGGACGGAGGGGTTGTTTGTCGAGCCCATTCGGGTGCGAGCCTGGGTCGCTGGGTCTCGGCAAGGTTGCAGGAAGAGCCCCCTAGCCTCTGCATGGAGCGAGAGGGCCGTCGGGAGTTCCCCTGGCTTTTTGTACGCCCCTCGCGCGTGAGGGTTTGTTTGTCGAGGCCCCTTTGGGTGCGAGTCTGGGTTGCAGGGTCTCGGCATATCTGTAGGAAGGGCTCCCTAGCCTCTGCACGGAGCGAGAGGGCCGTCAGGAACTCCCCTAGCTTTTTGTACAACCCTCGCGCTTCCTTTTCGCTCGGAAGGAGGGGTTGTTTTGCCGAGCCCCCTCGAGTGTGAACCGGGGTCGCTAGGTCTCGACAAGGTTGTAGGAAGAGCCCCCTAGCCTCTGCACGGGGCAAGAGGTTCGTCGGGGGTTCCCCTGGCTTTTTTGTGCGACCCTCACGCTTCCTTTTCGCTCGAAAGGAGGGGTGGAATGTGCCAGGCTACCCTTGGTGGGCACGAGCATTGGCACTTCCGGTGAGCTGTTATCGGGTAAGTTCGAGTGGAGGCCCATGCCCCGTTCGCTAGGGGACGGCTAGTGGTCTAGAGACGCACTCCAAGAGTACTAGAGGATTTCTCTAGTGGGTGCCGAGGCCGTTTGCTGGGCCTCGGTGGCTCGGTGCCTCCCTACGGTGGGATCCCATTCAAAGACCTCCCTGCCGGTCTTGGACATGACTTAGGGCGTCCCAAGCGTTTCGCTTGCTTGGGCCTCGGCCCCGTATGGGCTCGCCCGCGGTCATCCCTGACTCTGTTGTCCTAGGGCAGCTGTTGAAACCCCTAGGGGCCCAGCCTTCGAACCCCTGGACCGTAATAGGCTCAGAGCCCGGTTCCTTCATCTGAAAGGAATAGGGCGGGGGGAATATCTTCCCCATCAGCTCAGCAATGGCTGGCGTGCCTTTTGAGGCGGTTTTCTAGGGAGACGGAACGACGCCTGCTACCGCAGTGGTCGAGCACGACGTGGTGGATGGGACGTAACTGTTCCCACAATTAATGAGAAAAAGGTGGACGTATGGGCGGTAAAATTGGATCATGGTTAACCACACTGGATCGAGGGGAAACTTCCCTGATTTCATCGCCCGTCCACTTCGCCTTCACCCTGCATAAATACTCAAAGAGTCTCACCCCTCCTCACCTTACCTTACCTGCGTTAGCTCTGCCTCCATCAAGCCATCGCTAGAGCAGCGGGTGCCGGGAAGAAGAAGGGAGAAGAGCGAGCCAGGGAGAAAGCGAGAGAGAGAGAGAGAGAGAAAAACTCACCGCCGCATTCGATCCCACCACCGTACTTATGGCCGGTGACATCGTTGTCATCGAGGTGGACCCTTGGGATCCTTCCAACGTCACCATGGAGATGCTCCAGTCGCTCGTCGATGGTGGACTCCTTCATCCGGTGATGGACCCCAACAGGCCGGAGTGGATTGCTCCATCGGGCGAGCCAGAGCCGAGGCCTCACGACAGTTACGTCATGAGCTTCGTCTCCTTTCATGAACGTGGCCTTGGCGTCCCGATGGATCGGTTCATGCGGGCGCTCCCACACTACTATGGCGTGGAGCTCCACAAATTCAACCCCAACTCCATCGCACAGGCGGCCATCTTCATTGCCGTCTGCGAGGGGTACTTGGGGATTGCTCCCCATTAGGAGTTGTGGCTCCATCTCTTCCGGGCGGGGCACACCACTAAGCCAACGGGCACATTGGGCATGAGGAAAGCGATGAGGGCCGGCGGCTGCACTCTCCAAGTGCGCCAGGACCGCCAGCACCTCTACATCCTGGCCCAGCTCACGTCATCCAATCGCCGATGGTACACGAGCTGGTTCTACCTTTGCAACGATGACGGAGGACTTCCCCCTACACTGGGCGGATTGTGGGGAGCTGCCCGGAAAGGTGGAAGTACGGCGTCCCAAGGGAGGATCAGCCCAAGCTGTAGCCGCTTCTGGAGGGATTGGAGAGGCTACGGGGCCATGGCCTTACCATGGCTGTGGTCGTGGCTGCCTTCCACCGCCGGAGGGTGCTACCGCTGATGGCTCGGTGGCGGCAACTATTCGAGATGAGGCCAGGTGAGCCCAATGAGGGCATCCGGATGTCCTCCACCGCCCTTTCCGACGAGGAAATTCTTCGTCGGGTGGGGGAGACGGTAGAGGCGAAGCTGAGGGGCGGCAACTTGACCCCCATCGCGATGCGACCGTCGCGGGGGTTCCTTTCGCTGGTAAGTCGTGCGCCGCTGTAGCCCCTGAGCCTCCTCCGTTTCTCCTTACCTCTTGTTCCCTTATGCGCGTTCATCGTTCCTGCAGGGGATGAGGGACGTGCGCTCCTCTTCGCCGCCTGTTCCCGAGGACGCGAGGTGGCGGGCGATCAACCGGGCGCATGTCGAGGCGCAGAAAAAACGGAAAGACGCTAAGGCGGCGAAGCGCACGAAGAACATCCTCGCGCATGAGGAGCTGGACAAGCGCCGCCATCAACAAAGGAAGGATGGTCTCCCATTGGAGGAATCCCCATCGCCGTCGCTGTCGATGGAGGCCTCGGACAGGGATGATGAGGGCGAGATGGGGCGGGGTCCCCTGGACCATCTCCCAGACGTAGGGGAGATGGTGCTCGGGGCATTGGCCAGCAGCCTGGCGCTCCCAGGAGGAGGAGGAGAAGCAGACCCGGGGTCGGCAATTGCCCACTCCGGGGCCAAGGCCGACATGCCTGAGGCGTGGGCGTTGGGCAAACGTGCCGTTAGCCTGGTGGGCTCGGCCGTGGCGGTGGAGCAAGTGGCGGCGGAGGTGACGCAACTGCCCCCACAGAGGACCGAGGGGGCGCCGAGGTCTGTTGAGGACCAACCGGCGCCGATGGACATGGAGGCCATGCCTCTGCTGCCGCCACCGCCTTTGCGGACAAGGGACGCCGTGGCAAAGCGGTTGCCGCCCCACTCGAGGTAGGTGTATTTTTGGTGGGGTCACAGTACCTTCTGTTCGTTCTTCTATCGTGTGCTGACCCTGTGATCGTCTTGTCCTTAGCTAGAAGCGGCCTGCGGAGGTGCCTACCTTGGTGCCCTTAAAGCGCTCAAGGTTAACCGTGGCTCCATCGCCCACTGGGTGGTGGAGGCGCAAGCCGCCCTGCATCGTGGTGCAGCATCGACAAGGGCCGACCCGAAGGAGCCAGCCACTCACGAAGGGGCTACCGAGGCGGCCCTAACATAGGAAGGGGAGGCAGCGCCTCCGCCCCGCGATAGCAAGGCCCGTGGGTCGGACGTGGCCGAGGTTCCCTTGGCCACCGAGACCACCGGGACCGAGGTCCCCGGGGTTTCACAGGCCGGGGCGACGGAGGCTACGGCGCCCAGGACCATCGAGGCTGCTGCGGTGGGCACCGGAGCCCTCGCGACCGCCGAGGCCACGATGGCAGAGGCCGGAGCCCCCGAGGCCACCGAGGCCACGATGGCGAAGGCCGGAGCCCCCGGGACCACCGAGGCCACGATAGCAGAGGCCGGAGCCCCCGGGACCACCGATGCTGACATGATTGTGGCGGAGCTGCCGGCCCGAGAAGTGGAGATGAAGGCGACGGAGGCCTTGGCGGCACCCTTGGTTCAAGGCCTGCCGCCATTGCGGGAGAGCGCCTAGGAGGTGGAGATTCTTCTGATCTCCTCCGACGATACTTCCCGGGCGTAGGAGATGGCCGGCGCTGAGGTGGCCGGTGTCGTGGAATAGTCGGTTCCAACCCCGGACGAGGGAAGCTCGGCCCTCGCGTGGGTGCGACCTGAGCCCCGCAGGTGGAACCACCCACGTGTCCTATGGCAAAGCCAGGATGATCCTGAGGTAGAGCCTCTGTTTGCCCTCGAGGACACGGCCGAGGGCGGTCGCTGGGACACGTTCGAGCAGTACCGCCAGCTGGCGGAGCGGTCTCTATGGACGGCGCTGTCTGTGGTGGCCAACGATTTGCCCGGAGTCGCCCAGGTTTGTGCTTTCTTTTCCCAAGCGGTGGTCTTTTTCTGAGTTTTCTTTGTAGGGATTGACCCCTGTTCTGTTTCCCCCAGGAGCTCGAGACCCGATCTCTTGGAAAGTTGGTCTTCCTCCACCGGGAGAGGGATGTCTAGGACCAGCTTCAGCGGTAGAAGGGCCTTCTTGCAGGCGCCAACGAGCTCCTATCGGTGCGGAGCGCGGAGGTGGAGGACCTCCGCCTTCGTTGTGCTGACGCGAAGGTTGAGGTAGCCACAGCCCAGGAGCAGCTCGCCCCTCTGGCGGCGTGGGTCAAGGAGTTGGAGGAGGAGCTCACCCGTGCGGCCAGTGATCGGGATGCCTTCAGGGCTCGAGCCATAGAAGCTACGGCCTCGGCCATGGCTCTTGCTGGGTAGCTAGGGGCGAAACAGAATGCGCACCAGCTGACGAAAGGCGCTTTGGATGAGGCCTTTGCAGTGGCTGAGGCCTCGCGAACCGAGGCTGTGGTTTGGAGGGGGAAGGCCGAGGGTGAGTTCTAGTCCCTTCGTTTTACTCGCTTTTTCTTATGTCCGTTCCCTAACTTCCTCGTGTGACGCAGAGCTGGGGAGTGAAGCTTCTAGGGCGGCCGAGGCTTCTCGGGTTGAGGCTCAGCGCCTGAAGGAGAAAGCCGAGGCCTTTTGGGTCGAGGCCCGACACTGGGAGGTTAAGGCCAAGGGTGAGTTCCGTAGGCTTCCAGCCCTATTTAGCTTGTTTTTTCTCTCGCTCAACCCCATTCCGTTTTTTGTGGTGCAGAGTTAGAGGCGGAGGTTACCCGGGCAGCCGAGGCTTCCAGCGCGGTGCAGACGGTGCTCGAGACCGAGATTAGAGAGCACGAGGCGCTAAAAAGTGCCGCCCGTGCCGCCTGCGAGGCCCTGGTGGTCGAGGGGGTTCAGTCAGGTAGCTCCCTTGGGAGCCGTCTGATTGCGCTGAGCGGTCAAGTGCGTGAGCGGCTCCGAGGAGCGCTGCATACGGGCAACAAGCGCGCACTGGCCGTCATTGCCTCGCACTACGTTGCTGTTGACCTTCAAGCCATCAGCGATGGCTACGTCTTGCCTGATGATGATGATGAGGCCGACGAGGTGGTGATGAAGCTGTTGGAGGCGGCGGAAGGCCCTGGCACCGCGCTGGCAACGTTGTTTGAAGAGGAGGTGGTCCCTCCCCCGCCGTCTACCGATACCGGAGGTGCTGAGCCTTGACCTGGGCCCAAGCGGCCATGTAAATAGAGTAGGAATTAAATTTGTATCATAACGCTTGTGGCTGTCGAGGCCTTTCTTTTTAAAGTACTCGTGTTTCTCTAATCGTTTGTCTTGTATTTCCGAGCCTCTGCCCTCTTGTTGTCTCCGATCTGATTTCTTTGCAAAAAACCTCTTTGGAGCCTAAGCCATCCCCTAGGTGAAAGGTGGTGAGGGAGCGTCGTAGCCCGGAGGCTTAGGCCGTCTCGTGACTCAACCGGCCTTTTGGCCCTGAGACGGGCTTTTGGTCCTTGGGTTTTCCGCAACCGATTCGTCAGAGCGTGCTAGAGGGTTCGGCGTAGGAATTTTTTCGAAAAACGACTAAAAATGGCGCGTGGGACTTTAGGGGGAATCCCCCATCTAGCCCCAGAGGGAGATTCGGTTCTACGAAGGCAGAGCCGAGTCTCCCTTATAGTGTCATTGTATTGCTGAGACCAACGATAGGCTCGGGGAATTTCTCGAAAAATTAGAACAACTAAAAAACGGGTTTCAATTGTATTCCGAGAAATAATATATACAATGCTTGGAATTTTAAGGATAAAAGCGACGTAGCTGTTCTATGTTCCAAGCGTTGGTGAAGATTTCGCCCTTTTCATTAGCTAGCTTGTAGGTCCCAGGCTTCAGCACTTGGGCGATGATGTACGGTCCTTCCCATGGTGGGGTCAGCTTGTGGCGGCCCTTGTTGCTCTGTGCTAGCCTCAACACTAGGTCGCCTACCTCCAAGTCTCGACCTTGGACGTGCTGGGCCTGATAGCGCCGTAGGGTCTGCTGGTATTTAGCCGAGTGCAGCAGCGCGACGTCTCGGGCTTCCTCCAGTTGGTCGAGGGCGTCCTCTCAGATGGTGCGGTTGCTTTGTTCGTTATAGGCCTATAGCCTTGGGGAACCATATTCCAAGTCAGTGGGGAGGATGGCCTTGGCCCCATAGACCAGGAAGAAAGGCGTGAACCCCGTTGCTTGGCTTGGGGTGTTCCTTAGGCTCCAGATGACCGATGGAAGTTCGGCGAGCCATTTCTTGCCAAACTTCTTCAACCGGTTATAAATCCTTGGCTTGAGGCCTTGTAGGATCATGTCGTTGGCATGTTCTACTTGGCCGTTGGTCCTTGGGTGTCCTACGACCGACCAGGCCACATGGATGTGGTGGTCATCGCAAAACGTCAAGAATTTTTTGCTGGTGAATTGTGTCCCATTGTCGATGATGATGGTATTAGGAATCCCAAATCTGTGGATAATGTCAGTGAAGAACAGCACTGCTTGCTCGGACTTGATTCGATTAATCGAACGAGCCTCGATCCATTTGGAGAACTTGTCGATTGATACCAGTAGATGGGTGTAGCCCCCGGGGGCCTTTTGCAGAGGCCCGACCATGTCGAGCCCCCACATGGTGAACGGCCACGTGATGGGGATTATTTGGAGGGCCAGGGCCGGGAGATGTGTCTGCCGAGCATAGTACTGGCATCCTTCGCAGGAGCGTACTAGCTTGGTGGCGTCGGTGACCACCGTCGGCCAGTAGAACCCTTGGCGGAAAGTGTTTCCCACGAGCGTCTGAGGCTTCGCATGGTGCCCATAGGCTCCTGCGTGCAAGTCCCAAAGCAGGGCTTGGCCTGCCTCGGCGGTGATGCATCGTTGCAGGACACCGGAGCGACTTCGCCTATATAATTCGTCATTGCAGAGGATGTAAGTCTTGGCTCGGCGCGCAAGCCATCGGGCTTCGGTCCTGTCACTAGGAAGCTCCCCTCAATCAAGCCAATCAAGGAACAGGATTCGCCAATCTGCGTCTTGGTCGGTCTGGGGAGCTTCGATGTTGACTTCCATGACCTCGGGCTTGGTCGAGAGAGTCTCGGCAGCAGAGGGGGCGTCGAGCCCTGTTGTGGGTTCAACAGGTGGGCCCTCCTCTGTTACCAAGGTGTAGTCAATGGAAGGTTTGTGGAGGTCCCTGGCAAAGACGTTCAGGGGGACCAGAGCCCGAGCCAAGGCCATCTTTGCTAGTTCGTCAGTAGCCTTATTGTACTTCCGCGCGATGTGGTTTAGTTCGAGACCATCGAACTTGTCTTCTAGGTGATGTACCAACTTGTAGTAAGCCTCCATTTTGGGGTCAAGGCAGTTTGACTCTTTCATGACTTGATCGACGATGAGCTGTGAGTCACCGTGGACGTCGAGATGGCGTACCCCAAGTTCAATGGCGACTTGCAAGCCATTGACAAGGGCCTCATACTCAGCCACGTTGTTGGAGGCGGCGAAGTGGAGCCACACCATGTAGCGCATGTGTACTCCAAGGGGTGAGACGAAAAGGAGACCCGCGCCTACCCCGGTCTTCATCAGAGACCCATCGAAGTACATGGTCCAGCATTCTGTCTAGACTTGAGCAGGTGGTAATTGGGTGTCGGTTCACTCAGCCACAAAATCGGCCAAGACTTGAGACTTAATCGCTTTTCGAGGCGCAAAAGTCAAGGCTTCCCCCATAAGCTCGACGGCCCACTTGGCTATCCTACCTGAGGCTTCTCGGTTGTGGACTATCTCTCCCAAGGGGAAAGACGATACCATGGTCACTGGGTGGGACTCAAAGTAGTGACGCAGCTTGCGTCGGGCTAGGACTATGGCGTAGACCAGCTTCTGGATGTGGGGGTAGCATGTTTTGGTCTTGGAGCACTTCGCTAATGAAGTAAACAGGTCGTTGGGTGGGTAGAGCATGCCCTTCTTCCTGCCTTTCTACTACTATGGCAGCGCTGACCACTTGGGTCGTTGCGGTGACGTAGAGTAAGAGGGCCTCGTCCCTGGCCGGGGGTACCAGGACAGGAGGATTAGTGAGCAGTGCTTTAAGCTTGGCGAGGGCTTCTTCGGCCTCGGGGGTCCAGAAAAAGCGTTCGGATTTTCTCAAGAGGCGATACAGAGGCAAGCCTTTTTTGCCGAGGCGTGAGATGAAGCGGCTTAGGGCTGCAAGGCATCCCATGACCCTCTACACTCCCTTGAGGTCTCTGATTGGTCCCATGCTGGTTATGGCCGAGACCTTCTCTGGGTTGGCTTCGATGCCACGCTCTGAGACTATGAATCCTAAGAGCATGCCTCAGGGGACCCTGAACACACACTTCTCGGGATTGAGCTTGATGCCCTTCTCTCTAAGGCATTTGAAGGCTATTTTCAAGTCGTTAACGAGATCTTCGACCTTTCTGGACTTAACCATGATATCGTCCACATAGGCCTCGATGGTTCACCTAATGTGGTCGCCAAAGACCTGGGTCATGCACCACTGGTACGTGGCCCCTGCGTTTCTAAGGCCGAAAGGCATAGTCACGTAGCAGTACATGCCGAATGGGGTGATGAAGGAAGTCGCAAGCTAGTTGGACTTTTTCATCTTGATTTGATGGTAACCAGAATATGCATTAAGGAAAGATAGGGTCTCGCACCCTGCCGTGGAGTCAACGATCTGATAGATTCGGGGTAATGGGAAGGGGACTTTTGGACAGGCTTTATTCAAACTAGTGTAGTCTACACACATCCTCCATTTCCCATTTTTCTTCCTAACTAACATGGGGTTAGCCAACCACTCTAGGTGGGACACTTCCTTGATGAACCTAGCCGCCAAGAGTTTCTGCACTTCCTCACCGATGGCCCTACATTTTTCCTCGTCGAATCAGCGCAGGCACTGCTTCACCGGTCTAGAGCTGGCCCGAATGTCCAAGGTGTGCTCGGCGACCTCCCTCGGTATGCCCAGCATGTCCGAGGGACTCCATGCGAATATGTCGGCATTCGCATGGAGGAAGTCGACGAGCACGGCTTCCTATTTGATGTCGAGGGTGGCGCTGATCCTCAGTGCCCGGTCGTCGGGGCAGGCGGGGTCGACCGGGACGAGCTTGATGGCCTCCACGGGCTCAAATGCCCCTGTGCGACGCTTGGAGTCAGGCGCCTCGCCACTGAGTTGGTCGAGGTTGGCAATGAGGGTCTTGGCCTCCATGAGGGCCTCGGCGTACTCGATGCACTCGACGTCGCAGTCGTATGCATGTTCATATGTGGACTCAATCATGATGATACCGCTGGGGCCTGGCATCTTGAGCTTGAGGCAAGTATAGTTGGGGACTGCCATGAACTTGGTGTAGCACGACCGCCCTAGGATGGCGTGGTAGGTTCCCCCGAACCCGACCACCTCGAAGGTAAGGACTTCCTTGCGGTAGTTGGAGGGGGTGCTAAAGCAGACGGGGAGGTCGATGCGCCCGAGGGGTCGTGTGCGTTTCCCTAGCACGATACCGTGGAAGGGTGCAGCGTCGCCTCGGAGCCTCGATCGGTCGATCTCCAAGAGCTCCAGGGTGTTGGCATAGAGGATATTGAGGCCGCTGCCTCCGTCCATCAATAACTTGGAGAGTCAGGTGTTGCCGATGATCGAGTCGACAACAAGTGGGTACTGCCCGGGATTCAGAACATGGTTGGGGTGGTCATCTCGATCAAAGGTGATCACCTCCTGAGACCACTCGAGGTACCAGGGAGTGGCCACCTTGACCGAGAAGACCTCTCGGCGTTCCCTCTTTCGCTGCCACGCCGTAAGGCACGCCGAGGGTCCGCCGAAGATCATGAAGGCGTTGTGTACCTCGGGGAACCCGTCGTCCTTGTCATCGTCCCGGTCGCCGGCGCCCTTCTGCTTGGCGTCGTTGTCGGGGAGCCCAAGCTTGGCGTAGTAACGCCACAGCATGGAGCAATCCTCGAGGGCGTGCTTGACCGGGCCTTGGTGGTAAGGGCAGGGTTTCTTAAGCATGTCGTCGAAAGGTCTGGGGCCCCTGGGGCCTCAGGGATTCTTGCGTTCTGCGGCCGTGACCAGATCGGCCTCGAGGATGCCTCGCTTCCCCTAGCGATCCTTTTTCTTTCTTTTGGGGAGGCGAGGAACCGAGGCCTCGGGGGCCTCATCCCTCTGCTTCCCCTTGGCATCGTTCTCGAGGAAGATGGCCCCTACAGCCTCTTCGCCTGAGGTGAAGTTGGTGGCGATGTCGAGGAGCGCGGTAGCCAAGCGTGGCACGTTCCGGCCTAATTCTCGGACCAAGTCTCGGTAGGTGGTGCCAGAGAGAAAAGCCTGGACGATCTCTGAATCGCCGATGCTGGGCAACTCGGTGCACTGTTTAGAGAAGCGTTGGGTGAAGTCTTAGAGAGACTCATCTGGTTTCTAGCAACAGCTCTTAAGGTCCTAGGAGTTTCCAGGGCGCACGTACGTGCCCTGGAAATTCCCAACGAAGATCCTAACCAAGTCACGCCAGTCGTGGATCTGAGAGGGAGGAAGGTGCTCGAGCCAGGCTCGCGCCGAGTCTAACAAGAGCAAGGGGAGGTTGCGGATGATGAGCAGGTCATTGTCCGTGCCACCTAGCTGACAAGCCAGGTGGTAATCGGTGAGCCAGAGCTCGGGGTTGGTCTCGCCGCTATACTTTGTGAGGTTGGCTGGCTGGCGAAACCGGGCTGGAAACTGAGCGTTGCGGATGGCTTTGCTGAAGACTCGGGGGTCGGGCGGTTCGGGAGAAGGACTGCGATCCTCTCCGCTGTTGTAGCGGCCGCCTCAATGTGGATGGTAGCCTCAGGCGGGCCCCTCAATATCGTGGCGTCGTCGTCGGCCGACCACCTTGTGGTCACCCTACGCCTCGCATCGGTTATTGAGGTGGTCATGGACCGGGGGGATCCTATCGATTGCCAGCACCCAAGTGGGCTCAGGACGAACCAAGGCCTCCCTATCCTACCGATGCGGTGCTGAGGGGAGGTCCGAGACGGCACCGCACCACCAGGAGGCGGAACTCTCGGCCTGCTGCACCGCGGCGGTCTCGAGGAGATCCCAGAGCTCGCTGTGAACCCATCGTCCTTCCATGGTGGAGGGCTCGGGCATCGCGTGCACTAGCATTGCCGTAGCCGCGACATTCTAGCTAGCGCGATTGAAGATTGGGGGACGATCATCCCCTTCGTCATCGTTGATGCGGTGGTGCACGTCGCAAGCCCGTCGCTAGGCTCCTCCGCCATCACCGTGGCCTTGCTGCTCCTGCTCGAGAGTGCTTCAGAGCTGTTGCAGAAGGAGTCGATCTTGCTCAACCTTGGCCTGAAGCTCGCGGAGTTGTTCCAGGTTCGGGCGTCGGAATTGTCCGAGGGCAAGGTTCTCGTTCTGTGCTGTCGGTGGGACAATGCATGAAGGCATAGCATCGCCTGTTCCCTGATGAAGCGGAGTGCAGTTGTCTGCCCCCTCGTCCTCATCGCCCATGCTTGGGTTCACGAGTGGGATCGTAAGTACTTTCATCATCAGAATCGGAGTAGCCAAAGCAATAGTCACTTGTGGCCAAGAAGCGGCGCATGGTTTCGCGGTCGTGGAGGTCAGAGAAATCCGCTCTAGCCCATGCCTCGTCCTCCTCCGAGGAGTCGGCATGGGTGTGGGTTGACGCGGAGGTGTCGAAGTTGAGGGTGAAGCGCTGGCGGTGCTTCGAGAGATCCACGTGAGCGGAAGCGTAGGCGTAAGCATAAGAGGCGGCGGCATTTCTCAACCCGAAGGGGTATGGAGATAGTGCCGTCGCTAGGCTCTGCTCCGCCGGAGTTGGCTCCTCAGGGAGTGGTGGAGCGGAGCTTGATGTCGGGGCGTCGCCGAGTGCCACTGGCATTTTTCCCTTGTCTAGGCTCAGGCTAGACAGATCCTCAACCAGGGACCCTGCGCCAACAGCTGGTCGTAGGATACCGACGGAGAGCGGCGAGTTGCCCTGGGTTCGCGTAGCATCGGGGTGATTCTGCTCGCGTCGTGCCCGACGAGCACGGCGAGAGCGGCCACCCGGGCGCTGCCTGCGCCTGGGCTGCCGGTGCATGATGTCATCGTCGTCGGCAGGCGGGGCTCGGGGTGTGAGAAGTACCATGTCATACTCGTGCCCTAGAGACATGAACTCTAGGCTCCCAAACCACACCACCGTGCTGAGACGCAGTGGTCGTATGGGGTCTGCCATCCAGAACTTGTTGGGATGACGAAGCTAACACGCAGAGGCCCCTACCTGGCGCGCCAACTGTCGGTGTTTTGGACTGGGGGGGTCCTCAACCAACTAGTGAAATTATTCTGCGTGTTCCTGATTCCGGATGGTGATGCAAAGAGACACAAGGTTTATACTGGTTCGGGCAATTCGTGCCCTATGTCCAGTCTGGGAGATTGATCTTGTATTCCTTGCACCGAAGTGCTTGTAGTAGGGGGTTACAAGCTAGGTGAGAGAGGGAGCTAGTCCTAGGTCTCGGTGGGGAGTGATGTGGGCTGCTTGAGATGTTGCTCTCAAGTAGCAGGGAAGTGTGCGTGTTACAGGGTGTTGTTCTTCGTGAGAACTTGTCCCCCAAATGGCCCAAGTCCTTTCCTTTTATAGTTGAAGGGAGGACAAGGACAGTACATGTGCTAACTATACGGCGTCGTGCGAACAGAGGCGGCGTGTCCGAGCCCTGTAGCCTATTCCTGTGGCGGTGTGGTCGTCGGAGTGGTCCGTCCTTGGAGCGCTGGGGCGATGTGCTGGTCACATCAGATCCTGCGCGTCATGGGAGCTCCAGGGCTGCCTCGGAGTGGGTGCGGTGGTTAGTGTGTGGGTCACTGTGGATCGATTGTGCGCGAGGCCAAGGCTCGGTTGGTGCTGAGGCCGAACCGCGGTGGGGGGTCTCGGCAGACGTGAATCCCGAGATAGCCGAGACCCTGGTGTAGAGTGCCGAGGCCCAGAGGGAGCGGTTGATCTGGTATACTGGTTCGGAGGCGATGATGACTCAGGCCAGGCTGCCCATGTCACGTTGTTTTTGAGGCGGGGATTGCAGGGCATAGTGTAGTGCGGGCGCTGATCGTGGGCACAGTGTCAGAATATAGTGGCCGGTAATCCCCGCCATGCCTTGTCTCAGCCGGTATGGTGCTGATGCGACCTCATGTCCCGTCAGCCACTCTGCGGTGTCGAGCCATCGTCCAGCTGAGATTGCGGGAGTGGTTGACGCATTAATGGGACATGACATGCTATCGGGAAGACCGGTCGAGGCGGGGGCGATGGACTATTGACAAGCCGGCCTCGAGCGATACAGAGAATAGCTGTCTCATTCGAGGTTGTACGCACGGGGCCTCGGGCAAGACGGAGATTGGGCTCCTTGCCGAGGCCTCCTGTGAGAGGCCTCGCGCGAGGCAGAGATTGCGTCAGGACACCGAGACCTCCCGTGCAAAGACTGAGGCGAGGCGGAGAGCCTGGTGGGCTCGGACGGGGCTGGTGATGAGCCCATGGCTTACCCTCTAGCTTTGTTGTTGATGGGATTTAAGTGCCCCTTTTGGTGTATGCTCAGGGTACCCCGTTTTATGGTACCCGACACGTCGGCTCTATCACGAACGTCGGACCCGAACCCCATATGGACATATCTGGTAAGAGCTCCCCGAACCCGTCACTCGAGCTATCAGGTAACTTTATCGACCTCCACTTTTCTTTTCCATTGCATGATCATTCATTCATCCAACCTCTTGCGTGCATTCATACATTCATTCATTCATCCATACATTCATCCCATACATCCAAGCATTGCATATGCAATTGCTGCATCACAACGCTTCACGCCGTGTTACGAAGCAGTAGTCATCTCATTCGATATGAGCGGCGACCGACCGAGGTTCGAAGGCTGGCCCGCGAAGGGCTCAAGGCCGCCTCGCATCAAATAGAGCTAGGGGAGAAAAACATAGATGGGCCCCAGTGGCCTTGTTCGACCCCACTTAGAAGCGAAAAAGGACATCTAAACCTTTCTTGTTCGATCCTAACCTCGAGCCAAGCCCACAGAATCTTCATTGAGGAGAGGCCAATGGGCCACCCGAGTCGCTCTCCGAAATGACACGGGCATCTATCAGGAGGCAGGTTAAGGAGCAGTGGAATGCCACATGAGGGCTATGTCGACCCCATCAGCGAATGATGGACTCGGATTCCACTTGGACATGCCCATTAACGAGCTCGCCGAGCACGACACTCGAGCCATCGAGGCAAGTGTCATTAGCTCTGCCCCTTCGGTTATGAAAACTGTGAACGAGGTGACGCGTGAAACACGGCCGACCCCCACCGAGCCCCATAGGGCTTGAGGGCTCGAGCCACCCGACCCAAACTCGGGAATCCACCTGACCGGGGTTCGAAGGCTGGCCCACCAAGGGCTTGAGGCCGCCTCGTGTCGAACGGAGCCAGGGGAGAAAACATAGATGAGCCCCAGCGACCTTTGCCCAACCCACTCAGAAGCAGACAGGGTCATCTCGACCTTATCTTTCGATCCTTACCTCGAGCCAAGCCCGTAGAATCTCCATCGAGGAGAGGTCAGCGGGCCACCTAAGTCGCTCTCTGGAGCAACATAGGCATATGTCGGGAGGTGAGTTAAAGAGCAGTGGAATGCCACATTAGGGCTATGCCAACCCCATCATGAATGATAGACCCAGATTCCACTTGAACATCAACGAAAGCGAGCTCACTGAGCACATCACTCGAGCCATCGAGGCAAGCGACATTAGCTCAACCCCTCTAGTTGTGGAAACCACAAACAGGGCGACGATCACAAAGATGAGCTGCCCCTTGACTGGACCCTTGCTATGTGTGGGGGCTCGAGGAAAGTTGGACTCGTAAGGAGACCGAACGCGCGATCATAGAATCATGGCTCAGATCCTATGGACAGGGTACACACAAAAACAAGAGATGCTTTCTCCTACTAGTTTCGCTATCCTCTTCTTGATCTTTAGTGACACCCAACCCTAGCAACGGCAAGGGGTCGGGTCCTACTCAGGGGCTGATAAGGTTACACATACACCCTTTCTAAAATAGTTGTCGTGCCCAACACCCTTCCTCACGTTAAACCTAGTAGCAAGGTCTGCAAAAATGAATGACTGAGCAAGGCTAGTTGGACTGTGAGAAACCTACGTCCCATCGGCTATGGCACTCTTGCTTACCAGCATGATCAGAGTTTCCCTCCTACACCTCGAGCTCTACGGTCTTAACAAATGGAAGGGTTAGAATGCATGAACCCCTTTTCACACATAAAAAGGGAGGAAAAACAAATCCATTCGCACCAAAATAAAAGAACAGACTTGGTCAAACAAAACAAAATAACAAGTTTGTTTAAATGATACACAAAGGTTGGCACTTGTCCGCTGATTATAAGAATGATCGATCGACCTATTGAACTAACTAACCCCTCTAGGGGAGAACTATGCCTTCGATCATATCCGTCAGGTCCTGCGAAAGGGGAGCCACCACCGCTTCCATCTCCTCCAGCTCGTGGACTTCATAGCTAGGCACAAAGACGTGGCTCATCGTCTCTAGATCGATGTTGTCCCCATAGTTAGAACGAGCAATCACGAAGGATTGATTGACCCTGGTGCGAAGGGCATTCCTCTTGAGCTAGTGCACCCGCACTGTGATCTCGATGGCATGGGCCACGAGCGAACTGGTCCCCTCCGACCG
Source organism: Miscanthus floridulus (assembly GCF_019320115.1). NCBI lineage: Eukaryota > Viridiplantae > Streptophyta > Magnoliopsida > Poales > Poaceae > Miscanthus > Miscanthus floridulus. The sequence continues at coordinate 109,044,546 of NC_089598.1, forward strand.
CACCACCTCAAGGTCATCGCAGACCACTCTGAGGGAGGCGCTCAGGATACCGAGCTCGTTGCTCTCTGCCTAAAGATTCCTCCTAGCCTCGGCGAGCTCCATGGCTAGCTCGGTAGAAATGCTTTTGACCTCCAGCTTCTGGGCCGTCGCATTTCCAAGCTCGGTCTAGAGGGAGCCGACCTTCTGCTGCATATTGTCATGCTCCAGGTAGGCCTGGTCATGCTCCTCGCGAGCCACACCGCATTTTGAGCAGAGCCTCTCCATGGTTTGGAGCAGCTCATCCCACTCCTTATGTAGCCGAGTGACCACCGCGGTATCCAGGCTCGCCCTCTTCTCTAGACATGCGAGCTTCTACTCAGCCCCCGGCTTTAGATCCCTTTTCTTCTCAACCTCAGCAAGAAGATCAAGGATCCACAGGTGGGTCTTGGCATCCTTCTGGAGTAGCTCGTCTCGCTCCTTCCAGACCTAGGTAGCCTCCTCATTGTCCCTCCACGACCTCACCGATAGGGCCTCAAACACCTTCTCGACCTCATCAGCGTCCCGACGGGCCTTGGCCACCCATGACTGAAGATTGTCTGCTTCCTCAGTGAGGGGAGTCAGCTCGGCCACCCTCTGCTGGGTGGCAACAAGCTGAGCGGTCACCTCCCCGCGTAGCCGTGCCTTCTTGACAAGGCGGTCCTAGGTTTCCTTCTGTACATGAAGGAACCGAGACTTCCCCCGGCTACGAGCAATGAGGGACTGAAGAGAGACGATGGTCAGGATACAAAAAATATATAGAGAAAGAAAAGGACAAGAGGTAGGATCAAGCAAATACCTAGCCAGAGGGAATGACAATGTCATGCAAGGCACCCCTGGCATGGTCCAGGGCTTCTAGCACGGACGCTATCCCCATGTCAAGGCTCTCTCGCTCCATGCTCTCAGCGACATCATCGAGGGTGAAGAGCATCGACACCGAATCTTGTGGATTCGTCCACCGGAGCAGAGGCTCACCCCACGTGGGCAAGTCGCTGCCTACTGACGTCAGTGCCAGGGATGGCTCCCCGCTGGCTCCAAGCATCACCGATCCTTCTTGCCGTGACATCCCCGCCAGGACACTCCCTCCGATGATAGAATGGTCAATGGTACGGACACTGACCCCTCTCCTAGCACCACAACATCCGAGACCCCTCAGTCGTGTACCCCTCCGTTTGGCCCATGTTAGGTGTCGTCGCTTGGGCCGTCGATGGCGTGGGTCGTGCCGGTGACTCAGGCGCCATCACGGTTGTGTCCGGTAGTGGCCCACCTATCACAGCCACCACCACCTCCACCTACATCAGCGGGCCCCGACTGGCTATGTCATGCTTGCCACGAGCGTGGTCGGTGGCCCTATCTACCCCGTCATCGGCAGCGGTATCGCCGCCATTGCCGGCTTCTCTACGACCTTCGAAGGCGCCCCTTGAGCCCCCATGTCTGCCTATCCCGCTAAGGGCATGGGTGCCACCATGGGCAGCGCCTGTCTGGCCAGAGACATAGTCACACTAGCGCTGCTCCCACCCGAAATGGGTGTGGCGCCAGCCGATGGCTGCCGCCTCGCCTGAAGGGTGATGTTTTTCTTTGGCGCTAGCGCCAAAGGATTCTGCTGCCTGCCAACGCTGCAAGGTACCAAAAACATAAGTCACGATGAAATCTGACCAAAATAGGGAAAAACAGAGGAGCTAATAACTCACCTCCATGTTGTCGGGTGGTAGATACGTTTGGGGGGCGAACCCCTCGACCTCTGCTCTGCCTCATCAGGGCAGGGCCATTTCGAGCCTACCCCCTGCTCATGGGCAGAGGGGCTCGCTCCACTTGACTTTTGGGGCACGATGGTGGAGCCACCCACCTCCGCTGACATCTCAGCCACGACAGCAGAGTCACCCACCCCCATTGACTCATGAGGGAGGCCGACGATATGTCCCGCCTCTGCTGGCTCCTTGAACGTACCCTCCCCTCCATGGAATGGGAAGGGCCCTGACTCCTACAAGGACAAACCAATATCTGTCAGTGCATCCTCGTTCTCTAGGATGTCCCACTCGACATCGTCGGCTACCTCGTTGTCGTCGTCATCATCGTCGTTGTCAGCGTCCTCCCCTTGTTCCCATGCCTACAGCTTCCGCCGCCTCGTCCTCTTCTTGTCCTCCTTCGCCTTCCCTAGCCGCTCGCCCTTGGCGTGATTCACCACCCTCACGGATGAATCCCTCAGCAACGGTGTTGGGTGATCCATGAAGATGAGATCCCTCAGATGATCCCACCCCTCTCAAAGTTAGTATCAAGAGGTTGGGAAATCTATTGAATTGAAGGCATGAGAAAGGTAAACTTATGAATACGACATGGCCTTGTTCTAGCCGCATCAGAGGATGTCCCAGCACCAAGTAGATGAAATCAAGGGGGACACCCGCGTCATCCCACGAGAGCTCTATTGCCTCTTTGATGCGTTGTGCGATCTCAGAATTGAGGAGCACCCCCTCGACGAGCACCGTTCCATCAAACAACGCCTCGAGTGCCATCGCGTATAGCAGGAGCACGCGCGTCATCAACAGTGCCACCCTCCTTGCGTGGTAGGCCCCGATGATGCCTGAACCCTTTAAGCCGTTCTCCTTGAGGATGTGGATGGCAATGATGTGGTCGTGGATCTTCTTCTTGTCCTTCTCCGGGATACCCCACTTCCTCCATGACTCCAGGACCTCTTCGATCAGGCACCTGGTGAACTCCGGTAGAGGAGCGGCAACGTCATTCTTGAGGTAGAACCACTGCGACTGCCACCCCTTGTTGGACATTGATAGCCACATTGACATGTACTCCCTGACTCGATTATTCTAGAGCTAGATGTCGGCGCACCCTATCGGCATGTGCAGCTCCTGCCTGCCGCTCTTCTCCCTCTTCTTCTAAAGGGTGATAGCGAAGAAGTACCTCCACAAATTGAAGTGGGGGCTGATCCCTAGGAACCCCTCGCATAGGGCGATGAACGCCGCCATATGCTGGACCCCGTTGGGATTGAGATGCTGCACGTGCAGCAGCCCCTGAAGAAATCTATGGGTGGGGGTCACAAACCCACGCTCGTGGAAGTGGGCGGATGACACCACATAGCCATCGGGTGGTGACGGCACGTCCTCCTCGTCGGGCAGCAGCCACTCTACCGCGGTCCGCTCATGGAGAAGACCACGATGGACAAGGCCCTCCATGCGTTGGAAGGTGATGTTAGAGCGGCACCACAAATCCATTGGAGATGGGGGCGGGTGGATGCAAGCTCGACGGTGGGGGGGTACGGAGACAGGATGTGGAGGTCGTGGATGTGGAGGCAAGGATGCAAGGTATGGAATCCGGGGGGCGAACCCTTTGGTTTTATAGGGGCGACGGATGTGAGGAAACTAATCACCCGCCTAGATCTCCATGCCTACCACGATCTGCCACAACGTCCCATCGTGGGACGTGCGCATGCAATCTCTGTTCGTTCCCTCGAAAAACTCACTAGACATTTTGCCTCTCTAGACGGGCCACGACTCATCACGAGTAAGAGGAATACGGATCTAAAAGTGCCTCTATGGCCCGACTGGGCCCAAGAGTTCGCAGGTCGACCCATCAACAGGTTCGACAACCGCTCCAGGCGCCTTTAGGGTGAGAGGTGGAAAGGGATGGGCCCGCTAGCGGCTAGTACCCGAGCGCATGAGCGCCACGGGCATCTCGGCCCACGTTCAAGTCTTGGCCGGTTACGATCTATGTTTTTTCGAAGAAAGGTACTTAGCCCTCGGGACCGATCGAACGGACCCAAGAACTATATGGATTGACCGCTGTGAATCTGGGTCAGTCACCAAGTTGACCCAAGCTAGATCCCCGTGAATGGGATGCCGGGGGGCCCACTCAGACTAGCCCATTAACAGCTCACCGGGTGCCATAATTCGTCCTTAAAGGAAAATCGTGGCACGGCTCGGCCCCTCTGTTTTTATCAGGAAAACATTTAAGGGAAGACAATCGCAAAGATGAACCGATCCTCGACCAGGCCCCTGCTATGGGAGGGGGCTTGAGGAAAAGGAATCACCGCCCCTAGGTCACGCTGTGGGCAACAAAAGAAGGCCGAGGCCTTCAGAGTCCTCCTGTTCGGAAAAGCCTCTGAAGGAGTATTCTACTCATCCATAGGCTCGGGGGCTACTGTCAGTGACCAATACTAGGGTACCCAAAGAGGAGGAACTAATAACCATCAACATTGATTCATCCAAGCAGTCAAGAGCGTGACTATAGCTCCAACCGACCCCCAGGTGCGCAAGCTCCGCCTCGCTCGGCCTTTGGGGGCGGTCTCCGCCTCGCCAGACATGGCCGCAACATGGAGCTGTCTCTATTGACATCTACAGGGTCGGCGGGACCCATGTGAAGGAAAAGAAGGGCCCGGTGATCCTAAAGGACTTCTTCTCCTTCTCATCCTCCTCTTTTCCCTCCACTGTAACCCGTGTTTTTCCTTGGCCTATAAAAGGGAAAGCAGGGCATCCCATAAGGGGCATCGCAACACAGCATCGATTTAGACTGGAACCCATCGATCCCCGAACTGATCAGAACACACAAGCACACAGTCAGGAAGCGACCGAGCTCTCGGTACCCGTTCGCTCCTCTAATTAGAGACTTGGGACCCGTCCCTCTCTCGACCGTTTATAACCCCTACTATGAACTTTCAGTGCTAGTAACATGAGCAGCTGCAACGAACTAGACATAGGAATATTCTGCTCGAACCAGTATAAACCTCGTGTCCTTTTAGCACACCATCTGAGCCAGACGCGCAATATTAGAAATTTACTAGTCGGTGGTAACTCGAAACACCGATAGGCTGGTCAGGAGTTCGACTCCCTGTGTGTCTCACATACTTAAAATTGTGTGTTGTAAATAAACTCTCTCATCGACAATGTCATGATTTAGGGGGTTTTGTCGGCTAGCATGGCTAAGATCTTCTATCTTTAAAACAATGGGTTTTATCGGCTAGCATGGTTGAGATCTTCTATCTCGAAGACAATACTCTGGGAGAGATGATACCTCAGCTGGTCCAAACCAAATCTGAAGTGTTTTTCTCTATTTCTTGTGGAAACGTTTTTCAATTGCCGTGTCGATTCTATCCAAAAATAGAAATGGTTCTCTCAGCCAAACATGTCTTAACATGACTACATGAGAGAAGAAAAACCAAGCAATCGAGGTAGCTATAGCCGCACACGACATGACTTTTTTTTAAAACAACCTCTTTATCTTGTGCACTATCAAACACCTAAAACTCTCTTCTGGTTCCAAAGGATGAAACTTTTTGTTTGAATCTAATGAATATATCCACTCATGTTGTGTTTGGCATGGATTCTATCGATTTTATCCATTAATAGCATTGATCCTCTCAATCCAATTGCGCACTAACATGAGAGTGCAGAAAAATATCACACGCACGAGTTAGAAGTGGTCCACATGCGAAATAAAGTATTTTGTCCCAATGCTTCTTTACCTCGCACTAAACAAACACCAAAAACCAAATTACCATTTCTTTAATGTATCTCCTATCTCCTACAATACAACTAAAAAAAGAAAGTAAGACTATGGTTTCGTGCGACAATCGTCGCTCCGTCGGTCCGCTTCACCCCCTGCGACCGTGACTTCCCCGTGACCACGATCCCCTGTCGCTCACCCCGCAATCACCGTAGTCACCGCAATCTCCGACGGTCCACCTTCCCCCTTGCACTCACGCGGTGATTTGGCCTTCCTTCCAGATACCTCAGCCCCATCACCACCATCGTGAATTGCCTGCGACCACCGCCACCATCCCGCTTCCTCGCACAGGACGTCGCATGCCACCATCCCTCGCCCTTGCCCTGCAGTCCGCGGAACAGATCGACGATCATCGCCATCTCTACTGGTCCGCCGAGAAGGAGAACGACCCACACCTGCCGCCGCTGAGGGAGAGACAATGAGGATCTCATCCTCGCCTAGTGCACGCCCTCCTCTTCACGGCCGCTGGCGACAGGCCGTCGCAACCCACCGCCGAGGGAGAGGCGAGGTACGTGTGCCTGTCTCCTCTCCATCCACCCTGTGATTGTCTAGTGCTTTGTGTTGCTCTATTCTTCAGCCACTGCTTGGCTTGCTTGATCTAGGCGTGTCGAGGAATTTCAGCGGTGAGATTAGTTCATGCTGTGTGGCTCAGGGACATGTATACTGTACGTTTATTGGTTGTGGATATTAATAGTCACCCACGTGATGTTGAAATTTATAGGACTGGATGTGTGCGTGGTTGATTTTTTTGCTAGATTTGATTGATGCGTATATTGTTGAGTTTGTTCTCTGCCTCAATGGACGGCGCCCTTCTGGTTTTTACTGCGTGAATTGAAGTACTTCATGCGAAAATTACTGTTGTTTTTTTGTTGTGCGAATCGAAATACTTTTATGTGAAATTTCTATGCTCGGGATCTCTAGAATCAACTTCATTTCAAAGCAGAGCCTAAAGTGTTTAGAAACAAGTCAGCAGAATCATCACCAGCACGACAAGGTTAGCTGATCTGAAAATTGCTTACCGTGTGGATATGTTAATGAAGCAGAAGAGAGCCTTTGTCGACTTTTCAACTTCTATTATACTGTCTACTATTAATTAGAATGTTTTTTAGATAATGTGATTTATTTATCTATTTAATTTCAGTTAGACTTCTCTAAACCTTGCTTCAATCGTTGAGTATAAGCATGATTTTGTTTTTGAATAATACAGTCAAGCCATTAGACCTCTCCAAAAGTATTCTTATCTAATGAATCATGAAACATATTTATATGTGATACCATACCATGTTTAATCATTTTGACATGTTAGCAACACAAAAAAGAAAAATATTTTTTATATTATATATGGTACTCTGGGATGTCAGTATCTACTATTTCGTTTGGAATGGACTTTCTGTAGTTGCCACAAATTCCATATGTTTGACATCTATGTGCAGAATTTTGACATTTTCTTCATTGAACAATTGACCTCTCAGGAATATACGAGGCCTTGGAGTTGAGGGATGGAGGACTTGATTATCTTGGCAATGGTGTTCTTAAGGTTAGTTAACCAGCCATTTTTTTCATTTCAGTCTGAGGGTATTATACTAGCTTTATTTGCCATGCCCTCGCATGAACCATAGCTGTTCATGCATCCAGTGGTCATGGTTAACTTTATATAATTGAAACCAACATGTGTATCCTCCAGCATTTACTTGCGGTAAAATTAATTTTTGAAAGTTATTTGAAGGCTTGGCACTTAACTTCAGCTGAGTAAGTGTTACTACTACATAGCATTTGGCTTAAAATTTGAATCCACAGTTATCCTGTGTCGGTGATTGCAACCATTCTGTTTTTGATGGGTTGTTTTCTCTTTTCACAGTGGACTAATAAGTCGTATTGTCTTTTACTGCTAGGCCGTGAACAATGTTGTCTTTAGTTTTAACAAGTTAACACATATGGATCTGGTACATGGGATTTTTATTGTTACCTTTGCATGTCATCTTTCGTGATGCCATTTTCCGGTCAGTTCACCTGTTGCTCATCTTCAGTCTTCAGTGGGGTAATATTCTTTCCCTTATGATACAGACTTGTGCTTCGATTCTGTAGACATTTTTGAGAATTGCATGACTGCATAACCTTAACAGGAAGTTTCATTTTTTTAGAGAAGCCTGGAACTTGCTCTAAACATGTGGTTCAGGATGAATTACATTATTTCACCATTGCTCTGAACCTGTGGTTTAGTATAACGTTACAGTTAGTATCTAGGTCTTTGATAGATTAGTCAAATAGTCATACCATAACCATTGCGTCTTGGCTAGCCTAAATCACCTTCGCTCTACCAACATGGTTTTGAGAAAGTAGTGCCTACAACCATAATAACATCATGGAACTTTGTCCTTTCTCTATCGTAAATTTCGATTGAATGGGTTGCGAGAAATGTTGTCAAGTGGAGGAATACAGGTTTCAAATGGTAAAGAATATGCACTGAGCGATGACATTGATACTATCAAACATGCTTTTGGGGGATCACCACAAGTTATTTGCAAGAGGGGTTCCATCGAAGAACTTTGGTTATGCTTCAACAAAGAATAGAAGGCGAGTTCCTCACATTTTTTCCCTTGAACAACTCCCACCAATTTGTTGCTATGAAATATTACTGCATGTGTAGAACCTATGACCATTGTGTAGACAGATTACCACCAAAGCAGATATGTAAATATTGTTCCTACAGGGCCAAAATTTCATTTGCTTAAATTTGTTTGTTTATGAAAAATTCATGTCCTATGTGTCTCATTAGCAATGCAACACCAAGAGATGGTCACAAAGTTATCTCTACACCACAAAATGCATGTGGGAATGACCTTTATCTATTTTTTGAACAATCCGATGTGACAGTCACAAATCATCTAGCCACATAGACATGAACACAAATGCTATAATTTAGTTCTCAGTATCTAGACTTTATTTCCACATAGTCCAGTAGACTTTTTTATATGTTCATTAAATTTGTCTAAAGTAACTCAATTATATTATGAATATTGCCTCGTGGTAGGTTTGCGGAAATTTTAGGAAAAAGAACACAGATATTTGCCTGGCTATAGTCACGGTAGGTCATGAGTTGTTTTTATCTGATGCAGTGGTACCTATCACTTTGCAGGTTCTCACTGTTCTTGTGGCTGGTTCTGGTTGCTGGAACAGCAAAATTCATCGATGCCAGACCTAAATGGTACACCTTTCTATATCATTTTTTTGTAATTATCTGTGCCTGTGCTACCTGCTGAATCCATAATACCTGCAAGTATCATGAACATCTCTGCTTCTTAAGTGTGTGTGTGTGGGAGGATGAAACATGTCAGTACTTTGTATAGTAGTGAAATGACATAATATCCCAATTTCTTAATTGTTGAGAGGTGAAAACGTGTCAGCGCCAAACTCTGAGCCGTATTCAATCATTTGCAAATACCGAACATGCAATTAGTCCTTACTCTTGTTAGTCAAAGAGGTGAATACTTAAGTTAGTATTCCCTATAATCAGTAGAACATAGAAGTCCAGGGAAAACACATTGAATGTTAACACAAATTCATGCTGAAAGCCGACTAAATATAAATAGAGAGCAGTTACAGTAGGATGGAGCACTTGGTTAAGTTAGAACTTAGCTTTAGCTCTCTTGTTTTAAGTTGTATCTCTGGTTGTATAACCATTCATGAGCATCTCTCATGTGTATTCTTGAAAAAAAGGCATGCATCACCGAATTGTAATAAACATGCTGTAAGTGGGAGCACTTGCGAAAAGAAGTATCATAAAAAAGCCATGCATTATCGGATCGCATAACAAATGCTATAAGTGAGAACATTTGTGAAAAGAAGTATTGTGAATTACACACTTAAAACTTATTGGCATTTGTACAGTGAATTTTGTTAGGCTCAATTCAGCTACAGTTGTACTGGTTTTTTGTCTTACCGAGACTTTATTGGTAGAGTACTGTTGCGTTTCGGTTTCATCTGCATATGCTTGGTTTTTATGTGGACTACTTAGCTGATTTTATTGTTTCTTTGACTTGTCTGTTACAATACTTACCTATTTGTTTTTTTCTTATATATCTTTTACTTAATATTCCTCATGCTGATTTTCCCTACCTTTTCTCTATTTCTTATTTTTTTAATTATGATTTGGGCTTAATTTCTTGATTCCTTAATATAATTGTAGCATAGGCCGAGACTGTGTTTTAGCTGAGAAATGTGCAGCGACCGGTCCCTGTCACAAAGTCTATTGCAGTTGGTCGCTGAACGCGGAAGGGTTAAATGATGTAATGTGCATTTGTGTTGTCTTCGTCCAAATGTTGAGATTCACTGGGATTCTGAAGAGCAAAATGTTATTGTTCCTGGTTGATGGATGACATTTCTTAATTTGCGCATTGTAAGTCATAACTCATGTATGAACTGTTGACTATCAAGTAAAGTGTGTCACCTTGTGGGTCTGAGCAAATTATTACCATGCTCTCTGAATGGATTACATTTCTGAGTTCGCGTTCGTTTACACCCATGTATTGACAGGACTATATGTGTTAGAACTTGAGATGATGCTTTAATTAGAAGTTTTGGGATTTGGCTGTTTAATGCAATTGTAATAGACAACTACGGATCAGTTCAAGGCATGGTGACAATTGTCACCACGAGTAAATCTTGTGCAAGTTGTATAGTGTTTTTGACGAGCATGGATTTAGCACGGCTAGGGTCTTGGTTTTGTGTTTGTATCTACGGTGACTTACTCTTAAGGTATTGTGACCTTTTAATCAAATATTTTAAATGATATGTTTTTAGAATAATTTTTATTTTGTTAAATTCTATGTCATGAAATTCTATGTATACCCGTAGCAACGCATGGGCACTTAACTAGGTAAAGTATTATCTTAGCCGCATGAAAGAAATGGATATCGGAGACTTCTTGCCGATACAAAACATTATTTTAGCCGTATCACAGAAATGTCTATATAGTAGAGTTTGTGAGCTTACGGTGCCGTGCTCTTAGTGACTGTTAATTTCTCAAACTTTGCTTTTTGATTAAATATCAGTTTAATGTCTTACATTATTATTATCTTTATCATGCGATCTATGTGTTTTTAGTATAAAGTTGTCCCGTAACAACATACGAGCACACTACCTAGTAATAAAAAACACTAAATTTTTTTGCCTGATTCCTATAGGAACGTTTCGTGCTGCGTTTGACATAGATTCTATCTACATATGGAAGTGACTCTCTCATCCAAATGTTCCAGAGTACAAGAAAAATATCATGCTTGCAAGGGATATATGACACACGTGAATGAAGGCGTGCGAGGCATATACGACACACAGGAAATGAAATATTTTGTCTAAACACCTCTTTATCTTTTACAATAAACAAACATCTAAAACGCCAAAACTTCGAATTTTTTTGTCTGATTCCCATGGAAACTTTCCCACTGTGTCACATTTACATAGATTTTATCCAAAAATGGAAGGGATTCTCTCATCCAAATGCTCCAGAGTATATAAAAAACATACACCGGTCTCTCCCCCTCTCCTTTCCAACTCCGGCAGGTATAGAAGGGCCCGGTAGAGGGAAGCAGGCTGACCATGCGGTGGGGAAGAAGGCCGGGCGGCTTAGGGGCCCTGGGAGCACCTGTGGTGGTCGGCCCGGGGGGGGGGGGGGGGGAGAAGGCGCCTGCAGCGGGGCCGTGGTCGACGGCGGGGACGAGCACAACGAGGAGGACGGGGTCAAGGAGGAGCAGGAGGTGCTCGACGGCGAGGTATGGGGTGGCGCGGTCGACAACGAGGTAGCCGGCGGTGGGGGTGGGGGAGGAAGGGCGCGCGCGGTAGACGAAGGACGCGCACTCCCCTTAGGGCACGACCGGTCGCGCCTTAACGTCCTCCTTTACCTCGTACATACAATAAATAAACACATAAAATATCGTTTCTCTCTTCTAGCTCAAAAAAGGCTGAAATGTTTTCACTTATCTTCGTCTAAAAGTTTAGCACAAATTTTACCAATTCTAACAGAAAATGATATCAACCGTCGTGTCCAAACGTGGCCCTAAATATCATTTGGACATGGAAAAGATCAGGTGTGGCGAGCAGGTATGGCCCCACACACAAATGAATTCGGGTCCGTTTGGTTCGTGTCCATAATCTGCCGCGCCGCATTTTAGGCATGCCAAACCGAGTTAGGTAGGTGTTTGGTTTACTACCCTAGGTTAGGCTGCCAAAGAATCTCCGGCGCTGCCGCAGTGCTTTGCCACAGGATTTTTTGCCGAAAGTGCGGCGAACGATTCCTTCGCCGCAACTCTGGCGTGCCGACGCGAGCTGCCTTCAGCCCGGGAAAAAATGGCGCGTAACTTTGCCGCGTGTGTGCATATATGGCGCGAAACTGAGCGCGGACCCTTTCCTGGATATTTCTTCACCGCTTATCCTTATCCTTCCTTATCTGTTTGCTGTTGGGGGGAAAAGAACACCGTGCCCGCCGCCGCCGCGGCTCTCCACGGAGGGCGCGTCGCTCTCCCATTGCAACACCGCGGGGCCCGGCATCCGACGCTGCGCGGCTCGTTGGCCTGGCGTGGAGGTTCTGCCTCCGGCGTCGCGTTCCTCCGCATCGCTGCCACAGGGCGACGGTGTCGAGGTCACACCATCTTGTATGCAGGTACGTGCATCTGCACATCTCCCAACAGGAAAGTTTTTCTCGGTAGCTGATTGCAGAGGCTTGTGTACTGATCATTATTTGTGGCTTCTTTTGCTAAAAGACAAATGCATTTCTATTGAGTCCATACGAAAAACATATGACATTCAAAATACTTTTTTTGACGAGTTGTTGGTAGAGATCATCTAGCAAAAGTGAGTAATATTTGTCTAAATTATTTTTCCCCAATCCGATGTGTGTTGAAATTTTTATTTTTTTGGGAATATTTGCTAACCAGATGGATCGAAGGATGAGTCAGTTCATATATTATTACTTCGGTTACTACTACCAGTACTACATTTGGAGGAGAAGGTTGTTAGCTGCTATTGCTTTGTGTCTAGCTAGTTACACTTATCTGCTAAACATGCAAAAGCGAGACAGAGAAGCTGTGACATATGGACCCATGTTGGACAGAGATATCTCAAGAGAAACCCGTTTAAATCGTTTGTATAATGGTACGGAGGCCCATTGTATTTCTGAACTGCGCATGCGAAAGAATGTTTTTCATATGCTCTGTCAAAGTCTCAGATCACGTGGTCTTTTGACGGACACATTGAATGTGACTGTGGAAGAACAAGTGGCAATGTTTATGCATGCTGTGGGTCATAAATGGTCTAATAGAGCTATTGGTTTTGAGTTCATTCGATCAGGTGAGACTGTTAGTAGGTACTTTAATGGGGTTTTAGATGCGTGTGCAATACTTGCTAGAGAACTCATATACATCAGGACCACTGAAACACATCCAAAGATCACAAGTAACCTAGGAAGGTTCCACCCTTACTTTGAGGTACAGTCATGAAACACCTTCAGCTAGGATATTGAAACATAAAGGAGAGGCATGCTAATTAGTCTAACAAAACATCATTTGTCTTCCTTAGGGATGCATAGGAGCTTTGGATGGTACTCATATACCAGCATTTGTCCCTGCACACATGCAAGGCAGGTTTAGGGGTAGAAAGTCTATCCTGACTCAAAATGTTCTTGCGGCCGTTGATTTTGACCTGCGGTTCATATACGTCTTAGCTGGATGGGAGGGATCAGCTCATGACTCTTATGTACTTGAAGATGCACTAAGACGCCCCACTGGCCTAAAAATACCTGAAGGTAGGGAGTCATGTTTTTGACAAATTAAACAATACATAGTTCATCTCTAACCTTAAGCAACATGTTCATATTTTAGGAAAATTCTTTCTGGCAGATGCTGGATATGCAGCAAGACCTGGTATACTCCCTCCATATCGTGGCATCCGTTATCACCTAAAAGAATATAAAGGTGGTAGAGAACCTGAAAATTATAAGGAGTTATACAATCACCGCCACTCCTCTCTTAGGACAACAGTTGAGCGTGCTTTTGGTACCTTGAAGAATCGATTTCAAATCCTTAAAAGTCAACCAAATTTTCCTTTGAAAATACAAGTTAAGATTGTTCTCGCATGCTGTGGGCTTCACAACTGGATACTAGAGCATGCTGCTGATGATGAGTACGTCTACAATGAAGAATCATGGTACAGGGCTTTGCCAAGGAGCAATAGGACATATCGTGACATACGCGCTGAGAGTCAAGCCTGGGTACTTAAAAGAGATCAGATAGCACGTAGTATGTGGAGGGATAAAGTAGGTGAATCAAGCTCTGAGTTGAATCACCCCACTGAGAATATGATTGGTATGTAGTGACACACAAATAATTGGCATGTAATGAAGAATGCAATATTCCTAAATATGTGTGGCATGTAATGAGACTTCTTTTTTTGCGAGCAATGTAATGAGACTTCTGCAGTGTGCTGGTTGATTCTAATGTTATCAGGTTATAGCATATTAAAATTTCTATTTATTGTAGAGTATAGATAAAAGAATAATTTTTGTTGCCCTTTTCCGTTTTAGTTTTTTCCTGATGAATGATTGTCTGTAGCCTGTGCATACCTGTAGTTGTTGCATCTTTCTTGCAACTGGGCAAGATGGTGAAGAAAAAAGGAAAGTTGGATGTTGATGGGCCTATCCGTGCAAGAACCATAACTTGGGAGGAGGACCAGACTAAGTTCATGCTGAATTGGTATATTGAGTATCGGAAACACCAGCATGCAGGTTTTGTGTGGAAGAAGCCACACCATGCAAAGTGTGCTGATGCCTTAAACAAAGAGTTTGGCATGGGTGTAACCATTGAACAGGTTAATCGTCACTACAGGGAGTACAAGGACAAGTGGAGGATAGTTGAGAGAGCTTTAAGTAACAGTGGAAATGGATTTGATGCGATCAGGTGCAAGGTAACTATTTCTGAATCTGAAAAGAAAAAGCTAAAGGTATGTCTCATAATTTTGCTTGGCATTACAAATACAGAATTTACATGGTCATAGTCTTAAATATTGTCTTGTATTCACATGCAGGACGTAGAGAGGCGCTTGCTTTCTAAGCCCATCAAATTCTATAATGAGATGGAAGAGCTCTTCAAAGGTAGCCATGCAGATGGTTCTCTTGCCATGGATCAAGAAACATGCTTGGATGATGATAAGGGCTCTGATAGTGATGATAGTGGAGGCCTTAATGACATATCTGGTTATGCACATCGAATTGACCTTGAAGGTGATGACTCCGACACATTACCCTCACCTGAAGGTCCTAAAACTAGTCCTAACTATGAAGGTAGTGGAGAAAATAGCTCAAAGAGCCCATGTCGATCTGGAAAGAAGCGACCAAGAGGGGTCAAGTCGCCTAGTAAGAAGCCAACAAAGTCTAAGAGTCGTTTTGCAGATGCCACTGAAGACATCAGCACAACTATGAAGGTCATTGCAAACACTCTTACTCAGCCACCTCCTCCACCACCAGTCCCAATTTCCGTGGATCCACATGCTGAATTGTGGAAGAGGTTAGAAGCTTTGCCTATCCGTGCAGATGATAAAATCACCGTTGGTGTTTACTTGGCACGAGCTGAAAATGAAGGTATGCGTGGTTGGCTCAGTGCTTCCAGTAACACAACTTTGGAGACTTGGGTGTACCGGTTCTTGTGTAACCAAGATGGTAAGCCATGATAGTCGGACTTTTGCTGAAGGGTGTTTTGGTGAACTTCTTTTGCTTCTTTTACACATGGAACTATGGAAGTGCTCATCATCTAAGCCTACTGATCATTGAGGCTTCAGTAAATTATGTGCTTATGCTTTTGGATAGGGTTGGTAGTAGTTGATGGTTCTGTATGGCTGTATATAGCCCAAATCTAAAGACTAGTAGGTGCTGCTGCTTTTGTATAGGACAGACTGAAGTGGTCCTTTGCAACTCATCATGCTTTTGTGTATACTAATATAGCTAGGAACTAGAATGGATATGTCAAGTTGTCATCCTGCTGTTAATTATTGCTCAGTATGTTCACTGGTGCTAATTACTTGTATTCTTTTCCACCATGTTGGAGTGAAAAGTGTCGAAATTCTGGTGTGATGACTTCAAGTGGTAAGCTCACCTCTTCCTAGAATAAGGTAATTATAATAAACTTTAGCCGTGAACCAAACACCTACCACATACATTTGTCGAACTTGTGGCAGCTCATATGGCTATGAACCAAACAGTTGCCGGAGTTAAATCTGCCACATCTAAAGTTTGGCATGGTAGTGAACCAAACACCTTGTTTTTGTCGCAAAGTTGGTATGCCACTACTCTAGCATATGCCTAACCTTAGTTGTGGCAAACTCTGGCTATGAACCAAACAATTGTGTCTCGTGCACCGGACAATATCCAAATACGTCCGTGGAATCCGAGCCCACACAATCGGGACCGCGCCTTCTAGATCTGACGGCCGAAGCGAGACGACTACCGCCGCGGGGAGAAAAGCCGTGCGCGCCCGCAGGCCGCAGGAGGCTAATAATTGGCGGCCCCGGTTTCGCCCTCTCTCACCCATCACCGCGAAGAACACAAACACACAAGTAGGGTTAGGAAGGCGACGCGGCGGCGGCGGCGGGCTGCGAGCGGCAAGAGCGGGAGGAGGAGGACGGGTCGGCCATGACGGGGAAGGCGAAGCCCAAGAAGCACACGGCGAAGGAGATCGCCTCAAAGATCGACGCGGCGACGACGAACCGGGGCGGCGGCAAGGCTGGGCAGGCGGACCGGCTGGGGCAGGACAAGGGCGGGCACGCGAAGCTGGCGTGCCCGCTCTGCCGCATCCCGGCGCCCGACATCAAGTCTATGCAGATCCACCACGAGGCGCGCCACCCCAAGCTCCCCTTCGAGCCGGAGAAGCTCGTCAACCTCCACTCCTCCGCCCCCGCCGCCGCCGAGGCCACCACCTCCAAGCCCAAGCCCGGCATCCGCGGCAGCCTCAAGAAGTAGCTTGCTGGCTGCCTGGTTGTGGTTGCCTGCTTGGGGTAATTCCCTTCGATTTCAATCCCATCCACCGACCCGATCTATAAACAATCAAACTACCGACCTCTGGACGCCGGTCCGGTGGTGGTTGCCGCAGTCGGCCTGCGGTGTACTGTTAGTCTGCTGCTGCTTTTCGTTGTTATATACTGCTGGTACATGTGTTATGTCATAGATGTGTCAACTATATCTCGTCGCCGGCAACTCTGGCATGTTTAAGTATGTGTTGCTGCTCCGTGATGCAGGCGACGGCCGCTAGTAATGTTAATGTTGATCGGGTCTCCTTGAACAATGGCAGAAATCTGTTGCTTGTTTACTTTCTTTTAATGGCAAGTAAAGTTTATGAATTGAGAATTCTTCGCTGTTTAATACTGTCATCTGAGGGTTAAGGGTTTCATTTTCATGAGGCAGGTCTTATCTTGTCATAGGTATAAATAATTCGTATTGTTGGATGTGCTTGGTTAGCCCAAATCTTCACCTGCTTTGCTTATGCCTTTGACTACCGAGGAGAGTTGCCTTTGTTTACGACTGGACAACTGTTAGGCCTAGTTGTTATTGGTTTGTGACTAGAAATGAAAGGCAGTTGTCTAGTTTGAGTCATATGCAAATGAGTTTGTTAGTGATTTCAGTTCCTCCTCACACGGTTAAGTATATGTCTTGAGTTCGTCGCTAGATTAAGTTTTACTGTTTTTGCATGGGTACTGGTTTCCTAGATCCCAACTTCCAAAGTGCTGAAAGGCATTCATGAGAGATGAGTAGCGTAACGGATAACCAATTAACCATGCACTCCCTCCCTCCTTTTTATATTTTGAGCTAACCGACATGAAAGGCGGGAGGGAGTATCTTTTGTTTAAAATGCTGGAGTAACACCATATTAATGACTATGCTCATTATTTGTTGTCGTCTTCCTGAGAGTTGGCTGCCTGGCTGGTTCGCTTGCCTGCTTGGGGTGATTCCCTTCGATTTCAATCCCATCCACCAATCTGATCTATAATCAAACTACTAGCATCCGGTCTAGTGGCCGCTGCCGCAGTCAGCCTGCGGTGTACTGTTAGTCTGCTGCTGCTTTTCGTTGTTATACTGCTGGTACATGTGTCGTGTGATAGATGTGTCGACTATATATCAATCTCGTCGCTGGCAACTCTGGCATGTTTAAGTATGTGTCGATGCTCCGTGATGCCGGCGACGGCTGCTAGTACTGTTAATGTCGATCGGGTCTCCTTGAACATGGCAGAAATCTGTTGCTTGTTTACTTTCTTCTAATGGCAAGTAAAGTTCCTGAATTGTTTCGTCTGCTGTTGGGGTGTTTAATACTGTCAGGGTTAAGGGTTTCATGAGACAGATCTTCTCTTGTCGTATGTATGAATAATTCGTATTGTTGGATATGCTTGGCTGGCCCAAATATTCACCTGCTTTGCTTATGCTCTTGGACTAGCGAGGAGAATTGCCTTTGTTTACCATGTGACAGTTGTTAGGCTTAATTGTTCTTGGTTCATGTATTGTGACTAGAAATGAAAGGTAGTTGTCTAGTTTGAGTCATGCAAATGCTGGAGTTCATTA
Organism: Miscanthus floridulus; assembly: GCF_019320115.1. Classification (NCBI taxonomy): domain Eukaryota; kingdom Viridiplantae; phylum Streptophyta; class Magnoliopsida; order Poales; family Poaceae; genus Miscanthus; species Miscanthus floridulus. The sequence continues at coordinate 109,062,661 of NC_089598.1, forward strand.
GTGATTTCAGTTCCTCTTCACATGGTTAAGTATGTCATGAGTTCTTCGCTAGATTAAGTTTTACTGTTTTTGCATGGGTACTGGTTTCCTAGATCCCAACTTCCAAAGTGCTGAAAGGCATTCATGAGAGATGAGTAACGTAACAGATAACCAATTAACCATGTACTCCCTCTGTTCTTCTATATTTTGAGCTAACCGACATAAAAGGCGGGAGGGAGTATCTTTTGTTTAAGATGCTGGAGTAATGCCATATTAATGACTATGCTAATTATTTGTTGTCGTCTTCCTGAGAATTGTTTGCTCACGAGTATGACAGCACTCTTCACAATATTGTGTCACCAGACTGTCATTTAAAGTTGGTTATGCCGTTTCAGCGATGTACAGATTTTAAGGGTTTCCAAGCCTCAAGCTTACAATTACCCCTCATTGTAGCTGAGCTATTCATTTGGTTGGTAACTTGATCAGGATTACTTGTATTACACTACTTCGTGCCAGCAAGCATAACCTTCTGTAAAGTGGACCATTCAATTTTAGGCAATAATAATGCAGTAGTATGGTTAGTGGTGTTTGAGGCATTGGGGTATGACAGCACTTGCCATCTTTTTTCCTTTTTTGGACGGTGTTTGCTGCTGCCTGCTAGGCATGTCTGGTAACACATGGGTAAAGCAATTTAACTTATCCTTTTAAAGCGATGTATAGATTTAAGGTCTCCCTAGTACCAAGCTTACAGTACCCCCTCGATGTAAATATATATTCGGCCTGTTCGCTGTTTGGTTTCTGGATTGGTTTAAGCTGGCTGGTTTATTGTGAGAGAAAAACACCGTTGGTTGGCTGGTTTGGGCTGGCTGAAACCAACAAGCTAACGGGCTGATTCATTTGCTTGGTAACTTGACTGCTTACCGTGGTCAGGATTACTTGTACTGTTACACTACATACCAGCAAACATTTTGTAAAGCTGACCATTCAAAACTAGGCAATAGTCAGCCTGTTCGGTTGGCTGGTTCGTTTCGTTGTTGGTTCGTGAAGAAGTACTGCTGGCTAGTTTGTGTGAGAGAAAAATACTGTTCTGGCTAGAAATTTACGATCGTTTACGATAAGCCATAGCCAAACGATCAGGCTGAGTATTGTATATTATGAGTAGCCATGTTTGTAGTTTTTTTGGGGGGGGGGGGGGGGGGGGGGGGGGGGGGGGGGGGGGTGTAATACCCGTTGCAATCTTTTATTTTGTTGCATGCCATGAATTTGTCACCAAATACTGTTTGTTGACTCGTGGTTGAAGCAATTTAAGTTATCCATTTTTATTTGCTTTGAACGCTATATTTAAACTACGTTCCTTGCTGAAAATCTGATACATGGCCTTTGGATCCAGCAATCAATCGTTTTAAAATCTGATACATGGTCTTTGGAGTATCATTTTTCGTTGTTTTTTTAGTGGTTCAATTCTGTCGTCACAGAAGAGCACTTTGTTTACCTGCTTTGTTTGTGCCCCTGGACTAATTCGGAGAATTACCTCTTGAAAAGATCAAGATGTCCAAGAGATGGTGAATTAGGTTAATTCTAAAATTCTTTGCAATGATTAAATCCTACACTTAGCCCACTTCACCTATTGTATCTAGAATGTGATTCTAATGATCTACCGTATAAAAGTTTAGCACCCTAAGTTTTAATCCTACTCTAACATGATAATTCTAAGAATATAAAGACAAGAATTGAATTGCTCAAAAGTAAATGCTCAAAGTAAATTGAGGAGAAGGAACGCGGCGATATTTTGTCGAGGTATCGGAGAGTCGTCACTCCCCACTAGTCCTCGTTGGAGCACCCGCGTAAGGGTGTAGCTCCCCCTTAATCCGCGTAAGGATCAAGTGCTCTCTACGGGTTGATTCTTCGACACTCCGTCGTGGTGAATCACCCACAACCGCTCACAACTTGAGTTGGGTCATCCACAAGCTCCGCCGGATGATCACCAAACTCTCAATCACCACCAAACCGTCTAGATGATGACGATCACCAAGAGTAACAAGCAAGAACTCTCACTTAGACCGCAACAAGCCTAATGAGAAGGGTGGATGCACACTTGCTACTCTCTTTTCACTAATGAAGCCTTTGGTCTTGGATTCTTAAATCTCAATCATCTCACTAGGCTCTTGCTCTCCTTGGCACTCTCAAGGGTGTTTCTTAGCTGTTGAAATAGGCAAGAGTACTCCCTTGAATGAATAGAGGAAGTATTTATACCCCCTCATTCAAAACGAACCGTTATGTGCCTGAGTCAGCACTCTGCGTGGTGATCGGACGTTCCGGTCAGTTCTCCCCACCACAGAGCCGTTAAGTGGTGACCGGACTCTGACCTGTGTCTGGTCAGCACTGACCGGACGCGTCCGGTCACGAAAACTGCTCTCTGGAACCTTACTGATGTTGACCAGACGCTGGCGCCCAGAGTCCGGTCACTTTGCTGTTCAGCGTCCGGTCAGTAACCGGAACCTGACCAGCGTCCGGTCAGCACTGACTGGACGCGTCTGATCAGGATTCTTCCTCTCTGGAACCTTACTGGAGTTGATCGGACTCTGGCACCCAGCGTCCAGTCACATTTCACTCAGTGTCCGGTCACACCGGAACTAGCGTCCGGTCAACATTTGACCCTCCATTCACTTTCAACTCGCAATCATATGTGAATGAAGTTCGCTCCAATTAATCTTAGGGCTACTTAGGAGCTACCTAGTGCTAGATTTGACAAGTGTGCACCACACCTAACCCACTAAACTCACCTAGGTGAAGCTACTAGTTCATATCCCCTTAATAGTACGGTCAAAGGAAAAACAAATCCTAAACTACTCTAAGTGTCTCTTCAACACCAAACGACACTTAGAATTAGTCCATCCTTTAAAAACCGAAAAGATTTTCATCGTAGGGGCTTGACAACCATGATTGTCCAATCAATTGTCATTACCACGACCTAACTTAATTGTCTCTGCAAAACACACGTTAGTCATAGTAATCATGTATTGTCATTAATTACCGAAACCCAACTAGGAGCCTAGATTCTTTCACCTCTGTTTACAAATGGATAATTGATGGGCCTACTTGTTATTGTTTTTTTTTTTTACTTTCATCACCACCTTAAAAACAAATCACCTTGTATTGTGTGCCACCATGGCACCATATGCTTGTATTGCTACTATCGGCCTATTCGCTAGTTGGTTTTTTGGTTGATTTGAGCTGGCTGGTGCTGGTTTGTTGTGAGAGAAAAACACTGTTGGTTGGCTGATTTGGGCTGGCTGAAACCAACAAGCGAACAGACCGTATAATTCTAGAAGCTCTTTTTTTTTGGCAAATGTTGCGGTCAATGGACATCTACAATACTTTGTTCATCTGGTGCAACTACTTGTCTTCAATTTGCCGTTTAGCCAACCAACTCGATAATCTTGCACAAAGACTATTTGCAAGCCTAAGAGCACTCACAATGCAGAAGCTACTATAGGTTCTATATGCATTAATTGTGTTGCTATGCAGATATTTTGCTGATTTGATAAGAGAGTTTCTAGATTAGACTCGACGTGTTCACGCGAAACAAAGTCCTTCGAAACTACTCCCTCCGTCCCATTGAGTTTGTCGTTGGAAAACCGTGCTCCCCTCACAATCCCGGTTCCCGAGCGACAAACTCACTGGGACGGAGGGAGTACTCCATACCGTGTTGGGAGGAGGCCATTGTTTCAGGCAGCCACCGATGGATCCCACGCTCCCGTTCTCTTCCTTGAGCTCGCGAACATCACGGCTCTGTTCGCTTCAATTTATTAGCCTGGCTTATTAGCAGGTATAGTGTTTTTTTTTAAAATAAATCAGATTCAGCCGTTTTATACTCTTATTAACCGCATAAACCACAGCCTGCCCCTAAGGTACAGTGTTTTGCTCTGCCACTCGACGCCGTACCTACGCGCGTGCGAGACCGCACTCACGTCCGGGGAGGCGCGTGATCGTTCGCAGCTCCGTCTGGTTCGCGATGGCTCGGGCAACGGCGGCACGCGCGCTGGCGCAGAACCTCTCCGCGTCCGCGGCGACGCCGTCGGGCATGCGCAACTCGCTGAGCAACGCGGTGGACAACGGCTTGTTGTGGTTCTACCTCACGCCGATGAGGAGCTCCGGCCCGCTCGTGTTCCTGGAGGCTGGTTCTACCTCACGCCGGTGAGGAGCTCCGGCCCGCTCGTGTTCCTGGAGGCTGCACACTGTGAAGCACATGCGCAGAGGATCCGGTGACAGGAGAGAAGCGCATAGTGGATGATTGGGCAGAATTTTATTTGGACTCTAGGTAAAAAAAAAAAAAAAAAAAAACCCTGCATTGTGAATGATACTTTCTCGACACGATACTATAGAAACTATTGATGAATTCTGCATCGTGAGTGTCCTAACATGATCCTTTGAACACAAAGCCCCACACAATGTTCTGAAGTGCATTCATAGGGAATATTCATTCATAGGAGACGAATATCATATTCAGTGTATCTTTTGTTTAAGTTTGTTAGTATGCCATATACAGATAAATATGCGCCATGATTTGGTGTAGTTTTCACTTTGCTTCGGCTAATTGTTTGCTCAGGAGTAAAGATTACTTCATTTGATTGATAGTATTACATCACCAGAGTGGAAAGTGTGTGAACATTTTATCCGTGTTTAGTATCCTGACTCTGACCGGGGTGACTTGTCCTACACTAACTCAGCCCAAGTGTGCTGAAACAAGAGTGAATTTTGCCCATCCCGGCGGGGCCCAAATTGAAATAACATTGAGACGGCAAAAATATATGTCAAATTTGAATTTTTATTGGAGCCTAATGCCCAAAGAAGCTTTCAAATCCCCCCTTTGGTATAAAAGTGCAAACCTATCAAAATGTAATCCGTTCAACGACCCTGTTTACGCTCTATTTGATCCTTTCAACCATAATATTCCTTATGATTAATCTACAAAATAAGATCCCACATGATTAGGTTCTAATGAAGAAGAAAAAATTACATGTGGGTCCTATTATGTTATACAAACAATTGTGACTATACATTATACAAACAATTGTGACAAGATTTGGTTTGGCTATCATCCAAACAAAGTTAACCAAACATATATTTTTTTGCCACTGCCCATTAAATGACTTACAATTGCGGCACAAACAAAACATACCCCTATGAGAGGAAAACAACCTCTCAGCTTAACACCAACCCGCAACCCACGGTCCCACACACCTTGCAACGTGTTGTGATACGTATGCGAGGGATAACCTAGGGCATTCTTCTAGGTACATGTTGACGCTAAAAATCAACATAGGAGTCGCCGATGACTAATCTAATCTAAATAAATATGTTAATTTTACTTAATAGCATGCAGCGGTATGAATATCAACACTCATCTTCAACCTCTGGTTTGCCCCCACATGGCCACTTGCCTCGCCTACCACCAAGGTCCTCAACCCGCTAGCCACCACCACCGTTGAACCCCTCTTTGTACTCCCACCCTACGCCATGGAGCCCCTTCCCTCCCTCCCCCTCGCCAAAACCCTAACCCTAAATCTGCATTGCCGTTGTCACACCCTGCCACCTCCCTCCCCTGTCACCTCCGGTGGCGATGCAAGCACGCTAAATAAAGATTGTGGCTTCCTCATTGATCCAAAAGGATTAGGTGTAGTTTAATGTTGTTTTACAAACTACAAAAGGTTCTATTACCTGGCGTAGCACTCACGCAGCACAATCAGGGATAAATATTTAATCCTCGAATCTGAATATGCCTTGGATTGTATTCAATTTCCGACCGTATAAAAATTTACACAGGGGAAGAAGCATAGACAGCATCGGTAAAAAATTACACAGGGGAAGAAGCATAGACAGCTGGAAGTGCAGACAGCATCGGAAATAGAGAAGATAAACGCATATACAACAAAAAAAAAGGCACAGTATGACTCCACGGCTCTGTTCGCTTGAACTTTTGAGCGAAATAATAGTGTTTTTCTCTCGTAATAAATCAGCATCAACCGTTTTTTCCAGCCAACCAAACAGAGCCCACATTGTCCAATTGTTCCACAATCTGATACACGAATTCGTGAACTTTGGAATATCATTTTGACTCTCCCTTGAATACAGATAACAGGTTGGATTCCATCATCACGGAAGAAAAGTTTGTCCTGCCACGAGTATGGTAGCTCTAGTGCATTGCAGCTTCACTTTTTAGGCACAAAAGATATCCTGCCAACACAAAAGATAAACTCAAGTTAGGGGGAAAAAACTGTGCAATAGCAACAGACTGTACATGTGTTTTGAGTGTTGACATACAGATGACAAGAACGGATATATGGGATACAATGTGGATGCTCCCAAATTCAGAAGACAGACAAATAGGTCAAGCAATCAGGGCAAGTACCTTTCATTGGTGAGGTTAATCCAACTGCAGTTAGCCTTGGACCTGTACAGACAAAACTGTTGAAGTCGAAAGATCAATGCACCTAACCAAAGGTATTTTCTGCAAATGCTGGGAACAAAAATGCCGATTGGGATACCAGAATATCCGGATTATGTTCAGGATATGATATTTTTTCAGTACACCGCCATTCTTCCTGATAATGGAACCTTGTTTGGATGCTTGAAATGGTAGTAATTATGTGGAGGATGATCCTAGGCAAGATTGGTATTATACAACAAAGACATGAAATAAATCTGCTGCTGCTGTCAAAGAAAAACAATTGAGGCAATCCATCTGCCTCTCTGGGGTCTAAGGATCAATGGAGCCCCTGAAGGAACTCCCTTCTGCCTTGGTGGTTGGTAGACCCTCCACAAGAAGAGGTTGCAAATAACGGGCACCCAGAACTCTCTGAGCTTCATTGTAGCGAGCCCAAGTAACCAGGTAAAGACCAGCAATGATGAAGAGTCCCCCAATAACACTGAAACGAATAAAATACAGATGTAAACAAGGTCTAAATTTAAAAGTTGCCTGATATTAGTTAGCTTCAAAGAATAATATAATATGTTGACCCATGATTCATTGCAATTGATACTTGATAAACTCATGCTAAGCCAACAATTTAAAGGGTCCAAAATCTGCGAAATCACCAAAGCATAATGTTGAAACAGCAATTTGGAATAATTATAGAGTTGGGAGTTGGGCCAAACCTTCCAACATAAATTGGGGTTCCAAGAAAAATAGTTGAAAGCAAGGTAGAGCATGCTGGTTGGAGTGGATTATACATGGCAACTAGAGAGGGCCCAAGAATCTTATTTGCCCAAGTCATGATTGCATAGTTGAGACAGGACGCAACAATTCCCTGGTAGGTACAAGCAAAAGATGTGGTTACACAACCGGGGCGATTTCTAAAGCTAAGCCTGACGTCAAATTCATATACTTACAGCATATACGATGGCTATGACCTCGGTTGTTGTCAGTGCCCACTCATGGAGCCCATTGGTAGCAAATACGCCAGTAACCACCATAAACAAGGTTGCAAAAGAATAGGAGTAAGCAGTGAGGGATAAGCTTGCAGGATATTTTATCAGCACCGGGGCCTGGAGTTGTCACATCAGAAAAGGACAGCAATTTTCATCAGGCATGAACATAAATCTACATTAAATCTACGTTAAACCTTCATATCTCAGCCACTAGATATTCACAGACAATAAAAGAAAGGAAATACCACATCAATAAATACCGAACCCAATGCTGCCAAGTTATGCCATCAACACCCAAGAGCTGAAAAGTCTGCATCACCTGAATGACTAGGTAAGCACCCATCAGGAAGCAGTTTCCGATGAGGCAGACGACCCCGAGACTCCATGCTTCCATACCATTTCGGAGCACGGCTGCAGTCAACCACTGAGGAGAATAGGCATTGCTGCTCCAAGTGCCGGCCAGGGAAGCTGCATCGGCTGCAGTGGCGCCTCCCATCCCAATCAAAGACGGGCCTCGGTAGAAGACCATCAGGACGGCGCCAAAGACGCACACGGCTGTGCCAAGAACTTTGACAACCCCATCTTTCGTGAAGATGTTGATCACCTCGACGCTGGAAAATGCGTGGAATTTACTTAGAATTCAGTCGACATTTGAGACGGCGTCCAAGTCAGGACTCAGGAGATGATTCTGATTGTTATTACCCGACGATTGCGGCCAAGAGAAACGTGAACACCGGTATCGCCGGCTGGAACGCCGCGGCGTAGGAGGCGTTGGTGTAGCTGAGGCCCAGGAGGAAGAGGAGCTGGTTCCCGAAAATCCTGCGGCAAGGTTGGAGAAAGCCATTTCATTATTTCCAACAAGGGTGGAGAAACTATAGATTTATAATAAGAGAAAAAGAAAGTGAACATAATAACTAAATAAATTACCCAGTGAATCCGAGAAGAGCAAAGGACGCGAGGAGGCGAGGAGTCACCGGGTGCCGCGCGCGCACGCTTCTGCAAGGACGGATGGATACCAAATTTACGGGACGAATTGAAAAATCCCCTTGGATGAGTGAGTGAGAGATACTGTAGCAGGAAGAAGCCAAAGAAAATATCTTTTTCCCCCAGGTTGCTGCTGGGGCAGAGGAAACTGAAGTGAAATTCGGTGGTAGGCGAGGCGAAAGGGACGAGGTACCTCTCGCGCAGGAAGGCGATGGGCGCGAGGAGCGCGAGCGCGACGAGGTCGCGGTAGACGCAGAAGACGATCTGGTTCATGCCGACGTTGAGGACGGACTTGGTGAGGACGTGGTAGCCGCCGTAGGCGACCTGGACGAAGGCCATCCCGACGTGCGCCCGCCACGCCTCGTTGCCCGCCCACATCAGGCGGCCGCTGCTGCTGACGGCCCACACCGACGAGGACCACCGCTGCAGCAGCGTCGGCTTGCTGTTCTCCCAGCCGGCATCCTCCACCTCCGCCTCCGCACCCGCTCCCCCACGCCCCATCCTCCTCCTCCGCCGAGGCCGGCGACCGCTGCCTCGTCCTCGGGCAGTCGCGCGGCGTGCTCCGGCTCCGGGCAGGAGTAGACAGACAGGAGGCCTGCTGCTCGCCTGCTCTGCTTGGCGTGTTGGGGGGGCTGTCTGTAAGATTTTTATATTAGCTTGGCGTGTCGTCGTGTTCCTGCTTGCGTGGGCGTGGCACAGTGTTTTTTTAGCCAAAATCATCCTCAAGGAAGACCAAAATCAGATACCCGTTCTGGGGACTCGACGAGTCGGAAGGCAATTCTACGTCTTCGAAGAGAGATGACGCAAACATGTAGTAGTGGACCCGTCGGAGCCGCAGTGGCGCAGCGCCCTGCCCCGCGCTGCGGCCCACCTCCCCGTCGACGTGCGCGGCAAGCTTGCCCTGGCGCGACGAGCCCTGCCCCGGCGCGCAACCTGCCTCCACCTCGGCCACACCATCCTCCTCACCTCCGCCATCTCCCTCCTCCGCACGGGATCGAGCGCGGGCGCGTTGCCCTGCTCCGGGTGGCAGCCCTGCCTCGGCGCAGCGGCCCGCCTCCACCTCGCCGCGGTGCCCCACCACCACCTCCGCGCGTTGCCCTGCTCCGGTGTGGCGAGGAGGAGATGGGGGTGCGCGGATCTGGGCCCCGCTGCCGCTCACCCTGGTCGGCGAGGCGAGCTGGCCCCAGAGCGGCTGCCTAGCCCTGGCGCGCCGAGCCCGCCCCGGCGTGGCGTCCTGCCTCCCCGCTACCGCGAGCCTCACCGGCGCGACAGTCTCCTCCACCTCCTCCACCTCGGCGCGACAGGTCGCCCCCATTTGGGGCTTGCTACTCGGGGGCCTCTGTTGGAGAGGTCAAGTTATGGGTACCTAACTCTTTTCACTGTGTGTTACATAAACTGTGAAATGGGTCTCACGTTTGGGTTCACGCTGTTGGAGTCAGTCTAAGGAACGGCAGGGACTGGCAGATACATGGACGGATAATGTTAATTTTAGTTTTTTTCCTTTTTATTTAGAAAGCCACACTGGTACCCAGCAGTAGGCTTAGTTTTTTTCCTTTTTATTGCTGCTGCAGCTAATTTGTAGGGCTGATTTGTTGTGAGAGAAAAACACTGTTCCATGACTAAAAAAGTAGACCTGATTCTGACTTATAAGCTCAAACGAACAGAGCCTACGAATACGATTAACGAATAATGTAAGTCAGAAATATTGGCTAAAATCAACATCTATATATTGTGTGTTATACTAAGGTGCGTTTGGTTCGAGGACAATGATGAATGAGATACGACCATCCATGGATTTCTAGATATAGTTGTCCATACTTTCTGTTTGGTTTGATAGATGAGACGAGCCATTTTTTTTTGTTAGGTTGAATGGATACCTGTCGGATGGGACGAGACGGGACGAGCTATTTTTCTGTTTGGTGGGATGGATGATGATGGATAAGCTGATGATGTTATGCGGCACCCACTTATCATTTATTTAATTTTAACTAAAATATAATCATTTGAGATCTTGTTTTGTAGATTTAATTGCAACGAATACAACTATATAATCATATCATAAATCGGATAAACAGTTTAGTAGATAAAATCGTTTGAAGGTTGTTTGCATTCATTAATTACTGTTGTCACCTCAGCCGCAGCCAAATACGACAAAAAATTTTTTTGGACATGTTCACTTGGAGGAATTTGTAAGAGTATAAACAATATTTTTCAGCCATAAACAGTATTTTCCGGCTGAATTTCATACCATCCCCTTTATGTCCACTTGCTTCGGTATCTCATGAGAATATTCTCTCGTGTGAATATATGTGTCCAACTCATCCATGCAACCAAATATCGCATATTCATAGATGGTCCAATCCCATCCACGAATATCCAGGCAACCAAACGCACGCTAGTTGGATCACCCCCATCTTTTGTATTTCGCTCAAAGATTATTGATCCATCACATCTTTCTCATGTGTTGCTGTTGCAATGTGCACTGTTTATGTGGATCCACGACCCGCATCAATTCACATGCTGATTTTTTTTGCGTATCTCCTCGTACAGAAATTTTATGAATCTTTAAATTTTGCATGAACATTCTCAAATACACAAAAAATTTACATGAACATGTATCTTGGCATCATCTACTTATACATATTAGATAATACCCCACGCGTTGCTGCGGAAATTTTATAGCACTGTATATATTCAACAAAGGGAGAAATATTGCTTTGTTTCTTCGTGATTTTATCTCAAAATATTAATGGAAAGCAATGATCCGTGTTTGGTAAAACCTAACAAAACGTTTGTCAATCAAATACATATCTTCATAAAAGAAAAAAACACATATCTAATATATGGCAAAAGAGAAAAGTATCTAACTAGGTGCAACCTGTAAAAACCTGTAAAAGACAGTAATTGTGGTTTAAATTTTGGCTCCGTTCGCGTGCCCTGGAACCCGGCTTAATCTACTTCTTTTTTCATCCGGAACAGATTCCTCCAGATTTCTCCAAAATTCCACCAAGCAACCGGACCAAAAGATTTCAGTTATGACAGACATTGGGGCCTTGTTTAGTTGCACCCCAAAACGTCAAATTTGTCAAGATTCTCCGTCACATCGAATCTTTGGACGCATGCATGAAGCATTAAATATAAATAAAAAATAAAACTAATTACACAGTTTAGACGAAATCCACGAGACGAATCTTTTAAACCTAATTAGACTATAATTGGACACTAATTACCAAGTAACAACGAAAACGCTACAGTAGCGTTTTGCCAAAAAATTTTGGCATCCAAACTGGCCCTGGATTTCAGTTATGGGACCCATCTCAAGGAAACCACTGCACCTGAACGGCATTATTCTTCCGCCGTGAAAACTGCTCGCTGCCCTGTGTAAAAAAAAAAAAAAACAGCGCAGCATTACCTCAAGGCTCAAGCCGTCAACCGCGGACGCGCGGATGGCTCTCATCTCATCCACTCATTCGTCTTCCCACTCGTACCCAGCACGGAACGGCCGCGTTCCCTTCCGCTCAGCTCTCCTTTCTCCTCCTTCCCTTTCCAGATTCCACCATCGTCGCGTGGCTGGCGGCGGCAGGTGCTCAACACATCGTGATTATGCATGGAGGCACGAAGCTGGGAAACGGTGGCGGCGGTGGTCGTGGGGCGTCGCGCCGCACATCTCGGCGTCCCACGCGCGGCCCCGGCAAAGATCAAGCTTCCTGCGTCGGGATCAGGCCTCAGGCGAACGGCCGCCGGGGCTGGGGACGGAGGCTGTACTGCCGGCGATGGGGGCGGACGCAGCAAGCGAGCCATCGCGGGCGAACGGTCTGGGCGATGCAGCGCCGCCGAGCGGAGCAGAGCCTAGCGGAGATGACGTTGAGCCTCGAAGGTCCATCTTCTCCTTCTGTAGCCAGGTGGTCCTGGGTATGAGCTTCGCGATGGCCGAGGGGGAGCCCGGTATCTCGCCGGGGACGTGGCGACAGCTGATCTGAGAGAAGGCCGATGGACGCCGTGCGGCGGCAGGCATCTAGAACGGTATTTTTCTTTTACATCAAATCGGCCGGTAAATAATTCAGGATCCAAGAAAGGGGATGACGTGGCTCAAGAGAAGTCAGGAAAATAAGTTAACGGGTTTCTCCTGTTTAGGTACAGGAGATAGGAGATTATGGTTGATTTTTCAGTATATACATAATAAATTGTCGTATTCGGCTAGCCGCGCGCCGTTAATTGCAGTTAGGAAGACGAATCAGTCACAGTCAGAGAGACGATAGACGCATACGGCATATGCGTTCAGGCCACACAATTATTCGGAATCCAACAGGATAGTAGAGCTTGCTGCACCTGCACGACAAATCTGTGGATGGATTGATACGAATTGATCCTAATGCGCGAAAGTAATTAGCTGCTTGATTACTGACAGGCTTGCAAGACCAATGATGTCGGTTTCGCAATCACCATCTGATGCCGAGGTCTGTTAGGAGAACGGATAAGCTGTGAACATCTCCTATAGCTTCCAATCTCCGCTTCAAAAAAGCCATCAAAATTTGCATGAAAATATCAACCAAATATATGAATGGGTACATGATAACAAAATGCATGCCCATGAAAAATTTGAGAATGACCAAAATTCTATAGAAGGCGAAAGAAAAGAAGATAATGTCAGCATTTTTGTTGGATCGGGTGCACTGTTTATGTTATGTGGATTCATGGCCCGCATATATCTCCTTGCACAAAATCTGTCCATCTCTAAATTTTGCATGAATATGTATCTTTACATCATCTACGTATTCATATTTTTGGTTGATTTCGAGTGCCCTACATAATATATTGATCAATTTACAGAGGTGATGTTCTCGGCTACCCGCACGTAGTTAATTGCAGCCAAGAAAACCGGAGTCTAGTTGATCCATTAGTACTAAAAATTAACAGTTAAAATTAGTATTAATAGATTCAACAGACCTGCTAATAAAATTGTTAATTATTAACTGAAGGGCCGCTAACTATTAGTTCCATTAGTAAGTTTGAGGTTGCTAATAGTGCTAATAATTCATATGCACATTCAATTCCATTAGTAAGGCTTCTGGAGGATATCTCGAAGACAGATGTAGATTTGTTCGGATATACGAGATATTGTATATTTGTATTCCTTGTAACGCTTATCAATTTATCGAGTAGATATAGATCTAACTGACCCGTGAACCCTACCCCTATCTATATAAGGCGGGTAGGAGACCCCCTCAAACTCATCTCATCCCATTCACAATCAATACAATCCGACGTTGGGTTTTACGTCGTATCAGCGGCCTGAACATGTCTAAACCTCGTGTCCCTTGCACTTGTGTTACCATGATCACACGCACCTCCACCACACAATCTATCATCGTGGGTATACTCATCGGTGGACTATCGAGCATATTTCGTCGACAGAAACAAAAAAGAGAAAATCAACAAACAATTGAGTCAGAGCTAACTGTTCATCTAGACCCACATCAGGCTGATTTTCCTTTTTCTTTTTTGGTTTCTCCTCCAATAACTTTGTTGGACCTCAAATTTTGTATGAGCATGCATCATGTACCCACACATATTTTCTTTTGATTTTCTCATGCATATTTTCATATTTTTTTAAAAAATGTAAGTATGTAATGCTCTATATTCTCTTTTGATTTTTTTAGTGGCCCGAGAGCACGGGATACAAACTTTGAGCACCATGTATCTAGGAACGTCTCTATGCTCCCATGCCCTATACTTGGCCAAATGGGCCAGGCCTGTTAGGCTGGCACTAGCATGGCCCAAGCCCGGCCCGGCCCGATGCCTATCGTGCCCGTGCCTGGCACGGCCCGATGGTAGTGTTGTGCCTGGGCCACAACTCTGGCCCGTAGTGTCGGCTCAGGCACGGCAAGATTTTTGGCCCGGCACGAAGCGGCCCGTTAGATATCAACCATTGGATGGCCTCAGGAAAGATTCCAGTCGTTGGATTCAATATATATATGCTCATTCCTCACCGAAACCCTAACTTTAACTCTCTCCTATCTCTCTCCTGCTTCCCTCACGAGCAGTCACGCAAGACACGGTGGTGGCGGCCTCATACCAGCTGGCATCGGAAGTGGTGGCACGGCGCGGCTCCACGCGACCACGCACAGCGGAGGTAACGGGGCCCTGCGTGGCACGGCGCGACGCGGCTCCACGCGAGCGCACGCAGCGGAGGCGGCGGCGTAGCCTTTTGCGCGGGCGTCCCTACGGCGGCGGCGCTCGGCGGTGAGCGTCTCAGTGCAGCAGCCAGCTCTGGGTGGTGCCAGCGATGTGAAGCGCTGTGGGGGGTACGACCCTGGATACCCACGGTAGATCGTATGGGCTGCGCCCCCAGGGGTGGCCCAGCCCACAAGACGAAGCCTTGCGGGGCACGATGCTGCTCGGTGCCTCCCGCAAGACACTGGGAAGATATCTTGAAGATACTATGAGATCTGTTAGGATACGTATGATCCCATGATTCCTATAATCTGTTATTACTTTCCGGTTATCTCCTAGATCTAACCGACTTGTAACCCTGCCCCCGGACTATATAAGGTGGGCAGGGACCCCCCCTCTAAACTCACACAATATCATATGATAGCGAATACAATCCAACAGACCATAGGAGTAGGGTGTTATGTCATACTGACGACCTGAACTTATCTAACTCGTGTGTCTCTATTGCCTTCTTGTTCTCGATTGCACGCATCTCTGCCGATCAATCTACCTTCGTGGGATACCCCTCGGAGAACTGCCGATGATATTCTGTCGACAGTTGGCACGCCAGGTAGGGGTGTGCATGTTCTCTTCATCCCTCCCACAGTCCGGCCAGATCTTCATGGTCGGATCAATCTCGTGGATCATCAACGCTGACGGAGTCGAAGAGCTCATCGAGCCGGTGCAGATCGATACTACGCCGATCACCCCAACACCTACGATTGTAGATCCGATCTCGAAACCACCTCCAAGGTCATCTTCACCAACAACTCGCCGCCCACTCCCCCGCTACTAGAGGAGGCAAATCAATAATGATGATCTGATCACATCCATCGATCAGGTCGGACAGAAGCTCGCCGATTGCCTCTCCATCACAAAATCAGCTCCGACCACTCTGGTTCAGCGCCGACCACCCTTCGATCTAGATTTGTCGGAGTCTACTCAGGAAACTCTAGGGGTTGCCGCCCTACTCTTCGGGCTCACCAACATCGCCGCCATTTATCAAGAGGCCCTACGGGGCAAATTCGCCGACCAGGTTGGAGATTTCCATCCTCTCGTCGACCAGATCGCCGACCAGCTCCCGCCGGCTGTCAACATGCTACACATCGATCGATGCCTCGGAGCATCCCTCCAAACTATCTTGGAGGAGAATCCAGACTCCGAGTCCTAGGGCTCTACAGAGACTGTCGCCGAGACCATCACCGAACAACTTCCTCTCCCTTCTTTCTGTGGTGGCGCAGTCTTCAATGTCAGCATCGACAGCCCCCGCGGGAAGGGGAAACCGAGGAGGACCATGCCACCCGCATCAATAGGAATGTCAATCGTGCGCAGTGCCAAGCAAACGAGGCTACCCTTGCGATGGCCGAGGCTCAGCTTGACTCATAAGGAAGGTCACGCCAACTCCACCGCAACCTCGACGACGAATTTGTCCATGTTGATGGACACGACATCTACAAGAACCCAAGCGCCAACCTAGCCATGGCCGCTAATGAGCTCACCCGGCTCCCGCAGACACCAGAGGCCGCCAAGGTCGCCACCATGCTTAAAGTGACGCATTGCCAGGTCAACGAGATCCGCCAGGATCAGAGACCTTCATACTCCACAAGCTCGATTCGCCGATTAGCCATGCCAAGATCTGATCGCCGCCCAAGTCATTTCACCAACCAGCACCACGACGATAGACAACCCCTCTAGGGGGGAGCTAGGGGCAACTGCATCGAACACCTTCGCCAACACAACCAGGAGGTCGACCAGGACATCCGAGTGCACCTCAATAATCTCCGAGACGCACGACGATGTATCAACGAGCATCGCTTCGGTCGCCATGAAGAAGAAGTATGCCGCTATCAAGAGTACGAGCAAGAGTTTGGTAACCTAGACTCAGCTCTCGAGCCGCTCAACGTCGGCAACGCTGCAGATCATGGCGCCGATGACCCCAAAGGGCCCCGGGCATTCATGAGGGCACTCCGAACACTCTAGTGGCCCATGGTTTCAAAATCACTGGGGTCAAGCCCTACGAGGGAAGGATGAACCCCACATAGTGGCTATAGGCTTATGCACTGCTGTGCGCACCGTCGGAGGAGATACTAGTGTCATGGCGAACTATCTTCCTGTCATGCTCACACCAACCGCTATGAACTGGTTCATGAGCCTTGCCTCGAACTCCCCCATCGGATCCTAGGAAGAACTAAAGAAGGTTTTGATCGACAACTACATGGCTACGTGTACTCGACCGGGCACCAAGCATGATTTGAACCGCATCTATCAGAAGCCGCTTGAGCTCCTCCGTAGCTACATTAGACGCTTTTCCGAGATGAGGAATTCTATTCCCAACATCATGGAAGCTGAGGTCATCACCGCCTTCGTTCGAGGACTCCATCACCGCGATCTCCGCTCCAAGTTCAACCGCAAGCCACCCACGGGGATTGGCAAGATTATTATAACTGCCAACCAGTACGCCGACGCCGAAGAAGCCGAACTGCGCTTTAATGAGGATGCAGGCACTCATCGCCCAACTTGCTGCAGTGACGATCACCCCGACGACCGGCGCCACAGCGACCGCAGTCACCATCGGGACAGTGGCCGTGATCGACCAAAAGGATCCAAGTCTGGTCAATATCACCGCCGCCGACTAGACCACATCATCGCCGCTGTTGATGAACCTCGCGCCAAGCACAACTATGACAAGCAATACAAGAAGATCCTCGATGGCTTGTGCCCTCTCCACAAGAACACCAAGCATAAGATGAAGGACTACCTCGGCTTGGCTAAGGAGTTCTAGGCTAAAAAGCTAGACGACGATAGCAACGATGGAGCTAGAGGCCGCCAACCACCTGGGGGCAACAACAATGCCTTCTAGGATCACAATAAGGTGGTCGCCACCATCTTCGGGGGCCTCACCTCTGCCGAGAGCAGAAGAGAACGGAAACTCACCACCCACCGGGTGCTCGCCGTCAATGTGGAAGACGCCACTACCAACCCCAGCTATCGCCCCTGGTCCGAGGTCCCCATCACCTTCAGCAGGTCCGACCAGTGGGCGAACATCCCCTACACAGGGCGTTTCCCCTTGTCCTTGATGCAACCATCTAGAAAGTGCTTTTCAGAAAAGTGCTCGTCGACAGTGGGAGCGCTCTAAACCTCCTCTTCGCCGGAACCCTAAAGGAGCTGGGCCTCGGGATAACAGATCTCACACCCTTCGACTCCTCTTTTTGGGGCGTGGTACCTGGTAGGGCATGCAAACCGCTTGGAGAGATCACCCTACTAGTATAGTTCGGCATGGCAAGCAACTACCACGTCGAGCACATCAACTTCTACGTCGCTGACTTCAACACCGCCTATCACGCCATACATGGCCGGCTAGCTCTAGCCAAGTTCATGGTTGTACCGCACTACGCTTATCTAGTGCTGAAGATGCCTTCGCCTACAGGAGTCCTGGCCCTGTAGGCCAACCTCTCTATCGTCTATGCCTGCGAGATAGAGAGTCTCGCCCTCGTCGAAGCCACCGACCTCTCCATCTAGATGGCCAGTGTGGTCACCGATGCCAAGACGGTGCTCACCAACAACCTAGAGATCCCATCACTAGAGCCTCCTTGCGCCTCCACCAAGTCCAAAAAAACCAAGGAAGTTGGCCTCGACCTCGATGATCCCTCCAAGATAGTGAAGATTGGGGCTCACCTCGACCCCAAATAGGAAAGAGCGCTCATCTCCTTCCTACATGCCAACGCCAACATGTTTGCTTGGAAACCTACAGACATGTCGGGGGTACCATGGGAGAAGATCGAGCACTTCTTGAATGTCTCGCCGACCACCAAACCGAGCAAGCAAAACTCCGACGATTCGTGCCAGACAAGAAGGAGGCTATTAGGGTAGAAATAAAGTGACTCCTAGCTGCCGTATTCATAAAAGAAGTGTATCATCCTAAGTGGTTAGCAAACCCTGTTCTCGTTCAAAAAAGAATAAAGAATGGAGAATGTACGTTGATTACACTAATCTTAAAAAACACTGCCCTAAAGACCCCTTCGGTCTATCTCGAATAGACGAGGTTGTAGACTCCACCGCCGGCTATGAACTGTTCTCCTTCCTTGACTGTTACTCTAGCTATCACCAGATTTCCCTCAAGGAAGAAGACCAGATCAAGACATCATTTATCACACCTTTCGGTGCATACTGCTATACCACCATGTCCTTCGAACTCAAGAACGTCGGGGCGACCTACCAAAGGGCCAACCAGATGTGCCTCGATCAATAGATAGGCCACAACATCGAAGCTTACATCGATGATGTGGTCGTCAAGTCCAAGACCGCCGATAATCTCATCATAGACCTCGAAGAAACGTTCGCCAACCTAAAAGGTACCGATGGAAGCTAAACCCTTCAAAGTGCATCTTTGGAGTTCTGTCCGGTATACTCTTGGGCTATATCATCAGTGCCCATGGCATCGAACCCAATCCCAATAAGGTCTCCGCCATCACCAACATGAAACATCCGACCTGCGTAAAGGACATATAGAAGCTTACAGGCTGCATGGCTGCTCTAAGCTACTTTATATCGCACCTCGGCAAAAAGGGAATACCGTTCTTTAAACTCCTCAAGGCCTCCGAGCGCTTATCCTGGTCGAAGGAGGCAGATACAACTTTCGAGCAGCTTAAGTTGTTTCTAACAAAGCCTCCGATCATGACGGCACCTCGACCAGATGAAACTCTACTGATCTACATCGCCATCACTTCTCGCGTCGTTAGCACAGCTATCGTCGTTGAACGCGAGGAGGCCAGGCACGGCTATATGGTGTTATTTCTGGTCTACTTCGTCAGTGAGGTCCTTAACGAGCCCAAAACTCATTATCCTCAAGTTCAGAAACTACTATATACTATTCTAATCACGTCATGCAAGCTCCACCATTACTTCGAGTATTACAAGATCACCGTGGTCACTGAGTTCCCGCTAGGGGACATTCTTCGCAACAAAGAGGCCAACGGCCACATCATTAAGTGGGTTGTCGAGCTCGGCACTTACTCCATCGAATTCAGAAGTAGGCCTACCATCAAGTCATAGGCGCTTGCTGATTTCATCATTAAGTGGACCGAGATCCAAGAGCCTATCACCGCTACTTGCCCCGAGCACTGGGTGGTGTACTTTGACGGTGCCCTCAACATCAACGGTGCTGGTGCGAGCATTCTATTCATTACATCGACCAAGGATAAGCTCCGATACGTTCTCCAAATACATTTTCTGGCCTCCAACAACGTCGCTGAATATGAAGCGTGTCTCCACGGATTTCGTATAGCCGTTGAGCTCGGCATCAAATGCCTCATGGTATATGGGGACTCCACGCTGGTTATCAACCAGCTCAACAAAGACTGGTCCTGCTCCAGTGAGAAGATGGATGCATACTGCACCGAAATCAGGAAGCTTGAAGGGAAGTTCTATGGTATCGAGTACCACCGCGTGGTACGAGATCAAAATTAGCTCACCAACCACCTATCCAAGATAGGCTCCTCTCGCACCATGATTCTGCCTAGGGTCTTTGTTCAAGACCTCTTTATGTCGTCTATCAAGGAAGAGAAGGAAGTTCAAGAAATTCCCTCGCCGAGCAGCTAGTACTTATAGTACCTTCGCCGACCGCCGATTGGAGAGAACAATTCATCAAGTACCTCATCAGCGCCAAAGTACCCACCGACAAGACTGAAATTGAATGCCTAATCCGTCGAAGCAAGCATTATGTGCTGGTGGATGGGAACTTGATGAGGAAAAGTGTCAAGGATGGGATACTACAAAAATGCATCACCCAAGAAGAGGGAGTGAAACTACTTCTCCAAATTCACTCTGGTTCCTGCAACAACTACGGGGCCTCGAGAAACCTCATCGGCAAAGCTTTCCGATCTAGTTTTTACTGGCCCATGGCCATCACCAATGCAGAAGACCTTGTCCGATGTTGTGAAGGATGCCATTTTTTCGCCAAGCAAATCCACATGCCGGCACAAGAACTGCAGACCATCCAAGCTTTCTGGCCTTTTGCTTACTGAGGACTGGATATGATTGGGCCTTTCAAGCTAGTGCCAGGTGGTTTCCGGTACGTATACATCACCATCGATAAGTTCTCCAAGTGGATCGAATACAAACCGCTTGTTTCAGCTACTACAAAGAAAGCAGTTGAGCTCTTCGAAGATATCATCCACAGATTCGGTCTCCTGAACAGCATTATCACCAACCTCGGAACTATATTTACTGGTCATTATTTTTGAGACTTCTACGAAGACCGATGCATCTCCGTCAAATACGTCTCTGTTGCCCATCCTAGAGCCAACGGCTAGGTCGAACGAGCAAATGGCATGATTCTTGATGCTCTCAAAAAGAGGCTATATCAGAAAGAACAAAAGCATCCGGGCAGATAGCTCAAAGAGCTACCAGCTATGGTCTGGGGACTACGTACTCAAGCTAGTCACAACACTGGTGTGTCTCCATATTTCTTGGTCTATGGCTCAGAAGTCATACTACCAGCGGACATTGCCTTCTAAGCACCTAGGGTGGAACATTATGATGAAGAGCAAGCTACAGCTGTTCAGACAGAGGACGTCGATAGGGCCGAGGAAGAGCGCCTGATCACCTGCGTCCGCACAGCCAAATACCTACAAGGCATGCAAAGATACTACAACCGCAATATCAAAGGTTATTCATTTGTTGTCGGCAACCTCGTTCTCCGTAGAAAACAGAAAACCGAAGGGATGCACAAGCTCTCCTTCCCCTAGGATGGGCCTTATGTGGTCAAAGAGGTTACCCGACCAGGGTCTTATCGGCTATGTGACTTGGACGGAATCGATATCCCTAATTCATGGCACATCGAGCATCTTATACATTTCTATCCTTGAAACGCTCTAGATATGTATTCTCCACTCCATGATGAATAAAGTTTTGGTCGCCATAATTTGTCTCCATTTTTTCTCCATTATGATTTAATCTCCACTTGCGTTCACCAGCTATAAGCTACTCCTTTAATGAACTCCAACACAAGATCGCCATAAATGCTCCACCACATTTCTCCATATCTCTAATATGTGATCGCCATAAACACTCCGCCGCATTTCTCCACATCTCTAAAATGTTTCTCCAATCGCCGAGCCGCACATGTTTTGTTCTGTGCTCTATGGAGAAGACCCAGTCTCCGATCTCTCCCTACACGTGCTACGGGCTCCGTGCTCTGCGTTATGAGTGGTCAGCTACAGTTCCTTGGTCACACCTGTTCCTCCTACACATGCATGGGCTCCGCACTCGATGTTATGGACTATGGGTTAGCCAAGGCCAAGAGCCCAGTAAAGAACTAACTGCTCGGACGCCACTTATACTACGTATATCTCCAAGTTAATTCACCAACCGCTGAGCAACACATGTTCCGCTCTATTCTCTATGGAGAAGACCCAGTCTCTGATCTCTCCCTACACGTGCTACGGGCTCTGCGCTCTACGATATGGGTCGTCGGCTACGGTTCCTTGGTCAAATCTATTCCTCCTACACCTGCACAGGCTCTGCGCTCGACGTTATGGACTATGGGCTAGCTAAGGCCAAAGAGTTCAGTAATGAACTAACTACTCGGACGCTACTTATACTACGTATAATTGCGTTAGGGTTAACACTACAACGATTCTTCAACAAAAAACTGGCAAACTGTATAAACATGCACTTGACATTTTAAAACATTTATACATATATATAAATGATGGTATGCGCCCTTATGCATTTTAACTACTCTCTCTAGTTATTATGGACTTCTTTCTGAGCAGATCATGGGGCTTCGCCATCACCGTCCATCTCGTCGAATAGGTCGACATTATCGGCCAGTTTCTTCACCGCGTCTTCCACCTCATCTTTTAGCTGCTGATGCTCTGTCGCCTCTGTCCCACTAGCGAATCTGGCCCCTATAGCTTGAAGGTCAATGGTCAGGTAGTGGGACCAAACCACCACTAGGGTGTGTGTAACGACGGTGATGGTGGCATCGTGGTTGAAGCTTTTGAAGTTCTCCCACGCCACCTTGCATCTATCAATGATGGTGTCTGAGCACGGTTGCCTGCCGTCGGACTGAGGAGCCACCTCCATGTCGACGCAGTCGAGCACCGGCTTGATTATGGCTACCACGATGTCGAGCTTGTTCCTCTGGGTCCTAGCCTCCTACTCAAACACATTGAACTATGCCTTGGTCCTCCAACGGTAGTCTGCAGGCATCACATGGATTCGTCAAACAAAAGATATCACTCCGGCAACAACTCCGACCATGAAGTACTCACCTTTTAGCTCCTCGGCCAGCTTCTCCGCCCGCCCAGCCATCTTCTTCAACTCCTCCTAGAGTTGACTGATGACTTGGTGCAACCGGCCGAGCTCTGCATCTTGCTCTACAAGCATAACGGTCGTCAGCAACAATACGATTTCCGTAATATGGAGTAATTTTGCTGATCCACCTTACCTTTCTTCTGCTCGGAAACTTTTCACAGCTGCTCGAACTTTGTCTTCAGCTGCTCAGAAGCACCCATCAGCTGCTCGGAGATGGTGGCCAGCTGCTCGGACTGGCCCCAAAACTGCTCAGACACAGTCACCAGCTACTCGGATAGGACGCCCTTCTGGTGCTCCAGATCCCACGCGTTGGATTCAGCAAGATCACGCTCACACTAGGCCCTCTGGATGTTTTTCTCCATAAGTTTTAACACCTCCTTTAGCTTTTCATTCTCCTCGGCGAGGGGCTCTATCCTCTTGATCAGCTAGCACCGTTGTTCGGTAGTTCGAGCTATGCCCTGCAAAAGCAGCAAGATTATGAAGAACTCCAAATCTCCAACGACAAACACTAAGATTGATGATGCAACATTAACCTTGATCTGTTTCACCGCCATGGAAAGGGTGGACTCCAGCCTCCTGAGCTCCTTGGTGGTGTCCTCCTCCTCAACAACCACCACTTCATCGCCTCGCTTGTGGATGATTCAGACGCCTTGAGGTCGTGATTCCTCATGCTCAATCTCTTTCACCTCGTCCTCTTCCTCCACAGCGGGTGGCGCCACCTAGGGGCTTGGTGGCCACACAATGCATCCGACCACGCCCTCCGATGTCTCAAGGAGCATGACTAGCTCTTCTGGCTGCACCGGCCTCACCACACTAGACTCAGGCATGGCACTAGCATCTCCAACATTCGCCATTGAAGACCCGGCGGTTTTTGCCATTGCCCCGGGCATCGCCACCGACTCATCCGCCATCGGTGCCAACTGTTTGTCACCGCCAAGTCCAACAGCAGCGGCGGTTGACTCCTTCGTAGGCCACCGAGCGCCCGAGGACTCTAGGATGGGATCCGTCTGCATTTTCTTCGCGCCGGGTCCAGTCCCCGGTTGCTCGCTGGTCTGGACGGACGGATTCAACTCCTCCATACACCTTGCTCTGCATCAGATTAGCTCATCAGTCGCCACCACGATAAAGATCCAATAGCAAAATAACTCCAAGGCAAGGATACTTACATGTCGGTCTGCCGGTACACTTTTCTGAACCGGCATTGCCTACCCGAGCCCCTAGGCATGTCCCTAGGGTCGATTCCCGCACCCTGGGGTGGAGGTCTCGTGGTCTCCATCGTCGGCCTCTCCTCCGCTTATCGCTCCGGGACTCCTTTTGCCTGCTGCTCGAGGACCCCCTCCCCTCCCTTCGATTTCTCCTCTACGCGCATGTTGTGTGGAGGCACCTCAGTGCTCGGCGAAGGAGCCACTGGAACTTCATCGTCATCCGACCACTCGGACATCGCCGTACTCCGTGTCCGAGTGGTCTGGTCACCGCCAAGCGAGATGCCGCCTGACTTGCGGGGGACAACACCTGTCGTCTTCCTCTTCTTTCAGGCTAGCTCATCTACCACTGCCCTCTTCCCCTAGACTTTCTCCACCACCGAGGGGGTACTCTCCATCCGACCAGCGCTAATGCCTCCAGATTCTAATGAGGCGCTAACAGCACCCTCCTCAGGCTACGTTGGTGGCCAGGCATCTACTGCCTGTGGCTAATCACCCCTCGACATGCCCGAGAAGGACACCGCTCGTTCCTGCGAATGGATCTTTCTATAAGTGAATCAGTTCACTATTCGGCAATGGTACAGGATAAAAAAGGATCAAGAACACACAATTGAGATGTTTACCTGAGGGGGTGGGTTCTTGCAGTTAAAGGGTCTCATATGCCCTAACACATTGAACGAGGCAAATGGAGCGAATAGCTCTACGGCCCGCTCATGCACATCGTCCCTCAACAGCATCTTTGTTCTTTCCCATGTGCCATCGGTGTCCCCCTTGAAGTCAAAGCCCATGTGGGCCCTCTCCTTGTAGGGCTAGACGTGGCACACTATGAAGCTCGCCGCCACCAGTCCACCGTTGTTCTTCACACCCTTTATTAGGTCAAGGAGCTCCCTCACCTGCTCCATATCAGCACTACTTGGCCTCTTCGACCAGCTTTTCTGGCTCTCCAGGATGTGGTCGGCGTCGTAGCAGATGGCAGGATGGCTCTGCTTCATGTAGAACCACCTAGCATTCCACCCCTTCAGTGAAGTGTTCAGCGTTACAGTGAGGTATTCACCCGCCATTCCATCACATAGTTGAAGATACATGCCACCGACCACCTTTGAACCGCCGCCACCCTTCTTCTTTAGCTAGAATAGGTGACAGAAGAGGTTGAAGTGGGGAAGAATCCCAAGATATGCCTCACAGAAATGAATGAAAATCGAAATGTGCAAGATGGTGTTTAGGTGGAGGTTGCATAGACTGACTCTCTAGAACTCCAACAGATCTCTCAAGAAAGGATGAACAGGAAATCATAACCCATGCTAGAAGTAATCCTCAAATACTACAGCTTCGTCAGTATGAGGCATTTGATAGGGCTCATCGCTGGCCAGCCACCATCTAGCGGTGATGTGGTCAGGAAGAACGCCCACCTCCACCAACCTATTGAGCTCCACCTCTCTCATGCGCGATGGCACCCACTCTTTGTCACGGTTGGCTCTAGCGTTCGCCTTCTTTGGGTTCATAGCTCCCCTCTTTGGTGCCATCTCTCAGATCCAGATTGGGACTGGTGGCGGAAGTGTGCGTGGATGTGAATCTAGAAGTGCGAGGGCTGAGGAGGAAGATGAAATGGCAAAGTGGCAAAGGTGGGAGCATAGGGTGCGGCGGCGCAGTTATAAAGCACTCCCCCTACTTTTCGCATTCGAGGGTTTTTTTGGAAACCGCTCCACGATTTGTGCCTCTCCGAATTCTCCACAACAACATGGTGGGCCGTTACCTAGGCTTTCGCGCAACTGCAGCCTGTATCACCCATTTGTCACCGCAAGTTATTACTGCTCACTGAATATTCACCGATGTCTCCGCCATTTGTTATGACTCAGTAATTACTACTGTATAGCTATTACTCTAGTTTTTTCTCTAGGATTTGTTTTCTCCAAGATTTCCTCTTGTGGATCGGGGACTGTGTCCGCACTATGACCTGGTTCCTCACTGCACTGGGAACTTTCTTCTGTTGACTACTGCTTCTGACCCTAGCACCACGTGACCACGTCACCTACTATCAGGCTCGGGGACTAAGTGGGCACACTTCACCTTGCGGTGAGTGTGCTTTTCTCATCTCAAGGCTACGCTCGAGGACTGGATGCCTGCTCGGCTGGCCTTCTACTTTTCTTCTACTTCGGACCCTGGCACCATGTGACTATGTCACCTACTGTCAAGCTCAGGGACTAAGTGGGCACACTTCACCTTGCGGTGAGTGTGTTTGCTTTAATCTGGAAGACTCCACGCCTCTTAAAGCTGAAGAAGACTATCTCCCTTTCTCGTGGTTGGACTCTAAGTGGCACACTTGGTCCACTGTGAAGAAATTTTCGATTCTAAACTTGAGCTCCCTACATCCTTATGGCAAGTCATACTTGGGTCACGCTACTCGGCGATGGTTCACGCTACTCGGCGATGGTTCACGCTGCTCGACGACGGTTCACGCTGCTCGGCGACGGCTCACAACTGCTCAGCAACTCATCACGATGGTCGGACCATGAGTTTGACTGCTCGGCTTTGTTCGCACCTACTCGGACAAGCTCAAGACGGCGTTGCACAACGGATACAAGGCACTCAGGGACTAGCTATGGGGGGTACGACCCCGGATACCCATGGCAGACCACATGGGCTACGCCCCTAGGGGTGGCCCAGCCCACAAGACAAAGCCTTGTGGGGCACGACGCTGCTAGGTGCCTCCTGCAAGACATTGGGAAGATATCTTGAAGATACTATGAGATCTGTTAGGATACGTATGATCCCATGATTCCTATAATCTGTTATTACTTTTTGGTTATCACCTAAATCTAACCGACTTGTAACCCTGCCCCCCGGACTATATAAGGCGGGCAGGGACCTCCTCCAAACTCACACAATATCATATGATAGCTAATACAATCCAACAGACCATAGGAGTAGGGTGTTATGTCATACTGATGGTCTAAACCTGTCTAACTCATGTGTCTCTGTTGCCTTCTTGTTTTCGATTACACGCATCTCTACCGATCAATCTACCTTCGTGGGACACCCCTCGAAGGACTGCCGATAATATTCTATCGATAGGCACAGACTGCAACAACAACGACGATGACACCTAGATAGGCATGGGCACACTGGGCTGCCATGCTCATAGTGCCGACATAGCATGGATGTGAGGCCGTAGTGCCATGCCTAGGCCAGGATTCCAACACGGTGAAAGCTCTAGTTTAGTTTTGGTAAATTGATGAAACCCTAAGTGCTAACCTAGTTTATCAAGTGATCATGAGATAGGTAGCATATTCCAAGTGGTGAAGCAAATGAAGATCATGCCATGGTGATGATCAAGTGCTTGGACTTGGAAAGAAGAAAGAGAAAAACAAAAAGCTCAAGGCAAAGGTATAAACCATAGGAGCTATTTTGTTTTGGTGATTAAGACACTTAGAGAGTGTGATCACATTTAGGTTTGATAGCCATACTATTAAGAGGGGTGAAACTCGTATCAGAATACGGTTATCAAAGTGTCACTAGATGCTCTAACTCATTGCATATGCATTTAGGATCTAGTGGAATGCTAACACCCTTGAAAATGTTTGTGGAAATATGCTAACACATGTGCATAAGGTGATACACTTGGTGGTTGGCACATTTGAGCAAGGGTGAAGAAGTTAGAGGTGAAAAGGAGTTAGTCTTGCTGGTCACTGAGTGATCGGACGCTGGTCTCAGAGGGACCAGCGTGTCTAGTCAAGTGTGGCAGCGAAGACGCTGGCGTCAGTCAAACGATCGGACGCTGGGTCTTGGACTGACCGGACGCTGAGGTCTAGCATCCGGTCCTATTGTCAGACAGCATAGAGAAATGTCACTGTGTGACTGGACGCTTGCAGGGTCCGGTCAAGCATGACCGGACGCGTCCGGTTGAAGAAAATCATTTCTGGAACCTTACTGGAAACGACCGGATGCTAGAGGTTGAGCGTCCGGTCAGTTTGTGCACTATGTCTGGTCAACAGATGACCATTGAAATCTAACAAACAGTATTTGAAGCAGGGGACACGTGGCATGAATCACGTGACCGGACGCTGAGGGCCAGCGTCCGGTCACCCCGCGTTGTGCCCAGTGAAGGGGTACAACGGCTCTATTTCATGGGGACTTCTATTTAAGTCCCATGGCCAGTTGAAGTTCAAACCTTTGGCCATTTTCATTGACATAGCAACCTTGTGAGCTTAGCCAAAGCCCTCCCACTCATCTCCATTATTGATTCATCATCTTTGTGAGATTGGGAGAGAATCCAAGTGAATTACTTGAGTGTTTGCATCTAGAGGCACTTGGTGTTCGTGTTTTGCTACGGGATTTGCTTGTTACCCTTGGTGGTTGCCACCACCTAGACGGCTTGAAGCAGTGAGGATCATCGAGCGGAGGGTGGTGATTGTCTCTGGCTCCGATCGTGGTGATTGTGAGGGGTTCTTGACCTTTTCCCGGTGGAGAGCCAAAAGGTACTCTAGTGTATTGTTCGTGGCTTGTGTGATCCTCATCTTATGTTGGTTGTGTGGCACCCTATTGAGGGTTTGGCGTGTGAAGCTAATTAGCACGTGAACCTCCAAGTGAGTGAATCACCACAATGAGGACTAACTTGCCGGCAAGCAAGTGAACCTCGGTAAAAAATCTTTGTGTTCATCATTGATTCCGAGGTGATTGGTCTTCATTGTTATTCATCTTTGTGATTGATTGATTCCTTCATCTACACGGCGATATAACCATCTTGATCACTCTCTTTACATTACCGCAAACTAGTTGACAAGCTCTTTAGTGTAGCTAGTTGTGACAGCTTGCTTGCTTGCTTGGTGTGGCTCTTTTGTTAGCCTTTGACAGCATACTAACATAGAGTAGTATCATAGCTATTGTGTGAATAAATACTATCTAAACTAGAATTATGGTAGGTGGCTTGCATTTTGAGTAGGCTAGCGCAACACTCGCTTCGCCTCATAATTATCTAACCATTTTGTTAAGTGTTGTTATAGAATTTTTATTAGGCTATTCACCCCGCTCTAGCCATTAGGACCTTTCAAGTGGTATCAGAGCCGAGGTCACCGTGATTTGAGGCTTAACAACCTTCGGTGTAAAAATGGCTCAAATCAACAACACAAAGAAGCCACCCAATTTGATGGCTCCAACTATCCCTATTGGAAGGCTAAGATGACAACTTATATCAAGTCAATCAATAGGAAGGTTTGGAAGGTGGTAGAAACAAAGATTAAGATAGAAGATGAAGAGGCTCCCACTGTCGCCGAAGAGATGCTACTCCAAAATAATGACATTGCTCTTAGTGCCATCCATGATGCTTTGGATGAAAGAACATTTGAGCAAATCAAGAACATTGAGAGAGCTCATGAGGCTTGGAAGAAGTTGGAAGAATCATTTGAGGGCACTCAAGCCATGAAGGGTGCAAAGGCATACATCCTCAAAGAGAAGTTTGCAAGCTTCAAGATGAAGGAGGATGAGAGTGTGCCGGAGATGTTCCATAGGCTTCAAGTGCTTGTCAATGGTCTCAAAGCACTTGGAGAAGAAGTGAAGGACAAGGACTTCTCCCATAAGTTCTTGAGATGTTTGCCTTCAAGATTTGGCACATTGTCACTATTCTAGTAAGGAGTGGTTTGGACACCATGACACCAAACCAAGTGTTGGGAGACATCATGACCGATGATACATATAGAGATGAAGATGAGAAGAAGATGAGAAGAAGAAGAGCATGGCATTCAAGGCCACATCATCTAAGGGCAAAGCTAAGCAAGAAACATCAAGTGAAGAAGATGAATCATGGGATGATGATGATGATGAGAAGATGGCCCTCTTTGTGAAGAGATTTGGCAAGTTCATGGTGAATAAGGGCTACCGTGCTAGAAGAAAGAAGTCTTCATCCAAGAATAAAGAAGAGTCAAGAAGGTGCCTCAAGTGTGGAAGCAAAGATCATCTTGTTTCTCAATGCCCATACAATAGCGACAATGATGATGACAACAAGAAGAACAAGAAGAAGGACAAAAAGGAGAAGAAAGAGAAGAAGGACAAGATGGCCTTCAAGAAGAAAAAGGGTGGTTCATATGTGGTCACTTAGGATAGTGATGCTTCCTCAAGTGATGATGATGATTGTGATGATAACAAGACCACCAAGAAGAAGGTTCTTGCAAGCATTGCAATCAATGAGAAGCCTTCTCTCTTCGAATCTTCATCATGCTTCATGGCTAAGGCCACTAAGGTACAAACTAGTGATGATGAAAGCGATGAAGAACATGATGATGAAAATGAAAGTGAAAATAACCATGATAGTGATAGTGATGATGATGAACCCACCAAAGATGAATTATTTGACATGCTAGAGGATGCTAGAGAACACTTTGACATCAAGAGAAGGGAATGCAAAAGCTTGCGTAAGGAACTAAAAGCCCTTAAGCAAGCCTATGATGAGCTCAATGTATCTCATGAGAGGCTAGAGGAAGCCAATGAGAAGCTTGGCAAAGCTCACAAAAAGCTTGAAAAGGCTCATTCCTTTTTGCTTGATGAGCAAAATAAAAAGAAGCATGTTGAAACTTGCAATGTAGGTTTAACTTATGATATAATTAATGAATCACTATCTATGCCTATCATTGTTGCTCCTACTAACCATTCTTGTAGCACTTCCACATCTACCTCATCTAGTAGTGATGGTCTCACTTGTGATGCCTCACTAGTGGTTGAGAATGAGAATCTCAAGAAGGAGGTCAACAAGCTCACTCACACCTTAGGGTGGTGATTGTCTCTGGCTCTGATCGTGGTGATTGTGAGGGGTTCTTGACCTTTCCCCGGTGGAGAGCCAAAAGGTACTCTAGTGGATTGCTCATGGCTTATGTGATCCTCATCTTATGTTGGTTGTGTGGCACCCTATTGAGGGTTTGGCGTGTGAAGCCAATTAGCGTGTGAACCTCCAAGTGAGTGAATCGCCACAACGAGGACTAACTTGCCGACAAGCAAGTGAACCTCGGTAAAAAATCTTTGTGTTCATCATTGATTCCGAGGTGATTGGTCTTCATTGTTATTCATCTTTGTGATTGATTGATTCCTTCATCTACACGGCGATATAACCATCTTGATCACTCTCTTTACATTACCGCAAACTAGTTGACAAGCTCTTTAGTGTAGCTAGTTGTGACAGCTTGCTTGCTTGCTTGGTGTGGCTCTTTTGTTAGCCTTTGACAGCATACTAACATAGAGTAGTATCATAGCTATTGTGTGAATAGATACTATCTAAACTAGAATTATGGTAGATGGCTTGCATTTTGAGTAGGCTAGTGCAACACTCGCTTCGCCTCATAATTATCTAACCATTTTGTTAAGTGTTGTTATAGAATTTTTATTAGGCTATTCACCCCGCTCTAGCCATTAGGACCTTTCAAGTGGTATCAGAGCCGAGGTCACCGTGATTTGAGGCTTAACAACCTTCGATGTAAAAATGGCTCAAATCAACAACACAAAGAAGCCACCCAATTTGATGGCTCCAACTATCCCTATTGGAAGGCTAAGATGACAACTTATATCAAGTCAATCAATAGGAATGTTTGGAAGGTGGTAGAAACAAAGATTGAGATAGAAGATGAAGAGCCTCCCACCGCCGCTGAAGAGATGCTACTCCAAAATAATGACATTGCTCTTAGTGCCATCCATGATGCTTTGGATGAAAGAACATTTGAGCAAATCAAGAACATTGAGAGAGTTCATGAGGCTTGGAAGAAGTTGGAAGAATCATTTGAGGGCACTCAAGCCATGAAGGGTGCAAAGGCATACATCCTCAAAGAGAAGTTTGCAAGCTTCAAGATGAAGGAGGATGAGAGTGTGCCGGAGATGTTCCATAGGCTTCAAGTGCTTGTCAATGATCTCAAAGCACTTGGAGAAGAAGTGAAGGACAAGGACTTCTCCCATAAGTTCTTGAGATGTTTGACTTCAAGATTTGGCACATTGGTCACTATTCTAGTAAGGAGTGGTTTGGACACCATGACACCAAACCAAGTGTTGGGAGACATCATGACCGATGATACATATAGAGATGAAGATGAGAAGAAGGATGAGAAGAAGAAGAGCATGGCATTCAAGGCCACATCATCTAAGGGCAAAGCTAAGCAAGAAACATCAAGTGAAGAAGATGAATCATGGGATGATGATGATGATGAGAAGATGGCCCTCTTTGTGAAGAGATTTGGCAAGTTCATGGTGAATAAGGGCTACCGTGCTAGAAGAAAGAAGTCTTCATCCAAGAACAAAGAAGAGTCAAGAAGGTGCCTCAAGTGTGGAAGCAAAGATCATCTTGTTGCTCAATGCCCATACAATAGCGACAATGATGATGACAACAAGAAGAACAAGAAGAAGGACAAAAAGGAGAAGAAAGAGAAGAAGGACAAGATGGCCTTCAAGAAGAAGAAGGGTGGTTCATATGTGGTCACTTGGGATAGTGATGCTTCCTCAAGTGATGATGATGATTGTGATGATAACAAAACCACCAAGAAGAAGGTTCTTGCAAGCATTGCAATCAATGAGAAGCCTTCTCTCTTTGAATCTTCATCATGCTTCATGGCTAAGGCCACTAAGGTACAAACTAGTGATGATGAAAGTGATGAAGAACATGATGATGAAAATGAAAGTGAAAATAACCATGATAGTGATAGTGATGATGATGAACCCACCAAAGATGAATTATTTGACATGCTAGAGGATGCTAGAGAACACTTTGACATCAAGAGAAGGGAATGCAAAAGCTTGCGTAAGGAACTAAAAGCCCTTAAGCAAGCCTTTGATGAGCTCAATGCATCTGATGAGAGGCTAGAGGAAGCCAATGAGAAGCTTGGCAAAGCTCACAAAAAGCTTGAAAAGGCTCATTCCTTTTTGCTTGATGAGCAAAATAAAAAGAAGCATGTTAAAACTTGCAATATAGGTTTAACTTGTGATATAATTGATGAATCACTATCTATGCCTATCATTGTTGCTCCTACTAACCATTCTTGTAGCACTTCTACATCTACCTCATCTAGTAGTGATGGTCTCACTTGTGATGCCTCACTAGTGGTTAAGAATGAGAACCTCAAGAAAGAGGTCAACAAGCTCACTCACACCTTAGCTAAGGCTTATGGTGGTGAGGACCGCTTGCTTATGTGCTTGGGTAGCCAAAGAGCTTCTCTCTATAAAGAGGGATTGGGCTATACCCCCAAGAAAGGAAAGGTGGCCTTTGCTCCTCACAAGACTAGTTTTATTAAGAACAATGGTCGGTTTTACACTAGTTGCAAGCAAGTGGGTCATAAAGAGTAAGAATGCAACAACAAGAGCAAAAATGCTAATGTATCCTTCATAAAGCTTGATTCATGCTACATGCTTACTAGGGGTACAAGTGGTGTAAAGGCTAAGTTCATTGGTAAACCATGGATAGGCTCAAAGAAGAAAGTCATTTAGGTACCAAAAAGCTTAGTGACTAACCTTAAGGACCCAATCAAGTTTGGCTATCTAAAAGAATTGATCTTCTTTTGTAGGTTAATTATAAAGCCGGAGGAAGGCATTGGGTTCTTGATAGTGGGTGCACTCAACACATGACCGGTGATGCAAGAATGTTCAACTCAATCAACACCAATGGCAATGATGGTTATGATAGTATCACATTTGGTGATAATGGCAAAGGCAAGGTCAAAGGGCTTGGTAAGATTGCAATATCCAATGACATGAGCATATCCAATGTGTTGCTAGTAGAGAGCTTGAACTTCAATTTGCTATCCGTGGCTCAATTGTGTGATCTTGGATTCAAATGCATATTTGAGGTAGATGATGTAGAAATCATAAGTGTAGATGGCTCTAATTTGATCTTCAAAGGCTTTAGATATAAGAATATATACTTGGTTGACTTCAATGCTAGTGAAGCTAGATTATCTACATGCTTGTTCACTAAGTCTATCATGGGTTGGTTATGACATAGAAGGCTTGGTCATGTTGGAATGAAACAATTGAATAGATTGGTTAAGTATGACTTAGTTAAAGGCTTGAAAGATGTTGTGTTTGAAAAGGATAAGCTTTGTAGCTCTTGTCAAGCCGGCAAATAAGTTAGAAACACCCATCCTAAGAAAGGCATGATGAGCACTAGTAAAGCATTTGAGTTATTGCATATGGACTTGTTTGGGCCAACACAATACACTAGCATTGGTGGAAACAAATATGGCTTTGTGATAGTGGATGACTACACTAGATACACATGGGTATTCTTTCTAGTGGACAAAAGTGATGTATTTGCAACATTCAAATCATTTGTCAAAGGCATTCACAATGAGTTTGAAATAACCATCAAGAGAGTTAGAAGTGACAATGGTAGTGAGTTCAAGAATACTAGAATTGATGAGTTGTGTGATGAATTTGGAATTAGACAATAATTCTTGGCCAAGTACACACCTCAATCAAATGGCCTTGTTGAGAGGAAAAATAGAACACTCATTGATATGGCAAGGTCTATGCTTAGTGAGTACAATGTGAGTCAATCTTTTTGGGCCGAAGCTATCAACACGGCTTGCTATTGTAGCAACCGCCTCTATTGTCACCCATTGAAAGAGAAGACACCATATGAGCTCTTGAATGGTAGAAAGCCCAACATTGCATATTTTCGGGTCTTTGGTTGCAAATGCTATATCTTGAAGAAAGGCAGTAGATTGTGCAAGTTTGACAAGAAATGTGATGAAGGATTCCTACTTGGATATTTCACTACAAGCAAAGCATATAGAGTTTGGAATTTGGATAGTGGTACTCTTGAGGAAGTTCATGATGTTGAATTTGATGAAACTAAGGGTTCATAAGTAGAGAATGAGAACTTGGAAGATGTTAGAGGCATTCAACTTTCAAATGCCATAAAGAACATGGATATTGGTGAATTGAGGCCTAGGCAAGTGAATGATGATGAAGATGATCAAGTGCAAGTGCTCTCCAACTCAAATGTGCAAGATGATACAAATTAAGTTAGTACAAGTGGCTCTCATGACAATGAACAAGATCAAGTGGCTAGTACATCTTCTCAACCTAATGATCAAGCAAGTGCAAGCAATCAAGTTCCAATCCTCCAACCAACCAATGTTGCAAGGGATCATCCATTGGACACTATCATTGGTGATATTTCAAGAGGTGTACAAACAAGATCAAGATTGGCTTCATTTTGTGAACACTTCTCATTTGTGTCATCTATTGAACCAAAGAAGATAGATGAAGCATTAAAGGATGTTGATTGGGTGAATGCTATGCATGAAGAATTGAATAACTTCACAAGAAATCAAGTATGGGAGTTGATAGAGAGACCAAAGGGACACAATGTGATTGGAACTAAATGGGTCTTTAGAAACAAGCAAGATCAAGATGGGATAGTAGTATAGGACAAAGCAAGATTGGTAGCACAAGGCTATACACAAGTTGAAGGTCTTGACTTTGGAGAAACATATGCCCCGGTTGCTAGATTGGAAGCAATAAGAATCTTGCTAGCCTATGCTTGTGCCCACAACATCAAGCTCTATCAAATGGATGTTAAGAGTGCATTTCTCAATGGTTACATCAATGAAGAAGTATATGTTGAGTAACCTCCTAGTTTTGAAGATGACAAGAAGCCCAACCATGTATACAAGTTGAAGAAGGCATTGTATGGCTTGAAGCAAGCACCTAGAGCATGGTATGAGAGATTGAGGGATTTCCTACTCTCTAAAGGGTTCACAATGGGTAAGGTTGACACCACTCTTTTCATCAAGAAGATTGGAAAAGATCTATTTGTGTTGCAAATATATGTTGATGATATCATATTTGGATCAACCAATCAAGATTTTTGTGACGAGTTTGGAAAAATGATGGCTAATGAGTTTGAGATGTCCATGATTGGAGAGTTGAGTTACTTCCTTGGTCTTCAAATCAAGCAATTGAAGAATGGTATATTTGTGAGTCAAGGCAAGTATATCAAGGACATGATCAAGAAGTTTGGCATGAGTGATAGCAAAGTCATTAGCACACCAATGGGAACAAATGGTAACTTGGATAGTGATGCAAGTGGCAACATAGTGGATCAAAAATTATATCGGTCTATGATTGGAAGCCTACTCTATGTGACCGCATCAAGGTCGGATGTCATGTTTAGTGTATGCATGTGTGCAAGATTTCAAGCCTCACCAAGAGAAAGTCATTTGAAGGCTACAAAGAGAATATTGAGGTACTTGAAGCATACACAAAATGTTGGTTTGTGGTATCCCAAAGGAGCAAAGTTTGAGCTAGTTGGTTACTCCGACTCGGATTATGCGGGATGCAAGGTTGAAAGGAAGAGCACCTCGGGCATATGTCAATTGTTGGGAAGATCACTTGTTTCATGGTCATCTAAGAAGCAAAATAGTGTTGCATTATCAACCGCCGAAGCCGAATATATATTCACCGGTAGTTGTTGTGCATAAATACTTTGGATGAAGGCCACTTTGAGTGACTTTGGAATCAAGTTCAAGAAAGTGCCATTGCTATGTGACAATGAGAGTGCAATCAAGTTGACCAACAATCTGGTTCAACATGCAAGAACAAAGCACATTGATGTCCGCCACCATTTCGTAAGAGATCACCAACAAAAAGGGGACATTTGCATTGAGAGTGTAGGCACCGAAGATCAACTTGCCGATATATTCACCAAGCCATTGGATGAGAAAAGGTTTTGTAAGCTAAGGAATGAGTTGAACATATTGGATTTCTTAAATATGTGTTGATGCACCCCCTCACTTATATGGCATGCCTCTCCTTCGAGCTATTCAAGGTAAAAGTTGATTGGCATGATATACATCCTTGCTAAGGACATGTTTAGTGCATCTAGTCACATTTTTAATTTTATTAGGACCTTTCAAGTGGTTCAATTTTATTAGGCTCATTCATGAAAATCAAATGAATTTGATGATTGCATGGTACCACTATTGCCTCTATGCTTGACTTGATCTAGTGGTAGCATATGACATGTTTGTGGGTTTGTAAACCTAGTGTTTAATCTAGAAAATGAACTCTAAGTGTTTAACTCAACATGGTACAAGATAACCCTTATTTGGAGGTGTGAAGAAGCTTGTCCTTGGATCAAACTGAGTTAAATATCTTTGGCAAATATTCTAGTTTGAACCAAATTTGAAAAAATGATCCTCACCCCATTGATTGACATTGATAATCTTAACCTATCTACATTTTGAACCTTTGTGGTCATTGATGACAAAGGGGGAGAAATAGTGCACAAAGATAAGTGAAAAGACAAAGACAACAAAGGGGGAGATTTTAACATAGGGGGAGAGATATAACAAAGGAAAGGGGATCAATTAAAATTTTGAGCACACAAGTAGGGGGAGCAAGCTCATGAACTTATATGATGCATTTGAATGTGCATTTCATGTGTTTGCTTGCATGGCATAAGTTCTAAATTTTAAAATATCCATGCCTATGTGATGTATGCTAGTTGTAAGATTGAATGATGAAATAAAATCACTAGATAATTTTCATTTTCAAGTAAGTTTTTACAAGTGGTATCTTTTTAAAGTATGTTTCCAAGTGGTATAAAGCTAACCATGGTGCTAAGGATGGTATAATGGTGTACACCGATTGGTATCACGCTTCAAAGGTCCATCTCTTGTACCTTAGCATCATTTGGTAGAAATTGACTCCTATATTTCCTATCTAAGCATATGTGCAAGCTACAATCCAAACTCTTAGCACATATGTAGGGGGAGCAATTGCTGCCATATGGGATTCATGAAACTTGTCCAAATTCTTTTGCACATAGTAAATATGCTTGGGCAAGCAACATAGATTCAATTGAATTTCAATTCATATCTTTGTGAAAGGGTTGTCATCAATTACCAAAAAGGGGGAGATTGAAAGCTCTATTTTGGTTTTGGTAAATTGATGAAACCCTAAGTGCTAACCTAGTTTATCAAGTGATCATGAGATAGGTAGCACATTCTAAGTGGTGAAGCAAATGAAGATCATGCCATGGTAATGATCAAGTGCTTGGACTTGGAAAGAAGAAAGAGAAAAACAAAAAGCTCAAGGCAAAGGTATAAACCATAGGAGCTATTTTGTTTTGGTGATCAAGACACTTAGAGAGTGTGATCACATTTAGGTTTGATAGCCGTACTATTAAGAGGGGTGAAACTCGTATCGGAATACGGTTATCAAAGTGCCACTAGATGCTCTAACTCATTGCATATGCATTTAGGATCTAGTGGAATGCTAACACCCTTGAAAATGTTTGTGAAAATATGCTAACACAAGTGCACAAGGTGATACACTTGGTGGTTGGCACATTTGAGCAAGAGTGAAGAAGTTAGAGGTGAAAAGGAGTTAGTCTTGCTGGTCACTGAGTGACCAGACGTTGGTCTCAAAGAGGGACCAGCGTGTTCGGTCAAGTGTGGTAGCGAAGACGCTGGCATCGGTCAAACGACCAAACACTAGGTCTTGGACTGACCGAACGCTGAGGTCCAGGGCCCGGTCCTGTTCTCGGACAGCGCAGAGAAATGTCACTATGTGACCGAACGCTGGCAGGGTCCGGTCAAGCATGACCGAACGCGTTCGGTTGAAGAAAATCGTTTCTAGAACCTTACTAGAAACATCGGACACTAGAAGCTGAGCGTCTGGTCAGTTTGTGCACTGTGTCTGGTCAACAGATGACTGTTGAAATCTAACGAATAGTATTTGAAGCAGGGGACATGTGGCTTGAATCACGTGATCGGACGCTGAGGGCCAGCGTCCGGTCAATCGGACCAGAGCGTCCGGTCACCCCGCGTTATGCCCAGTGAAGGGGTACAATGGCTCCATTTCGTGGGGACTTCTATTTAAGCCCCATGGCTGGTTGAAGCTCACACCTTTGGCTATTTTCATTGATATAGCAACCTTGTGAGCTTAGCCAAAGCCCTCCCACTCATCTCCATCATTGATTCATCATCTTTGTGAGATTGGGAGAGAATCCAAGTGCATTGCTTGAGTGTTTGCATCTAGAGGCACTTGGTGTTTGTGTTTCTCTACGGGATTCGCTTGTTACTCTTGGTGGTTGCCGCCACCTAGATGGCTTGGAGCAGCGAGGATCATCGAGCGGAGGGTGGTGATTGTCTCCGGCTCTGATCATGGTGATTGTGAGGGGTTCTTGACCTTTCCCCAGTGGAGAGCCAAAAGGTACTCTAGTGGATTGCTCGTGGCTTGTGTGATCCTCATCTTGTGTTGGTTGTGCAGCACCCTATTGAGGGTTTGGTATGTGATGCCAATTAGCACGTGAACCTCCAAGTGATTGAATCGCCACAACGAGGACTAGCTTGCCGGCAAGCAAGTGAACCCCGGTAAAAAATCATTGTGTTCATCCTTTGATTCCGAGGTGATTGGTCTTCATTGTTATCCACACTTGTGATTGATTGGTTCATACATCTACACGATGGTATAACCATCTTGATCACTCTCTTTACATTACCGCAAACTAGTTGACAAGCTATTTAGTGTAGCTAGTTGTGAGAGCTTGCTTGCTTGGTTGGTGTGGCTCTTTAGTTAGCCTTTGAGAGCACACTAACATAGAGTAGTATCATAGCTATTGTGTGAATAGATACTATCTAAACTAGAATTGTGGTAGGTGGCTTGCATTTTGAGTAGGCTAGCGCAACACTCGCTTCGCCTCATAATTGTCTAACCATTGTGTTAAGTGTTGTTGTAGAATTTTTATTAGGCTATTCACCCCCCCCCCCTCTAGCCATTAGGACCTTTCACATGGTGGCACTACATGGCACGGCGCGACAGCACCGCTGTGCCACGTCGTGCCGCGCCGTGTCTGAGTGGCCTGTTTGGCTATGTATACATGCCCCTTCAAAAAATCATCAAAATATGCATGAAAACTGAATAAAAACTATTAATAGATAGACGATGAAAGACATGTGCTCATGCAAAATTTGAGGTAGAAGGAGAAACCAAAAAGAGGAAATTAGCATATTTGCTCGGTCAGGTGCACAGATACAAGGATCCACAACCTGCATGCATGCTTATTTGTGTTTTCTTGGGGTCCCCATGCACAAAACTTTTGTTCATCCTCAAATTCTTTAATGTGCATTTTTACATCATCAACATTTCCATGCGGCCATCGGCGTCGGTCCAGGAGGAGACGCCAATGGGCAGCTCACAAACTGCTCCTGGTTACCCAGCTCTATGCAGCTGTCGGTCTAGCTCCGGTGAGCCACCTCCCATGCCCTTTCCCCTGCCCCTTCTCTGTCTTTAGATTGTTGTGTTCTTCTCAGTTCTTTGCCGATTGGGGATTAGGGTTAGGGTTAGGGTTTCATTAGGGTAAGGATTAACCCGATTCATTTTTCGTTCACCCGATCTAGATCTAAAAGCTCAAGAAGACCTAGCTCTGGTACCACTGTAGAGATCATAAAGATCATCTAGGGTTAGGTCTAGTGGGTTCTCTTTACTGTGAATGCTATATCAAGAGTAGAGGGACAGAGAGGAATAGAAGAAGAACATGTCGAACCTAACACCACAGAGGGAGATGGTCCAGAAGCCGCCATCTCATTCGTCGGTGAAGTCTTTCGAGGAAGAGGTCAATGAAGTCGTTGACGTCGATGGAGCGGGACGGCGCGACTGGTGGCTTCCCATCACTGGTTGCGCCCTCTCTGATCAGGATTAGGGTTTAGGTTTCGGTGGGGTGCTCGGCTTAGGTGAACCTCGTACTCAGAGCCGCCGGCCCCCACCTCTATATATAGTGCAGTGTGACATGGGCCCTCCAGCCATAGTGGGCTGGGCACCCCCGATTAGGGCATGGATCAAAGGCCCAACTAGGCCATTGGGCCCAGTTTGAGATTAGAGATCAATCTAGCAATCTCCCCCTTGATCTCCTACCATCTTTCAATTTCATATCATTTACTTTTGTTCATTCTATTATAGATTAGCGCATAGAGCATGTTTCAACATCACAGTTAATTGCCGATAGATTTAACAACTACAACACACCACTCTGTTCTGAAATAGATACTTAACTTTGGGCCTTCTTTTGTCCAGAAATTATAGGCTTTCCCTTAAACCCATGCGGGCTACATGTTCTCTGAACATGTTGGGTGGTAAGCCTTTTGTAAGCGGATCCGTGAGCATCTTTTCGGTACTTATATGCTCAAGACTTATGACATGATCCCGGACTTTATCTTTCATAACATAATACTTTATGTCAATGTGTTTGGCAGCACCACTTGACTTATTATTGTGAGCATACTGTACTATCGGATTATTATCGTAGTATAACTTAAGTGGTCTATAGATGGCGTCAACCACCTTCAAACCGGGTATGAACTTCTTTAGCCAGTTCACTTGTCTTGTTGCCTCATAACACGCTACAAACTCGGCATACATTGTGGACGATGTAGTGATGGTTTGCTTTGAGCTTTTCCATGAAATAGCTCCCCCTACAAGAGTGAATACATATCCAGACATGGATTTTCTATCATCTCCCGCATAATCAGAATCTGAATATCCCACTATATGGAGTGAATCTAATCATCTATACGTCATCATGAGGCTTTTC
Source organism: Miscanthus floridulus (assembly GCF_019320115.1). Classification (NCBI taxonomy): domain Eukaryota; kingdom Viridiplantae; phylum Streptophyta; class Magnoliopsida; order Poales; family Poaceae; genus Miscanthus; species Miscanthus floridulus. The sequence goes on from NC_089598.1 coordinate 109,104,349, forward strand.
ATTCCTTGCAAATAACGCAAGACTTTCTTTACTAATTTCCAGTGTTCTATTTCAGGATTGCTCTAGAATCTGTCAAGTAACCCGGTAACAAATGCCAAGTCAGGACACGTACATACTTGAGCATATTGCAAGCTTCCGACAGCTGAAGCATATGGAACTGTTTTTATTTGATCGATCTCATACAGATTCCTGGGGCATTAAAAATCCCCATATTTGTCGCCCTTGACTATAGGAGTAGGTGAGGGACTACATTTGTGCATATTGAATTTCTTTAAGATCTTTTCTATGTATGCCTTTTGTGACAGTCCTAATACCCCTTTACTTCTATCTCGGTGAATCTCGATCCCTAGAACGAACGAAGCTTCACCAAGATCTTTCATATCAAATTTTGAGGAAAAAACTTCTTTGTCTTCAGTAGTAGACTGGCATCATTACTAGCAAGTAAGATATCATCCACATACAGGGCAAGGAAGATAAACTTCCCATTCTTAAACTTTGCATAGACACAATTGTTCTCTACATTCTCTTTAAATCCAAAATTCCTTACTGTCTGATTAAACTTCAAGTACCACTGTCTTGAAGCTTATTTTAATCCATAAATGGATTTCTTTAGGTGGCATCCCATTCGTTCTTTTTCTTCCATAACAAAACCTTTCGGTTGTGCCATGTAAACATTTTTCTCCAAGTCCCTATTGAGAAATGTCATCTTTACATCCATTTGATGTAATTCTAAATCGTAATGTGCCACTAATACCATTATGATTCTGAAGGAATCCTTACATGAGACTGGAGAAACGGTCTCATTGTAATCAATGCATTCTTTTTGCATAAAGCCTTTTGCCATAAGTCACGCTTTATATCTCTCTATATTTCCTTGAGAGTCAAGCTTTGTTTTGTAGACCCATTTATAGTCTACTGTTTTGGCTTCTTTAGGAATTATTTGCAAGTCCCAAACTTTATTGGCATTCATAGATTTCATTTCATCTTCCATGGCAAGCCACTTTGATGAATGATCACTTCTCATGGCTTCTTCAAATGAGGTGGGATCTCCTCCATTTAAAATTTCTCAGTGTTGTATACTTCATAGTCAGCAGGAATAGCTGATTTTCTAACTCTTTGAGACCTTCTAGGGGCCTCCACATCTGGCACTTCTTCTGTTTGAGGCTGTTGTTGCTCCCCCTCATGTGTGGCAATAGGTTCTACAGGATCCTGAAGAACAGGTTCCTCATCGTCATTCATTGTTGCCACAGGCGGAATAACAACAGGTGCTGGCACCATAGTATCTTGCACTGTCGGTGCAGCGACAACAGGTAGTGAGAAAAATGGCTCATAAATCATCGGAGTGGGCACATACACCCGCTTCTCTTCAAGGTCAATTTCTCGAGCTACCATGCTCCCCCTCATCATTTCATCCTCTAGGAAGACAACGTGTCTCATTTCCACAAACTTTGTATGTCTGTCTGGACAATAGAAACAAAAACCTTTGACTTTTCTAGGTAGCCGATGAAATGGCAACTTACTGTTTTGGGATCTAGCTTCCTAATGTTTGGGTTAAATACTTTAGCCTCAGCAGGACTCCCCCACACACAAAAGTGGTTTAGTGAGGATACTCTTCCTATCCACAACTCATACGGTGTTTTAGGCACCGACTTACTTGGTACTCTATTGAGAATATGATTGGCGGTTTTTAACGCCTCCATCCACATGTTCAACGGTAAGGTGGAGTAACTTATCATACTGCGCACCATATCTATCAGGGTACGATTGCGTCTTTCAGCTACTCCATTCTGCTGAGGTTTGCCCGGTGTAGAATACTGGACTACTATGCCATTCTTCTATAAGAACCTTGCAAAAGGTCCAGAAACTTAGCCATATGGGGTATGCCGACCGTAGTACTCCCCCCCACGGTCGGACCTGACTATCTTAATCTTTAAATTATGTTGGTTTTCAACTTTTGCCTTAAATATCTTAAATTTACCCAATGCTTCTGTTCTTTCTTTGATTGGATAAATGTAGCCATAATGGGAGTAATCATCTATGAATGTTATGAACGAATCATAACCATCCACACTCTTTACAGGAAATGGACCACAGATGTTTGTGTGAATAATCTATAAAATTCCTACGCTTCATTTGGCATCTTTCTTAATTTTCTTTATATACTTTCCTTTTATGCATTCTCTGCATTGTTCTAAATCTGAGAGCTCTAATGAAGGAAGAATATCATTCTTAACTAGTCTTTCTATTCTCCCCCTTGAAATATGGCCTAAACGACAGTGCCATAATTTCGACGACGCATCATGAGCTCTCTTTCGTTTTCTATTTACATCCGTAGATGAGGATACATTCTCATTGTCGCACGTAATGTTCCCATCATCGCATACAACATTCACATCATCACGTAGTGATAACAAATAAAGCTCATTTTGTAAGATAGCAAGACCAACACATGTATTATTAAATGTTATCTTACATTTGCCATTTTAAAATGGCAATCATATCCATCATTGTCTAAGCATGAAACACTAATCAAGTTTCTCTGTAAAGAGGGAACATAAAGTACATATCTAAGTAAAAGTGTGAAGCCATCAGCAAGCTCTAGAGAAAGATTGCAACGGCTTCAACATTTGCTCGGACTCCATTTGCAACTTTAACATATCTTTCTCTTCTTTGTGTAGTCCTCGTCGAACGGAATTCCTGTAAGGAATTAGCAACATGAACAGTTGCACCTGAGTCAATCCACCAAATAGATTTCGAATAATGTACATACAGGGATTTATTTATGAACGTAATAATGTTCTCACCTTTCTTTGCCATGATCATCTTTAAGTAATCGAAACAATCTTTCTTATAATGTCCCGTCTTCTTGCAATAGAGACACTGGTCTTTCTCTACTGTGAACTTGTTCTGCTGAGGTTGATGCAGCATGGGACCCTTTCCCTTTGACTTTGAGGAGGAGTTAGCATTATTATTCTTTTTCTTGTTGTCTTTTATATAATTGATAGTGCCACCATTGGTAGCTTTCATTCTCTCCTTCTCTTGCACACACATAGCCATGAGCCTCTCTAAGTCCCACTTCTCAGGCTGTATATTGTAGTTGACAATAAAAGTGTCAAATTCCTTTGGCAAGGAAGTAAAAATCAGATGGATACGAAACTCTTCCTTGAGAGCCAGATCCATTGGTTTTAGCTTGCATGCTAAATTGCTCATCCTTAGTATGTGCTCTCTATGCCACCATTTTAAGAGTACCTCTCTGTCACCAGCTGCTTTATCAGCTGGGTAGCATATGTCTTTGAAGAGCCAATGAACTGACTCTTTATTCTATTGAGGTACTCGGTAACCGTATCACACTCTGGGATTGAGCCCACAATTGCAGGCTCAATCGTGTTCTTTATCATAGTCAAACATTTCTTATTGACAGTGACCCACTTTCTATGCTCAAGGTCATAGAACATCATTTGGGATACAAAATCCCTCTCTCTAGTTGTCCAAGCAGCATCAGCCTCGTTTGTCTCCCTCACCGGTGCCACAGGCTCTGTGGGACACGGTGAGGTGACTACCCAGTCCACCTCAGCCAAGATGAAGGCCAGATCAATCTTTTTCTTCCACTCCATGTAGTTGTCACCTTTGAGAGTGGGGATCTCTTTGATACAACCCATCAAGTTGTATCCGTCTGAAAAACACAATTCATATAGAGTAAGAACATAAAGAATAACATCAATTGCATGCCTTGATTCCAACATTAGTCAAAATTAAAACATACAACTGTTTATACATTAAATCTACATCACCGTTGGGCAGAAATAAAAATAATGCATAAAATCATTAAAATTATGATATTATTATTAACAACATTGGTCAGAAAATAACAACATCATAATCATGTCAAAATCTCTTTTTTCTCCAATTAAATATCACGTTGGTTCAAAATAACTGGAGAATAAACAATTTCTTTAGCAGCGGAAAAACTAATTCAATTTAATGAATTTTGCCCATAGGAAAAATCTATTTTCTATTTTCTTTGATCCATTTTCCAGGAAATAAAACTTTTATTGGAAAAGGAAAAAGAAAAAGGAAATGGCTCAAATTGTTACCGTCTTCGGCCCAAAACAACAAAAGCGGCCAGGCACATAGCAGCAGCGTGTGGCCCAGTCCGTAGCAGCAGCGCGACGCGCGCCTGCTCCCCCGCACCTAGGCCGCAACCTGGGCCTGGGCTAGGAATGTCCTTCCCCGCCTAGGCTGAAAGCGGCCCAAGCGATGTTGGCCGTTGGATCTCATCGGACGGCTCCGCGTGGTATTCGCTGAAATAAAAAACTGGCAGCGGCGTCGAGCCCCCAAACCCTAATCATTCGTCTCCCTCTCTTCCTCTCTCAGCCCCGCAGCGCAGAGAGCGAACGGCCATGGCGCCGTCGCCGGCCCCCTCATCGGCACGTGCGCTCCCCAACGGGTGAGCGCGCCACCGTCGAGCGGCCTGGCGACGGTGCCCTACCGCGCTCGTGAGGGTCGTGCCCTAGCGGCAGCGGCGCCTTCTTCTTGCGTGTCGGTGAAGCGGCAGCGCGCCTGTTCATCCCGCGCGACGGTGGTGTCGGCAGCGGCGAGGTAGGCCTCTGCCCTTCCCTTTCTTCTTCCCCTTCGGGATCTAGGTCTTGCGATTGGGGATTAGGGTTAGGGTGAGGGTTTCGTTAGGGTAAGCCGCCTTGCTAGCTCATCGCATTTCCCCTTCTCTTTTGGATCTTCTTTCTTTTCTTCTTGGAGTTGAACCGATTTGGGGTTAGGGTTTCAATCCGAATCGGATCGAACCTTCTGTTCCTCTTTCTAGGTTAGGGCTACTCTTGCTACCGGCGGCCGTCGGTCTAGCTCCGGTGAGCCACCTCCCATGCCCTTTCCCCTTTCCCCTTCTCTGTCTTTAGATCTTGCTGTGTTCTTCTCGGTTCTTTGCCGATTGGGGATTAGGGTTAGGGTTAGGGTTTCATTAGGGTTAGGATTAACCCGATTCGTTTTTCGTTCACCCAATCTAGATCTAAAAGCTCTAGAAGACCTGGCTCTAGTACCATTGTAGAGATCATAAAGATCATCTAGGGTTAGGTCTAGCGGGTTCTCTTTACTGTGAATGCTATATCGAGAGTAGACGGACAGAGAGGAATAGAAGAAGAACGTGTCGAACCTGACACCGCAGAGGGAGATGGTCTAGAAGCCGCCATCTCGTTCGTCGGTGAAGTCTGCGCACGGGCAGCGACGTTCGGGGAAGAGGTCGATGAAGTCGTCGACGTCGGTGGAGCGAGACTGCGTGGCTGGTGGCTTCCCATCACTGGCTGCGCCCCTCTCTGATCGGGATTAGGGTTTAGGTTTTGGTGGGGAGCTCGGCTCAAGCGAACCTCATACTCAGAGCCACCGGCCCCCACCTCTATATATAGCGCAGTGTGACAGGGGCCCTCTAGCCATAGTGGGCTGGGCGCCCCTGATCAGGGCGCGAATCAATGGCCCAATTGAGCCGTTGGGCCCAGTTTAGAATTAGAGATCAATCTAACACCCCTAAGTTGGTTGTAATCCACAACTTCTTTCGGTTCTCTGTTCTTGGTCCTCCTCTTTGTTAAGCTCGGCGCTTACCATTGACGGGTAGCCTGTAATGTTTCTTTACTTCCTCTCAAGGTCCCTATTACTGTTGCAACGACGAACAACCCTCCACTGACGTATCTGGCCAGTTCTTCACTTCGCTGGGGAATGGGGTCATCTGCACGGCGCGTTGTTCTACGGTGGTTTTCACCTTCACCTGCAATGAAGAGCTAGTGACGGACGACATCTAGTTCGATCAATAACCACAGCTGTGTGGGTGGATGCACAGGAGGAGGGATGCAAAATACAACGGCCTGGAGAAATTGTGCTATCCAACAACCCTGTAACGTATGGTTTCCATGTCCCAGAGCCAATTTACAAGCTTATTAGGCTCTGCACATCATATCTGCAAACCCCGTTGTGGATCACAATATTAACTACTACCCTGCAATACTTACTGGCTCGATCCTTGTGTACAAGGCTACCAAAATGTGCTTGGATTCTTGCGATGATATATTTCTTCAAACGTCACGTGGTTTTGGAGTTTTTGCAAGTTCAACATGTAATATATATAGCAGGATTATCCCAAACTTAATTATGTATCCATGTACAAATCAGGACTGAAACTCTCAAACTCACGCGACAAGGCCTGAATTAACTAATTCCAATTATATTCAGTACTGAAATTATTGGATGACTGAACCAGAAACACAATTTGCAAAGAAAAAAAAGAAGATATTGAAATGCAGGAGATGAAATGGTAACTGGATTGCTTGTATGTCGGGGTATGGATAATCAGGTGGGTACCGGTATCTGAAGAGGAAAAATTGCAGAACATCTTCAGTGACTTTCGAAATAAGGTCAGATGATTGCGCTGAGCCTTAGGCCCACAGTTGTTTCTTTTTTTAGAGTTCGAGGGCCAAAACGCCCCGGCCTTCCAACTAATAGCCAAAAGACCAAATATCAGTTTACAGCGCAGGTAAAAGCCGTTCCAAACTCACACCAGCCGGTGGAGCAAAACCACAGTTCCAGAAGGCGCTACAAAAAAGCGAGAGGACTAGATACATCACTTAAAGCGGCAACACATAGACCGCAGTCTTCGAGCTTCTTTTTTCAGACATCTCCCATCGAGGATGCTAGGCCTCCAAGAGACCAGGAATCCGAACTCGTAGATCTCTCATCAACAGAGAATGGACGAGCAATCATCTTGGTTAAGTCACTTCTGGGAATCTTTAGGCACCGGCTTCCGGTAGACAGAAAGTCATCTTGGGAACCTCCTTGATTTTCTTCACAATAAGCTTCAGCAAGTCCTTCTCCAAAGGGCAGAGAATCTCCCAGCTTTGTAAGAGACCAACTATCTTGTAGAGAAGCCAATATTCTGAAAAAGAATCTCATTCCTGAGTTTCCAAAGACTCCAGAACACAGCAGAAGTAACAATATTCAAAACACAGTGCCTTTTATTACTAAGCCAGTATTGACCTATGGTAGCTAAATCAAAGCCTACTGTAGTGCCAATAGCGTCAGAAATGACCTTCCAACACAGGGCAGCAACAACACAATCAAAAAACAGATGTTGTACAGACTCAGGTTCTGAACAGAAAAGACAACTAGGATCCTCCACCTTCCTTCTCTTAGCTAAATTAAAAAAGGGCGTACCCACTGCAGAGAGCCCCCGCTCTGTGCGGGGTCTGGGGAAGGGCGGGCCTGGTGCAAGCGGTAGAGTCTTACCGCCTGTGTATCTCTAGTCAAAACTTTATTATTAATCAATTGCCACTAAAGTTAATGACTTTATAGAGGGACTGTGAAGAGTAAACCCCAGAAGAGTTAAAAAGCCAAACCATCTCATCTTCATCATCAGTCAACCTGATAGTAGAAACTAGTTCTACTAGATCCAACCACACCTGATAAAGCTCTTCACTAACATTTCTTCTAAAAGTGCATTTCAACTCTTGGCCATCCCAAAGCTCAGCAATGGATCTATTCTTTTCATTCAAGATCCTGTAAAGGAGCCAGAATTGGATTGCTAAGCTGGAGGAGCCTAGCCAATTGTCCTCCCATAATCTAATTTTCCTACCATTACCTACTCTCCACCTATGTCCCATCTTTGCTGCTTGGGCAGCCCACATGAAACCTTTGAAGAAGTTAGAAGCTCCAACTGTCCTAGTTTGAAAAACATTTTGTTTCTGTGTGTCATACTTAAAATCTATCAGCTCTTTCCAAAGCTTTTCCTTATCTGAATTATATCTCTTGAGCCAGGAACCTAACAGGCTAATATTCAGATCTCTCAAACTTGGGATACCTAAACCTCCAAACTCCTTGCACATAGACACCAGCTCCCAATTGGCAAGGTGATATCTGTGGTTTTCTACTGTGTCATTCCACAAACAGTTACCCATGTGGGTGTTCAGCAGTTTGATAGCCCATTTAGGGAATTTTATGAAAGAAAGTAAATAAACTGGAATACTGGCCAGACAGGTTTGTATGAGCATAGCCCTTGCTGCAAAAGAGAATAATTTCCCTCTCCAACCTGCTATCTTTTTAAGAATTTTATCTACTAGAGGTTGGATGTCCTCTTTAGACAAGTTATCAAAGTGTAACGGAACACCTAGGTCTTTCAAAGGGAAAGACCCAACAGGACAGGAAAAGATATGGGCAAATCTTTGAGTTTCCTCTAAATCTAGATTCATAGGAACTAATTCACTTTTGTGAAAATTGACTCTCATCCTAGACAGCTGCTCATACCACATTAAGATGCACTTAAGATTCTCAAGGGCTGAGTCCTCAGCTTTTGAGAATAAAATTGTATCATCTGCATATTGCAGAGATACAATCCCACCTCTCAATAAACCTTGAACTAGACCTCTATCTACAGCTCTGTCTATCATTTTGGCTAGACCATCACCCACCAAATTGAACAAAAGAGATAAAGGGTCTCCCTGTCTCAAACCTTTGCCAGGTTTAAAAAAGGAACTTTCCTCCCCATTAACTAGGATGCCTAAGGAACCTCCTACCACAATCTTTTGAATCCAATTTATCCAAAGAGGATCAAAGTTCCTATCCTTAAGCATATCAAAGAGGAACTGCCAACTCACCCTGTCATAAGTTTTTTCAAAGTCTAATTTTAAAAGGACCCATTTCTCACCACTTTTATTCAGGCTATGAACTAACTCATGTGTAACTACAACACTTTCTAGAATATATCTACCCTTTATAAAAGCAGACTGACTGTTATTTACAATTCTCTGGGCAATAGGTCCTAATCTGTTAGTCAACAGCTTAGAAAAGATCTTTAAACTGCAATTAAGCAAATTTATAGGCCTAAACTGCTTCATGTTAGATGCATCACCTACTTTCGGAATTAAGGTTACCAGAGCAAAATTGAGCCTACTTAAGTCCAACTCCACCCTTATAGAAGTCATCAAACATTGCTAGAATGTCAGCTTTAATTAAGTTCCAGAACTTTTGATAGAAAAGAAAGGATAGACCATCAGGTCCTGGGGCTCCCTTAGCATAACAACTAAAATTAGCATCCTTAATTTCTACTTCAGTAAAAGGTGCAGTTAAAACTTTATTCTCCTCAGGAGTTACTTTGTCAGTGTTATCCCAGAAAGAGCTACCTAGCCTAACCCCTGAGTCTTCTTCCTTAGCAAATAGATCTTTGTAAAAGTTAACCGCTATCTTCATCATGCCCTTTTGGTCATGAACTAAGCCAGCAGGGCCTTGGAGGCAATCAATCCTTTTCTTCCTACTCCTATAGTTAGCTACAGCTTGGAAATAAGCCGTGTTTCTGTCTCCTTCCAGGATATTCCTATCTCTGGATCTTTGTCTTGATTTAATCTCTTCTAAAGCCTAGATCTTTTCTAGCTGATACTCAATATTATGCATAGCTTGGGAATCAGCTAAGCTAAGGTTACCATCCTCAGCTAAGATTTCCAATCTACTAAATTCCTCAGAAAGGGCAACTTTTTCTCTATTGAGTTGAGCTATTTCATTGGCTGCCCACCCTCTAATCATTCTCATGAAGGTCCTAATTTTGAATTGCCATCTATCTATACTCTTTATACTATTATAGGGTGTATTCCAAGCTTTCTCAACCATGTTACTAAAAGACTCTTTCTCTAACCACCATTTTTCAAACCTAAACCTCTTTTTACCAAAACAAACGTTATCTCCTGAGTTAACAACTAAGGGATTGTGATCACTAGGCGCCCTATCCAAGGCTTTAACAGAGGCCATAGGGAAGGCAGCTTCCCAGGAAGTGGACACAAAAATCCTATCTATCTTAGCCAAGATAGGTATTTCTTGATTATTGGTCCATGTAAATTTCTTATTAGTGGGATTTAACTCAATAAGAGCATTGGACTCAATCCACTCATTAAACAAGTCAGCCCACTTGTGGTTAATGATTTTATTGCTTTTGTCATCTATAAATCTAACAAGATTGAAATCCCCTCCAATGAGGACTGGACCTGTCCAGGAGCCAATAACCTCATGTAACTCGTCTAAGAAGGCTTGCTTAAGCTCTTCATAAGCTGGACCATAGATCACCACTAATTTCCAGCTAAAATTAGTTTTCTTATCAGTTAAGATCACACTAACAGAAAAAAAAAAGAATATCAGAAACTTGCATATTAAATAGATCTGAATACGCACCTACTAGAATGCCTCCTGCTGTCCCTTTGGCTTTTAAGTGACACCAGCTAAAAGGAATATTACTACATAAAGTCTTTAAGAGACCATCAGAAAAGGTACTTTTCTTAGTTCCGTAAAAAAGGGCGTACCCAGTGCAGAGAGCTCCCGCTCTGTGCGGGGTCTGGGGAAGGGTGTTAGTGGCAAGCCTTACCCTCACCTATGCAATGCGAGGAGACCGCGACTCGAACCCGGGCAGTCTACTAGTTCCGTAATACCTATAAAATCTGCACTACTGTCTCTAATTTTTCTAATTAGAGCAGGCAGTCTACTAGCTTGGTTCGTGCCTCTAAAATTCCAAAAGAAGCCTATCATTTTTTTGGGTTTCTTTTTCTTCCTAGGACCTACTTTGGACCAACCTTGTTCCTGGTCAGTCTCTAAGTGGTCAGCTAAACTATTACTATCAGTTTTCACAGGGGTCAAATCCTTGCCCCCCTGATTGTTGTCATTTTCCTCCAAACCCACTCCTGGGTTTGTGGAAGCCGAGCAAGTATTAGCACTAATTCCTGTATGATTATCTAGCTTTCTCTGTCTATCCAAGGAAATAATTTTTTCTAGAACTTGTGGATTTCCATCCACTCCTACTACATCAAGATCTTTAGCAACAGAAATCAAAAGGGATTTAGAAATAATGTTCTGAGATTTGGATTTATTACCTGCATTGTTCTCCAAGTTCCACTTCCTTTTGAACTCTTGAGCTTTTTCTAGTACGGGTCTTCCATCATCAATGTTCCAGCTGCTCCTTCTCAAAATGACTGTAGGACCCCATTGAGACTTGGAGTTCTTTCGTTTGGCTTTTTCAGGCTCATCTGTTTGCTTAGCTTTTTCCACTTCTTCCTCAGTTGGTTGAGTGCTCGAGACAGCTGTCTCATCACCTGACTCAGTCTGATTAGCTTGAGTGCTTTCTTGACTTACATGAACATGCTGAGACTCCTGTACCAGGCTCTTGGTTGTCCCACCGTTGGAGTTGCCACTCAGATCTTGAGAAAGAACTTTGTCTTGGAATTCAAAGATCCACTCTTCTGGAAGTCGAGTAGTAGTGTCATCATCTTGTATCACATGAGCAGTGTCATTTTCTATTGGATCCTCCATATCATCATCCTCACACTCATTCAATTCCATGGCTTGTAGCAGTTGAAGGCAATCAAAAGCGCCTGCTTTCTGTCCTAACAGTTGATCATTCAAGTTTAGAGCTCTTCTCACAGAATTACCCCCAGCTGATACTCCTGACTGATTCTGAGCTCAGAAGCACGGACACGGCAGGGAAGGGGCGTATCCCGTATCGGATATGTATCCGATACGGATACGCCTGGGATACGTCCGGGATACGTATCCGCGGCGTATCCGCGTATCCCATCTTAGTTGGGCCGGAAACAGACGATCGAAAATGTTTCGGCCCAGTCGATACGGCCCAGCCGGCCCAATAGGTTAATACCATCCCACCTTTCCCCTGCTCCCGTCTCCCGACCCCACCCAGTCTCTCCCACGCGCAGCCGCCTCTGCCTCCGCCTCACGCAGCCGCCTTTGCCTCCGCCTCGTGCAGGTCCGCCTCTCGCCGGCCGCCAGTCCGGCTCCAACCTCGCCGGCGACCAGCCTCCGCCCTCACCGCCAGCCCATGCAGCTCGCCCCCGCTGAGCCCGTCCCCTTCCGCCACGCACGCCTTGAGGACGGACGCGAGCGTGCACCCGTCGGGCGCCGATCCCGGGGCCACTGACGCCCGCATGGCACCGTAGACCCGCAAGGCCTCGCCGGCCACCAGCGACGAGCCTCCGCCTCCGCTCGCCTCCGTCCCTACTCGTCTCCGCCCTAGCGCCCTGCGACGTGGATCCATGAGTTAATCCCTTTCCCTCTTCTTCTCCATCTATGCTTGATTTCTTTGCTCCCCACGGCGCATCTATGCTTGATTTCTCCATCTATGCCCCTGCGACGTGGATCCGTTAGTCTGTACTATGTTACTCCTGTTAGTGAAATTGCTAGTGTATGCAGTTCATATTGATGAAGTGCAGTTCTTATTGATGAAGTGCAGTTCTTGTTGCTTTGCTTGTATGCAGTAGATGGTGTCTCCAAATATGAGAAGGTGATGTACTAAACTACTACTGATTACTGAATACTCAAGTAGTCAAGTTTTAGTAGTAAATTGATTGATAGTTGGTTACTTAGTTTTTCTGTGCAAATTCTGGACTTGGAGTCTTGGAGAACTCGAGAATGGACAATTGAAGAATGTAGATGCTTCCGGAGTTCCGATCTTTGCTTTGGCTGGTAATTGCTATTGCAAGGTAATTTACTACTTTCACTCTTTCACAATTTTAATATGCGCTATTATCTATATTTATTAAAAAAAATAGTAAAACGTATCCGCGTATTGGGTTTCTTAGGAAATTGCCGTATCCGTATCCTTCCGATACAACTTAGATTATGAGAACCTTCAGATGTTTGATTAGCACCCTGTGCTCCATTCTGTTCACCCTCAGTAGGTGGAGCATTGTCTTTTGGATCATCGTCGAGAAGATCATCATCATCATCATTTTCTAACTCTTCTATCCCACCATCTTGTTCAGGACCCCAACCATCAGGGTTATCAACCTGATCAAAGCCTTCAGGTTTGAAAGAAATTGGATAGATTTGTTGCTTGAACACAAAGACTCTTCTCCTTGGGATCTTAGTTGGGTCTTTACATTGGATCCTCACCCTAACCATGCTGAAGAAACTATCGAAGATGGTCTGTCAGTCTACCTCAACCATTAATCCAAGACTTGAAGCCACCTCCCTCATTATATCCCAGTCAACCCATTTGGGTGGAATCCCAGAGATCTGCACCCAGACATCCACCAGGGACCCTATAGGCTCAACATCACCATCCCACACTCTGAGAAAAGCCACAACACCAGATCTGTTCAGATTGAAGAGAGATTTCTTTCCTATGATCAAGTTCTCAACCTTCTTGTGTGGTGAGAACCTGACAATGTATATGTCATCCTCAGTCTTCCTAAGCTGCCAATTCCAATCTTTATCAAACAACATTTTCAGATTTTCCAGGATCCCTGCCTCATCAATGGTGCCCTCTTCAATGGTAAACACACCAAAGTTGTCCATTCCTACCCAGTGCTTGAATCTTTCACTCCTAGGCTCAACATCAATATAGTAAAAGCCCAAACCTCTATTTGCACTTCCATAGTATTGACCAGTCATGGGAGGTTGCTTCCACGCAGGACAGCTTGACCACATGATCAGCAGAATGACAGATAAAACAGACTCTGGGCTTACTGCAGGCAGAACTAAAACTAAAATGCCCAATCTCCCCACAGTTGAAGCAAACTACCTGAAGATTCTTGTCCTGACCTCCTGCAGAGCACTCTCCCACTTCCATAGTTGCTTTACTCTTCTCTCCTGTCTTAGTCTCTCCCTTCATTGGTTCCTTGGTCTACTGACTAGAATTCTGAACTGGAGCCTGATGCTGAGTTGGGGTAGTAATCTGGTGCCCTGGTTGCTGGCGCCCACGGCCTCGGCCCTGAAATCCACCACCTCGCGGACCTTGTCCTTCAAACCGATTGAAGTTCCCTGGCTGCGATAGATGTTGAGGTCGATGGCATTGTTGGGGATTTGGGAAGAAGTCATAAGGCGGAGGGGGAGGATGTGGATACTGAGGTGGCGGCGGGTATGCCGGCTGCGGTGGCGGGTAGGGGATACTGGTTCCATCCGCCCCTACCCCACGCTTCCTTCGTCCCCTTCCCCGTCCCGCCATGACTCCCTTGAGGATGCTGATGAAAGTCTCCTTCTCCCCTCTAGCCCAGATGTCTTCAGCGAAGTTGAGCTTCGACGGAGATTTGGTCCATGAATCCCCTTCACCGACCGGGTGACAATCAGCAATCTCAAAGGACGTCGCCTCCTAGAGATCCTTGCGGATCCAGAACAGATTGCCTCTCTTCTTGTCTAGAACCCTAGCCTCGGTCGGTTTGGGGCTTGCGGAAGGCAAGAACCAGAGTTGTCCCCAAAAGGACTGAACTCGTCCTCCTCATCACCCGGGTCTCGGGTTCCGGATCTCTCGCCCTTCGACTGGCAAGCCCGGGTCCGCCTCTCCAATGGCGGAGAAGATGACACCTGCACGGCTTTCGTGCCTCCACGTCGCCCAACAACCCCCGAGACACCGACAGGCGGGCCAAGTTTCCGAGTCGACGCACGGGAGCGTGGTGGAGTTCCTCTCTCCCTGACCGGTGTCTCCGGTAGACGGCTCGCCGGCGGGAAGTCCTTCCCTCTCGGAGTCGTCGCCCTGGTCGCTCTCTTTCTCGGGTCGGCACAGAGAGGCCATGGGCACGTTCGGTATTAAAATTGGCTGAAGCTGTTTTATTACGAGAGAAAAATAATGTAGATTCTAGCTGATAAGTTGGCCGATAAGTTCGGTTGGTATCTCTTGTCCCACAGTTGTTTCTCACTCCCCGGCACATAACTACCAACTATCATGTTTGTAAAGCTCAAAATTATCTCAGACGCAGCTTCTTTTCTTCCTGCAGTCAAGCCAAGGTGCTGATCTGGTAACTGCTCCTGGCCTTTGGACACGTCCATTGTTTTTTTTCCTCGAAAAAAGGGCAAGAAAGTTTGAGTTTGAGAAGCTCGGAGAACCAGCTTGAGCAACGACGAAAAAGACAGGAAACCGGAGACAGCTTGAGCAGCTCCTCAAAGAACCAGCCACTAGCTCGACCTCTTGAAACTACAGAGAGGTCCAAAAGGTAGCCTAAAGAAAGAACATAAGAATCCTGCTTCCGTTTTGTAGGCAGGCACGAGGACCAGCAGACTGAAATTCAGTTGTTGCGCTTGCATTGCATCAATGTTAATTAGCACTTGTAATGAACGAACTCGTGTCAATTAGCACTTGCATGCATCAGTGTCCTTTTGGTTGGCTTTAGTTGGAGTTATTGGCCCCGTTCGGTTTACTCTATATTCGGTTTGTTCGGCTTCTTTTTTTAGTCGGAACAGTGTTTTTCTCTCACAACAATTCAGTCAAAATAATGTTTTTTAGCCAATTTCAGTCAAGATTTGGCAAGCTGAACGAGGCCATTTACGGTACAGATTGCAGTATCTTATGCCTGTAGTTTTATGTGCTCAGTAAATGATTGCTGTGATTCTGAAAGATGATGTACAGTATATTCATTGAAGATGGATCGAGGGAATCTGCACTGCACGCACCTAGAGTGATTTTTTTTGGGTTTAAGGTCATGTTTAAATTCAGGTGTAAAGTTTTAGGGTATCATATGAAGATGTCGCATGAGGTGTTTGGATACTAATAAAAAAACAAATTACAGAATCCGTCAGTAATCCACGAGACGAATTTATTAAGCCTAATTAATCCGTCATTAGCAAATGTGTTACAGTAGCACAACATTGTCAAATTATGGAGTAATTAGGCTTAAAAGATTCGTCTCGCAAATTAGTCGCAAACTGTGCAATTAGTTATTTTTTAGTCTATATTTAATACTCTATGCATGTGTCCAAATATTTGATGGGATATGGAGTAAACTTTAGGGGAGGAACTAAACAAGGCCTAAATTTAGTGGTGTCACATCGGATGTTACATGGGGTGTCATGTCGAGTGTTTGGATAGTAATAATAAAACAAATTACACAAATCCTCGGTAATTCACGAGACGAATTTATTAAGCCTAATTAATCGTCATTAGCACATGTTAATGTAGCACCACATTATCAAATCATGGACTAATTAGGCTTAAAAATTTTATCTCGTAAATTAGTCTTAATCTTTACATTTAGTTTTATAATTAGTCTATATTTAATACTCTATGCATGCGTCAAATATCCTATGTGACATGAACTAAAGTTTAGGAGGAGGAAATAAACAACGACCATTGTTGCAGTTATTGGTTGCCTATATTTATTTTCTAATGATTGCATATATGTTCTGGTTGAGAAAACATCAATCAAGATTATATAAGTGCATGAATGGAAAAGTGAGAGACGACAGTACAGGAAGATGTGCTCCACATGGTGCCTGACGCTCTGCGTATCTTTCTCAAAAGAATACAATTATCTGTTTTCGATGAGTAAAACCATTTATATTTTGACTAAAATTATATAAAAATTTACTAATATTTATATACAAAATAAGTGTCATTAAATTAATTATGAAATATATTTCATAGTAAATTTTATTGGAGACAGAAGTATTAATATTATTCATTATAAGTTTGATCAAGCTTAAACTAGTTTGACCGACACAAATCATATAGTTGTATTTTTTTTATGAACGGAGGGAGTAAAAGATGTGCTCCATGTGGCAATAAAACTCCTGATTTAGCTCTTGTCTAGAGATCAAACAAAAACCGGATCGCGACTCTCCCTCTCTCTCTCTCTCTCTCTTTCTTGCATATACAAAAAACCGAATATTGGCGAGAGAAAACGGGAGGTGTAGATGGAGTGAAAACCACGTACGAATTATAAATCGGCAACTCTCTGTCCGGTAAACCACGTGCGACGCTGGGTGGACAAAATCATTTGAGACTTTTTATATCGAAAAGAGAGATGAGTTGTAGAGAAGTAAAAGAAAAGCTTTTATTTATCATTTATTAAAATAATTTATCTGCATCGACTCGTGTAGCGGTTGGAAGAAGCCGCAAACCGCCATTGTTCAAAGTTGAATCTATCCCTCCCCTTCACGTCACAGAACGGTTGAACTACAACCCACAGAATGACTGATGCAACACCACCGTTGCCCGTTACTACTACTACCCCCAAAGTTGAAACGTGCACGGTGCAAGATCATATTATTTTACTACCACTAGCAGTAAATAAAAAGGAGAAATATCACGACATGCTTGCACAACGTGCCCCTGCAGCCTGAACCCTGATCCGATCTGGTGAAGGAACGAAGCATGAGGACCCGATGCGCGCAGTCGAGTAGTTTTGGACGGACGCATGAAAGGGACCCTGATCCGATCTGGTGGACTGGTGGTTGTTCTACTGTGTGCTGTGGGCTAGTAGGTGTGCGCTGTGGAGTATTACTTGTTTGGGCACGTGTCTAGCCCTTGCAGCGAGACGTGCTCGTAGATACGCTGGGGATCTGCTCCGGTTCCGGTGACTTGTGAGCCCTTCGCTGGATTAACGATCCATCACTACTAAAAAAAAAAAAGGCATTTATAGGAGTGGCTGGGATAGTTTATAGAGGTGGCTTGACCGGTCGCTCCTATCCTACCGTCTCTATGAATCATGTATTTGTAAGGGTGGTTTCCATACTGTAGCCGTCCCTACAAAATCAATTTATAGAGGCGGCTACAGTATCAGCCGCCTCTATAATACCTATTTGTAGGGGCGGTTCAGTCTAGAACCGACCCTACAGTATATTTTTTCGTAAAAAAAATTCAAATTACCAACGTGCTCCCCCAAATCATCCTATGACGAGTAAAATACATGATCAAATATTCTGACAAATTTGACTGTAATATTATGGCCCAAACAAGATTGTTTAGCCAAAAGTTTCTAAACATCTTCTATAGTACAAGAATCACAATAATAACAAACAGAGTCATATTATGACAACAAAACATATATCTATATCACAAAAATGCCAAGCAAGCACTCAAGTGCTAACAAAACAAAAAATAGAGGTAGTATGTGTAGTACAAGTAGATATATCTAACATGTAATAAATTGCCAAAGAGGGTCAGAAGTTTCTTCTCATTTCATCAAGAACTAATAATTCAAACATTGAAATAAGCCCGAAGATGCAGCAAGTGCAGGTCGGCTTTGAAGGATATCGCATGGCTGAGCTCCGCTATATTTGCACTGTCAGGGAAAACAGGCGAACCTGACGTGGATCTTCCTGAAGGCCTTGCGCAGGCGGTACGGGACGTGGATCACAACAGCCTTCCTACTCCCGGCAACATCCATCTGGCTGCAAAGTCACGACAAGCATCGTCACCCAATGTCCAAACCAAAAACTACAGGCTACTACATCTCAACAGGCGACAATAGATAGTAGGAAGAAATGGACCCAATGTCCAAACCAAAACAACTGATAGATCCACACTAGGCACTAGTGCATCTAGCAAACAACATCTTTCAACGGACAGGAGTGCACAAAAGAGAAACAATTGTGCCTTATGCTATGTTTCAATTATATGAGTCCTAGCATAACAAAAATGAATCATTTTCTTGGGAAAAAGAAATACATGAATAGTGTCACATACCACGTCTCAACAAGCTAAGAAAACCTATTTTGCTCACTTGATCTGCCTTGGCAATTTCAGTTTGCAGTTTATCCTGCTTAAGGACAAAGTAACATAACATCAGGATCCATGAAGAAAGGGGAAATGGAATAAAGTTCAGGAAGTTGAAAAATGAACCATCAATGGTAGTATGAGCTGTTCAATGTCTGATTGAATGATATTGATGATGTGAGGAACATTACGTACTATGTTGGGCCCTCTTGTGTTGAACAAGTCTCCTATGGACAAATATATTAGAATGAGTAGTGTTAAACAAAACAGGTACTTCAAAATTTCAATGAGCAAATTAACAGTTTTCTGATAGCTTCAGAGCCATTTGACAAAGAGACTTGGCTTTCTCCCTTCTCAGTGGAACCTTGATTTGAGTATTATATATATCAGTCAAGATGATGTATCAAAGATGTTACTATGATATAAAGAGGGAAATATGAAAAGTATCTAAACAGTGCTACTAGACATATTTACCAAATATCGAGCTGAGGTCAGTAGGCCAGTAGACATGCACTAGCAACAAATAAAACCTCAGAATAAATAGGGGCGCCACAGGCCCAACTGCCCAAGTTGGTACCATGCGAGCAAGGCAAGAACTACTCAAAGTAATGAATAGGTCACATGACCCCAATGCAGGCCAACAAACACATAGAGAACTAGAGAAGCAAAAAAGAGGTAAAGTAAAGTTGGTAAGTATAGGTACCTTAAGATGTGTATGTAGGTCAAGCATAGACTGAACAAGCATATGTATTCTATCTACAAGCAGTACTCCCTGCACTGAAGAGCAAAAGAAATAAGCAAAGCTAGAGGACCGACTCTTATGATTCCTTCCAATAGCATTCTATCAGTAATGAATAGGTCATCAGAAAGAAGTATCAATTGCTTTAGAAAAAATCAATCACCTCTATAAAAGTAGGCAACAGTTTTTGCCTTCTCAGCTAAATTGGCTACTTAGGAGCACAAGATAGGTAATTAGCAGATCCAAAAACAAATTCATTTGGCACGACAAGTCTCAGCCAACAAAAATTAATAAGAAAGAAAAAGTACAACAAAATGATCACAAGAAGCCATCTTCAGATCATAGAATGGTAGCAATGCTTTTTTGTAGTTCAGCTTCAAGATATGCTTTAATATTTAGCATTCAAATCGAACTATCAGGACAGTTTTATTAGGAGGCATTCAACTAGCAAGAAGGACAAAAGCTAAAATGACCTGCAAAATTTGCTTCTGGAGATGCCGGACCCATTCTTCAGTCAACATCTACGACTGAAATCAACACGAGTCAAAACTTAGCATGTTGTGCAGAACAAACATAAGTCAAGACTCAGCGTGCAATTGTACTCCAGAAGCTGGGAAACTTATTTACCGATGGATGAACAACTGACTGGAATGAAACAGATCAACAAGACAGTGAATCATTTATGGCTTCAATATCCCTGCACATACCAAACAATATTTATAGGAAAGTGGAGTGCTAAACATTAGATAGAACCAAAGACTTAGCCGTGTCAAAGTGACAAGCCCAGTAAATTTCTCAGACATGTGCAATAGGAGCAGAGTCAGATAATACCAAGAGACTCATAATCTTAGGGCGTAACACTTTCAATTAAACACATGTTAAGGATGGAGCAATGCATGAAACTTAAGAGAGGGGACGACACCACCCAAGATCTGCCGCTTGGAGGATGGGCTCTCCCTGGATTTGCCGTCGGGGAGCACACCCGCCCTCGATCCACCGACGGGGGCGCCGGATGACAGGCCCGCCTTAGATTCGTCTTCAGGGAGTGCGCCCGCCCTGGATCCACCGCCGGGGGGCGCGGTCGACCTAGATCCGTTGCCGGGGGGCGCCACGCGTGCCGCCACCACCGGTACGGGCCGTCACGCGCTCTGCCGCCTGGGGGTGGTGGCCGCCCCGTGGGCCGCCCCGCACGTCGCCGCCACCGGTTGGGGCCGTCCTGTGTGCCGCCACCAGTTGGGGCCGTCCTATGCGCCGTCGCCACGGAGGGAAGGTGGGCAAGCGCCACCGCCCCGAGCGCCGCCACCGCGGCACCGAGAGAGGGAGAGAGAGAGAGGAGGGCGAGTGAGAGAGAGTGCGGCGTCGGGTGAGAGAGATAGAGAGCGAGTGAGAGAGAGTGCACCGTCGGTTGGATAAGTGAGAATGAAAGTTAGGGTTTGAGAAGTCCGGCGGGTGGAGCTAGTTTTGTTCCTGGTGGGACGAACTTTGGCCGTTCGATTCAGATCAAGGGCTTAGATCATTCACAGGCTTAACAAGCATGCGGGTTTCAGTGGCCTACTTACGAAAGTGAGGCCCAAGCCCAGGTTTGGAGCCTGTGGGTTTCGGCGGCAGTATTTGTAGGGGCGGTTGGTGATTGAGCCGCCCCTACAAATCGCAACACCAGGGGCGGCTGGTGAGTGAGCCGCCCCTACAAATCCTACCCATTTGTAGGGGCGGCTCGTATCACCAGCCGCTGCTGTTCCATTTGAGGGGCGGCTGGTCTCGTGGATCCCGAACACGCCACTGTAGGAGCGACTCCATCACCAACTGCTCTTAAAAAAAATTGACCTGTTGCTACAAACCGTTTTTCACGTAGTGCATTTGCCATGATAAACTTTTGCCGATAAACTTTAGTCCTTGGTGTTTGGATCCATGACAAAAAAAAATAGCTAAAAATGTAAAATGAGGTGTCCTTCACACCCACCAATGCTCTTAGCTCAGTTTTGCATCTCTTGAGGTGCAAATGGACTAAAATTTAGCCTCTTCTTTTACTCACTTTTAGCCTATCTATTTGGATCTATTTGCCAAAAAAAAAGGCTAAAAGTGCATGACAAAAGTTTTGCCATGCGAAACAGACCTGGCCTAAAAGAAAGAGTTCGGTCACTACACCAGGGGCATGTGTTGGTTCGAGACTTCGATGCATACGGTGAAATGCAGAGAAGAGAGATGGTTAGGGCCTGATTATTTGTCTGGCTCTGTCCGGCATGGCCGCCTGCCCTTGCCTTGCCGAGGCTAGCTCGAGCCCTGCTCTCATGACGCAACATGGTGTGTTTGTTTCGCTGCAACGAAGTGAGCCAGGTTGAACAGAGATCGTGTTTATTTGGCTGCACATATGGAATTATGGATACAGCTACGCTTGTACTCATAGAATGTGGTAACATTATTATACCACCAAACTTTGTTCTGCTCTTGCCAATGGCATTTTTCTCGAAAACATGCATGACATGAGCTTCCCTTCTGCCCCTTTCTCCACCACGGCAACTCAAGTCTCATGTTCGCTTGGCTTATAAGCCGTACTTTTTTAGCTAACGAATAATATTTTTCTCTCACAACAAATCAACCAATAATACTTTTAATCATGGCTTATCAGCCAAGCAAACAGGCACATACCAGTTGGGTCTGGCCGAGGACATGAGCCGAACAAACAAACACGCCCTAGATGCCTCACTTGAGCCAGACTTAGCTCATACAAGGTTCTTTCACCAGCTTAGCTCATATAAGATGCCTTCACCAGCTTAGCTCCGGAGAAATGTGAAATCCGTTTCTCGCGGACCAGCTCGACGGCTTTTGACGTATGTATTGTCACCGAATTGAATTAGAGGTTCTTGAACCAATCAACAATTCGATACAGTCTAGCCAAATGAATACAAGCAACCATTTTTTTTTTTTTTTTTGCATCGTCCGAGTGTGACCAACGCAGCCTGCATCCAAGAGAACCAAACAGGCCCTGCGTGGATCTGCTTCAGCTGCTTACTCTGCTCTAGAGTGGCAGGAAAACGGGGTTCACGTGGTGCACGCCCTGTCTGTTCTTCCCTCACCAGTTTGATTGTGTTGTGCTAGAACGTGGCATGTTCTGCCATTTAATTTCGGGCCATTTTTGGCTTATATATATATATATATATATATATATATATATATATATATATATATATATATATCAACTGCGCCATTCAGATGCAGATGCAGAGCACTCCAATGACAATGATCTGACCCAGATCAATACCAGAAGCTGTTTTCCATGGTGGTGCAGCCAAAGCACACGGTTTTGTAGTTGTACTTTTGAGATTTCTTTGTATTGCTGCACCATTCGCTAGTGTTGCTGACACCGGCATATGATAAGCTCAGCTGACGCCGGTAGGTTGTAAGAAAACCCTGTTTGGTTCTCTAGTTCATGGACTAAAAGTTTTAGTCTACTTTAGTTCATGAATTAAAAGTAGATTAAAGTGGTGTTTGGTTCCTTAAACTAAAATTGACTAAAGTGGAGAGAGAGGACAATAAATGAGAGGCATGGGTGTCCCCAACATCTTTTAGTCCATTTTAGTTCAGTTTTGTGAACTAAAGGACTAAAAGATTTTAGTCCATTTTTAGTCTAAGGGCCTGTTTAGTTCCATGGACTAAACTAAAATGTGGACTAAAATGTTCACTTTTAGTCCCTAAAATGACAAACACATGGACTAAAATTTGGACTAAAGGGTTTAGTCCTCTAATCCATGAGGGGGTGACTAAACTGGACTAAAGTATTCTGAAGACAATCCTGCCCCTCTTTACTCACCATCCCATCCGTGGTCAGCAGCTATAATATCTTCATCTCAACAGGGGTAATATTGTCTTTATACAACTGCATTAATGGACTTCCCTGAAACCAAACAGGGTCTAAACTTTAGTCCACGGACTAAAGGAACCAAACAGGCCCTAAGTGTTTGACTGTTTAATCCAACTAAAATGTAGATTTTAGTCCAAAATATTTTAGTCTATGAAAACCAAACACCCCTGGTTGATAAGCCCTACCTAAAACAAACAAGCAAACGTGCCGAAAGCAGCTTACCAACCGTAATCAGCAGCGTTCAGGGGGTTTGCCCACCGGAGGTCGCTGTCGCAACCAACGACTGCGAAAATTGGGACGACAGGGACTGGGACTCACAGAGCCCGAAAGCCAGATTGTTTTTTTACTAGAAATTGCTCCTAATCCCAACATCCTCAGTGACAAACACACACGAACGCACAGGCTATTTGAGGTTGCCTCTGATTTTCCCTCATCCTGGTATTATTACAAACTAGCAATGGCAAAGATTGCTTCTTTATTCATTTCCTTCGTCTCCATATCACAAATTCCAATGCCAAGCTGCCACATTTCCAAAGATAAGATTTTTTTTCTCTCCCTCGCTTGGAAATGGAATGCAGCAGAACTGAACTGACAGGGAAGAAAGAGTTTGGGGGTTCTACTTCTTCCTCCTCCAAAAGAAGAGAGACAGAAAGAACCCCTCTCAAAAGAGTCAAATCTGAATTGGGGGAGAAAAATACAGATACAGACTGGTACAATGTCGATGATGGCATGAGCAGCAAGCACGGTGGTCGTCGGAGAAGGAGATTTGGAACTGGATTACTAATAACAGATGACGAGAATTGGAGACGAGACGAATCCCCCGGCGGCCGTGGCTACTTGCGGACGTTGGAGGAGGAGACGTTGGGGGCGTGCGGGGATCCCTCGAAGAGCTGCTTCCGGAGCACGTCGTGGAGGCCGTCGAAGAGCTTCTTCTTGACGGAGTCCATGGCCCACTCGAGGCGGTTGAGCAGCTCGGTGGAGTTCTTGTTGTACATGAAGAGCCCGTTGTAGAGGTCGAAGCTGTCGCTGCAGGTGTTGTCGACGAGGCGGAGCAGCGTCTCGTACCCCTTGGTGTTGATGGGCGTGGATCGGAGCTCCAGCATGGCGAGCATCCTCCCGACGGTGTGCGTCAGGAACTGGGTCTCTGCGGCGTGCGCGTCGTGCTCGGCGCACGACATCTCCACCATCCGGCACCCTTCCCGCTCGAAGATGTTGAGGAACGCCTCGGCGCGGGCGCGGCGGGCGGGGCAGTCCCCGACCCGGACCTTGTCGAACACGAAGGGAAGGCCGTCCCAGCCGTCGCGCGCCGACTCCGGACCGAACATGGGGTGGGTGCAGATGACGTCGAAGTCGGGGGGCAGCGAGCTGAGCAGGAGGTTCTTGGGGAACTCCTTGACGGAGAGCACGTCGACGAAGAGCGTGTTGCGGCGGAGGCGGTGGACGGGCAGCGAGCGGAGCACGGCCTCGGCGGAGAGGATGGAGGTTGCGAGGAGCACCACGTCCGGGTGGCACTCGCACAGGTCGTGCGGGTCGGTGAAGAAGGAGGCCCCCAGCGTGGACGCCAGCGCGGAGTGGTCCGTCCGGGAGTGCGTCAACAGCGTGTGCCCCTGCCGCGCGAAGGTGCGCGCCAGGAACTGCCCGAAATTACCGAACCCGACGATGGCGATCTTCAGGCGCTGACGCTCCTCCAGCAGCCCCGCCGCGCGGGACTCGAAGTCGAACGGCTGGGCGGCGTCCAGCGCGCGGATGCGCTGGGCCCGCGCGCGGAGCGGCGCCGGGGACGCCGCCCCCGGGGCGTGCCCGAGCCACCGCCGCGGGGAGGCTAGGTGGGTGGCGCCCCCCGCGGCCGGGGCCGCCGGGTGGCTCCGGTGGGGACGGTTTGGTTGGTGGAGGCGGAGGGTGGAGGTGGAAGACGACAGCATCTTTGCTTGGGGTAGTTGGGGTTGGGCTCTCGGCTGCCGCTGCCGCTGCCGCTGCGGCTCTCCTCTCCTCTCCTCTGGCAGTCTGGCGTTTCCTTCGGCCTTTGGGTGTGGTTGCTGGAGATGGGAGTGTGTGTCACATCACATCAAACGACCCAAGTAGTAGGTGACAGACAATACTAGCTAGGATCGTTTGGGGTTGATTCCAGTGTACTATTTGCATATGTTGGGGTTTTTTTAGGTGGAACGTATTTTTCTCATATAATAGCTCGGTTCGATTTACCTTATATTTGGTTTATTCGTCTTTTTTTTAATTAAAATAGTATTTTTCTCTCACAACCATTCAGCTAGAATGATATTTTTTAGTCAGTTTCAGCCAAAATTCAGCCAGCCGAACGGGACCAATATTTTAGCCAAAACATTATTTTCAACCAATTTCAGTTAAGTTTCAGCAAGCCGAACAGTATTTTATTGCTTGTTTAATTCCCAAAAAAATTTCCCAAAAAGTGCTACAGTAGATCACATCGAATCTTGTGATACGTGCATGGAGCATTAAATGTAGACAAAAAAACTAATTGCACGGTTTGGTTGGAAATTGCGAGACGAACGTTTTGAGCCTAATTAGTCCATAATTAAACACTAATTGCCAAATAAAAACGAAAGTGCGGGCCCTAAAAAATTGGAGAACGAGTAATGGGTAAATACTCCGACCGGCCCTAAATAATTGTCGCAGTAAGTGTGCGGGCCACAAATTTAACTTAATTTATAGAAAATACGTGTAATATTTATATCTCTAAATAAGTTTATAAAAAGCTAGATTTAAAGATCTTTCCAATGATACTAATTATGTACCATAAATATTAATATTTTTTAATATATATTTAATCAAAGTTATTTCTCGAGAAACGAAAATGATGTATATTTAAGGACGGAGGAAGTATTGCACAACAGTAGTTTTTGGGGAAAAGGAGGGCAATCAAGGACCACTCCTCACTGTTGTAAAACGTACAGTACAATGCTTTTAGGGTTCGAGCCAAGGGAGCGACACCTTTGGTGGTGGACTGGTGTGTGCAGCTAATATTCCAACCGGGCGTATTCTCCACGGCGAACCAAGTACCTTAGTTTTGTTTTAAATCAAATCTTTTAATATTTTTATCTGTTTCGGAGAAAAGTATAATAAAATCTACGATATCAAATGAATACAATACAATGTTAAGAGGTATTTTAGTCTTAATTTATTGGAAGGAGTTTGATGATGTAGTCGATGCATTTTTTTTTGGAAAACTCATTCAATTAGACAATTTTTGTCTTATACTAGAACAAAACTACTAATACATCTAGCATTTTTGGTACAAATGGAGGGAATGGCTAACTTTTTAGGTAAAATATTCATAGTTTGGAACAAAGCCATAAACTATGGTAAAGCAACATATATATATATATTATGTAAGCAATGCTTTAGAAAAGAAAACCGTATACTGCCTCCATTCATTTTCAGCTGGCCAGTTTGTAGTATAATAGACAGAGGCATAATGATCGCTTTTTAACTTCTCTCTCCCGTGCACTCTTAAAAATACTATTCCAAAAGTCATAGTGCCAAGGAGTAAATTATCATATTTGAAGAAATGTCTTCTAACAAAAACAACGTTGAGCAGTGTCCATCAATATCAATATTGAAAAGCGTCCTACAAGAAATTTACCTGACTTTTAATGGGTGTATTTCAATATCATCATTTTTCTAACCATTCTTGTAGTAGTTGTAGGGTAAATCAACCAGGTGGAGATGAATTCATCACAATTAATGATTGGTAGTCCTATATGGACAGAAAAAGCATTTTTTCTGACCATTCTTGTAGTAGTTGAAGGAGGTAAATCAACAACCAAGTGGAGATGAACTCATCACAATTAATGCTTGATAGTCCGATATGGACACAAAACTAGCATTCATTAGGTTGTTTGGTTGTTTGGTTCGTATCGTTGTTGGTTTGTGAAGAAGTAGTGTTGGCTGGTTTGTATGAGAGAAAAATATTATTCTGACTAGAAATTTATAATCATTTACGACAAGCCACGACCAAAACAAACAGGCTGCATGTCTACCAAAATGGGTTGCCCATACCAATTTATGTCAATTTATTAACTCTAAATGCTACACGTTCTCCACTCTCCACGTTAGCAATCGTAGACCCTGTTTGGTTCCGCTCTTAAAATTTCTGTCACATCGAATGTTTGGACATATGCATGTAGTATTAAATATAGACTAATTACAAAACTAATTGCACAACTTGTGAGACAAATCTTTTAAGCCTAATTAGTCCATGATTTGACAACATATTGCTACAGTACATATGCTAATGACATATTAATTAGGCTTAAAAAATCATCTCACAAATTAACCTCCATCTATGTAATTGGTTTTGTAATTAATCTATATTTAATGTCCCTTATTAGTATCTAAACATTTAATGTGACATGAATTTTAGGAGCGACTAAATAACCAAATACCCCGTATTTCTTTGACGAGGACGTCACCAAACATGTTAATCGCGGTGCCCATGCTATACTTGCCTCGTTACCAGAACTAGGTGCAAGCTCAACATATAACAAGAGAAAGAAAAAAAGCTGATTTCGCCTAGCATTTGGAGGCCAAAGTGGTTGGTAGTGCCACTGGGAGTAGGTAAACCATTCCAGGTTCTCAAAAGGGTTAAGTCCTGGCATTTAGGAAGCACTCTTGCAGATAAGTGTTACACATTTCACAAGAAGCTTATTAGTGAGTCCACAGTAGACCAGAAGGCTAGCTCAGACAAAAAAACTAAACATCATGTAACATGCCGGGCCCCTACCACGTTCTACAACAACACAACTGTTTTAATACCCAAACAACCGTTCTCCCAGTATGAAGAAACTCCGTTACACCGTACCGTGTACATTACTGTAATAACATCACAAAGCCCTGAGACCAGCCACCAGACACCAGACTCCAAGCGGATTTTGGTGATCTTCAGAAAGGGGCCAAGTACCCTTAATGCCGTCACATCCAGGGCGATCCCCAGATATATACTGCATTACTTCTGATAGGGCAGTTTACCTATACCCTGCCAGTTCATTTTCTCCTATGATGACGGCGATGTTTATTGTGCCGATCAGAGTCTGAGTAATCAGAGGCACTAGAATCAGGGTAGTGCCGTTTCTCCCGAGATCTCCTTGAATGTCTACTGGTTTCGTAATGGCTGCGTTCAGTATAGTCTTGCTTACCGCTTGATCTCTTTGAATGCCTGTTGGTATGACGTGGGCTTGTATCAGAATGGCGCTGTTTCTCCATCGATCTCCTTGAGCGCCTGATGGCATCAGGAGAACTTGACTCCCTATCATGTCTCTCCTCCCTCGATCTCCTTGAGTGTCGATGGCTCCGATCAGAACTCGAGCCACTGTAATATTGTTTCTCCTTGTGCCATAGAGAATGCCTGCCTCTCTCAGAAGAACTTGATGAATAACTGTAGTGGCGCTTCTCCCTTGAATGCCTTGAACACCTCTTGCTTTCTGTGTCTCCTTGATCCTTAGAGAAGGACAATGGTGACTCATCTCTTTTCTCCTTCACGTGTTCTCTCTTCAGATGCCGCCTTGTATCTTCATGGACCTCAAATTCTGAATCAGAAGAAGACTCTAACTGGTATTTCTTCTTATGCCTATGCTGTGACTTTTCTAGCATCTATCTCAGAATCAGAATATGATGAATCAGAACAGTTTGTTTTCTTTCTCTTGCTTCTTGATGATTTGTTTCTCTTCTCATTTTCAGAGTCTGACGATAGATGGTAACTGCTTTCATGTCTACCAGAATCCTCATGAATAGCAGACTTAGCCTGCTTATGCTTGCTTTTCTTCTTGGAACGTTTCTTGGATTTGCTAGCAGAAAAATTGGAAATGAGAGCTGGAATGTCACAGTTCAGAAAACCTGAAATACAAGGCAGCAAAAATATTAAATCGCAGAAGTTATACATGGATGTTTGTTCATGTTTCAGACTACAAATATACCTCCATATTCATCAAAGATGCCTTCTGCCATAATCTGCTGATTAGGATCATCTGGGTCAAATCCACCATGAGGGCTCATGCCTGGCTTTTGCTTAAGTTCCCACTTCAAAGGCTGTAAAATTCCTCAGATTAAAATTGACGTTTAAACAAGTAATGAGCAAATTTATGTTCCTATTGTCTATATTGGTTGGACATGTATCATGTATGGATCAAATATTGCTACAAGACCATGGTTAACTATATATCACAGACTGTTCAAAATATTCAGGTCTCTGCTACATTTCAACGCCCAACATGGTTTCAAGAATAGTGATGGAAGAAACAGACAATACTGACAAGGACGTCATGCTATCATTGGTAAGTTAAGTAATATGTAGTCATGGGGGCCAGCCAGCTAGGGTAAAAGTAAAATATACGCAGGCTCTAAAACTGGGACACATATATTTCCATATCTTTTATATGGCTTGCAATTGCAACAGAAATATACTTCAACAACATCAACAACAACAACAACAACATAGCCTTTCAGTCCCAAGCAAGTTAGGATAGGCTAGAGTTGAAACCCACCGAGTGCCCCAAATCACGGTTCAGACACTTCAATAGCTGCTTTCCAAGTACTTCTATTTAAACATAGATTTTTAGGTATATCCCAAGCTTTCAAATCTCTTTTTATTGCCCCCCATGTCAATTTCGGTCTTCCTCTACATCTCCTCATATTATTAGTGTGGCTTAGTACTTCACAATACACTGGTGCCTCTGGAGGTCTCCTTTGGACATGGCTAAACTACCTCAACCGATGTTGGACAAGCTTTTCTTTAATTGGTGCTACCTCTAGGCGATCACGTATATTATCGTTCCGAGCTCGGTCCATTCTTGTGTGACCGCAAATCCATCGCAACATACGCATTTCTGCAACACTCAGTTGTTGAACATGTCGAATCTTTTGTAGGTCAACATTCTGCTCCATACAACATAGCCGGTCTAATCGTCGTTCTATAGAACTTGTTTTTTAGCTCTTGTGGTACCCTCTTGTCACAGAGAATGCCAGAAGCTTGTCGCCACTTGATCCACCCTGCTTTGATTCTATGGCTAACGTCCGCATCAATATCTCCATCCCTCTGTAGCATCAATCCCAGATACCGAAAGATATTCTTCTTAGGCACTACTTGACCTTCCAAAATCACATCTCCCTCCTCCTGTACAACTCTGCTAAAGTCGCATCTCATGTATTCGGTTTTAGTTCTGCTCAATCTAAAACCTTTAGACTCAAGGGTCTGCCGCCATAATTCTAGTTTCCTATTTACTCCCGCCTGGCTTTCGTCCACTAACACTACATCATCGGCGAACAACATACACCAAGGGATATCTCCTTGTATGTTCCTGGTAACCTCATCCATTACCAAGGCGAAGAGATACGGGCTTAAGGCTGACCCTTGATAAAGTCCAATTTTAATCGAGAAGTAATATGTGTTACCATCGTTTGTTCGAACACTAGTCACAACATTGTTGTACATGTCCTTCATAAGGGTCACGTACTTTGATGGGACTTTATGTTTGTCCAAAGACCACCACATAACATTTCTTGGTATCTTGTCATAAGCCTTCTTCAAGTCAATGAAAACCAAGTGGAGGTCCTTCTTCTGCTCTATAAACCGCTCCATAACCTATCTTATTAAGAAGATTGCTTCTGTGGTTGACCTTCCGGGCATGAAACCAAATTGGTTTGTTGATATCTGCGTCGTTCCTCGCAGGCGCTGCTCGATGACTTTCTCCCATAACTTCAGTGTGAACAGAAATATACTTCAAAGAGGGAAAAAAATCTAACCTCACTTGAATCAGTCTGCGCCATCATAGTTGTAAGTGGATCATCTCTTTTCAACCGACTCTCCTCATTAGGCATGATCACATCCTTCAAGGGACATTCCCGGTCACCACTTTGGTGACCATAGTTTCCACACCTTAGACATCTAACATTACGAACTTCAACTCCAAATGGTTTGATCCTTGCAGGAGCACCTGTGTCTAACTTGAGAATAAGAGGGAAATGTGTAGTGAATGTTAAATAAAAATCTTAACAGTGATCTAGATACATCATAATGCTGCACTATTTGGATAATTGAAATGAGAAAACATATAAAGAATGACAATTTCTATAACAGAAAAAACAAAAAAAAAATGGAACAGAGAAATGGACCTCCTGTTTTGTTCAGCCACTCAAATTTCAAAATAACAGACAAGGAGTAATTCATGTTTCATGTCGCATGGTTGCTTAACAGATCATCAGTAACAAGGAGTTCAATGTACCTTGGAGCATTCTTGAGAACCTCAAATTCTTGTTCTGTTGCCAATGGCCGACCAAAAACATCTTTTGGCCTATTTTTCTTATCTGCGCCTGATTGAGTCTTTTCAGGTCCCTTGTCAGGTCTGGGAAAAAATATATAACCATGATGAAATGTAGAAGAAGCAGTCTGCAGTTACTAGGACAAAAGAAAACGCGCACCCAGGCTGAAAGCTCCATATAAGTGGGGTCTGGGGAAAGGAAATGCAATAAAATTCGAAATCGACAAATTACGGTTGCATGCTAATAGCCTCCAAACCTTTATTAAAACTCAGACAGTTGAAGAAAAGTCGAAAGTTCTAACTCCCCAAAAATGAAAAAAAAAGCACAGCAATATGTGGAAGCAAAATAATAGATATCACTTACATTGAAGAGGTACTTGCAGATGCAGTACCTTGAACCATGCCACCTGGTTCTGACCTCTTCTTCTCATCTTCAATTTCAGCAGCTTTTGCATTCTCTGCATTGTAGCCAGGTGGGCGCACGTACATAAAACTCACAGCTTTCATTACCTCCATCTGAACTTACAAAACAAATTGAATACTGATGACATCAATTCTTCATGAGTGGAAACTAGTTGTTTATTCAGCTTAAATACAACAAAAGAAGTTTACATTTCTTGAAACGTAAGAACAGCTAGTACGTTCCACATTATTAGTGAGACTGAGGGACTGACGGTCGTCATTTCAAGAATGAAGAAAAAAATTCCCCATTTATTGTTTAACTAACTGAATTTATTCTTTGGCAACATTTTTTTGGAAACCTTAGTTGGACAGTAAGTGAGCTGGGCAGCTGGATTTTTTTTTTTTTTTTTGGTAAAAACCTAATAAGATGGACCATTTATCTGCAGGATACAAATTGTAGAATACCATACCCTTGGTGCTGCTGTCAATGGGTAAATGGACTTTGAATCTGAGGAGAAATTAACAGCATGAGGTAGATAAAGTCTCTATTAAGGTTGGTTTGCACATGAGTGTCCATTATTGTGTGGAGTGCACTATGACTATACAACAAATACAAGACAACATCCACTCATCCAGTCATCCACATTATGGTTCTCTACAGTAAAAACATCAATAAGGTGTTTCTGCTAGGTTCTGAACACAGAATTGTGAGCAGTGATTGGAACTATTTATTCATTAAGGCTTCATTAAGGAAATTGTTTACTAAATTGTCAGCATCATAGCACAATTCTACTAGTACAAAAACGTGAAACCAGACCCATGACAATTTCACTTATATAGCTCTTATTATGCTAAATTGAATGTGACTGCAATAGACAGCATCGGTGCCAGCCACGACAATACAGGATTCAGATAAGCAGCTCCTTAAGCTAATGGCAACGAGCAATTGATGCAAGGGACGAACAGCAGAGGGTATTATACCTTCTCCTTGTCCTTCTTGGAGAAGAGCGCGGTCTGCCGGAAGAACTCCTGCTCCTGTGCGAACTCCCGCTGCACCTCCTCCTGGCGGCGCTCGCGGTTGGCGTGGACCTGCTCGGCGATCCACTTGCGGCGCTGGTTCGGATACGATAGCGGATGCCACGGCTTCTGGTTGAGGTACGAGATGGCTCCACGCCGTCCCCGACTTCTCCTTCAGCTCCACCTCCCCCGCTGCCATCTTCCGCCCAATCCCCCCGCCGCTCCCCGTCACCTCCTCCTCCATCGCTCTCGCCGGCCTCCGCCTCTCCCGATCGCCGCCGGTCGAATCCCTCCCCTCCAGACTCGCAAAATTACCGAAAGACCCCTACCCCTAGCAGCGGTGAATTGGATCGAATAATTTATGGGCCGGAACTTCATATGGGCCAATGCCATTCTGGCCCAGTTCGAAACTGACCTTTCGGCCCAGTCAACAATCAATTGCAATCTTTAGTCTACTAACCTCCCCCTCCAGAAGCAATCGAACAAGCGTCCAGCTCCAGCACCTCCATGGCATGGCCACGCTCCCGGCCGCCGTCCATGCCCTCATCGCCGGCGCCTCCACTGGGCGCCACCTCCGGCAGGTCCACGCCCACCTCATCACCTCCGGCCGCCTCGCTTCCCTCGGCTCCACCCTCCTGCGCCGCCTCATTTCGCTTCACCCGCACCTCCACCTCGCTGCCGCCCACCGCCTTCTCCTCTCCATCCCATCCCCGCCACTCGACCTCTTCAACCTCCTCCTGCCGCCACTCGCCTCCTCGCCCGATCCCGCCGCTGCGGCCGGACTCTACGTCCACCTCCGCCGCGGGGGCCTTCGCCCGGATGCCCACACGCTCCCGCACGTCCTCAAGGCGCTCGGCCGCCTCGCGCCGGGCTGCCTCCCGCTCGTCGCCTGCACTCACGCGGAGGCCGTCAAGACCGGCCTTGCCCGCGCCGTGGTGTACGTGCCGAACGCTCTCATGGCCGCGTACTCTGCCTGTGGCCACTTCGGGCACACCATGCAGGTGTTCGACGAAATGCCGCGCCGGACCGTGGTGTCGTGGAACACTGCGCTCACCGCCTGTGCGGACAACGGCCGCCACGACCGGTGCGCCGGGATGTTCGCGGACATGGTAGAGGCTGGGTCCGTGCCTGATCAGACGACGTTCGTGCTCATGCTCACCGCTGCGGCTGAGCTGGGAAACTTGGCGCTCGGCAAGTGGGCGCATGGGCAGGTCCTTGCCCGGCGGCTTGACATGACGCTTCAGCTTGGCACGGCTGCGGTGAATATGTACGCCAAGTGTGGCGAGGTGAGTTATGCGTCACGCTTGTTTGAGAGGATGGCTGCACGGAACGTCTGGACATGGAGCTGCGATGATCATGGGGTATTCACAAAACGGGATGGCACGGGAGGCACTGGAGCTTTTTGACAGGATGAAGGATGCATCTGTTGCGCCCAACTATGTCACATTTCTTGGACTCCTCTGCGGATGCAGCCATGCTGGTCTGGTCAACGAGGGCCGCCAATTCTTCCATGAAATGCAGCATGTCAATGGCATCAAGCCAATGATGACGCACTACAGTGCCATGGTTGATGTCCTGGGACGCAACGGCCGCCTCCAGGAAGCTTTTGATTTTGTTGTGGACATGCCGGTCGAGGCCGACACGGTCGTTTGGAGGACGTTGCTGAGCGCCTGCCAGCTGCACAGCTCCAAGGACTGCATTGGCATCGTTGACAAGGTGCAGAAGAGGTTGCTGAAGCTGGAGCCCCGCAGAAGCGGTAACCATGTCATGGTCGCAAACATCTACTCTGACATTGGGTTGTGGGACAAGGCGGCCATGACGAGGAGGGTGATGAGGGAAGGGGGGTTGAAGAAGGTGGCAGGGGAGAGCTGTGTCGAGGTAGGAGGGCGGATTCAGCGGTTCATCTCCGGGGATGAATCCTGTCCTGGATTGGATGGGGTTTACAGGATTCTTCATGAGTTGAGCATCAACATGAGAAAATGGGAACCTGTGGACAAAATTTTACTTGCTGATTCTGACCTGTGAATACCATGTACGCTGACCAAAACTGTTTATGCTGTTCATGTCAGTCCTGTTTTTCTCCATAGTTAACCGGTCAAAGCTTCAAATTTTACTCATGTAGGCATGATAGCACATTACCATTTTCTATACTAAGAGATAAGAGATTCTGAGTTCAAATTTCTTCTTGTTTTAACACCAATCCACTCATATATTTGCTGGTTTATTTATCTTTATTATTCTATATATAGTACTAAAAACCCTAAATGTTATTCGGTGTGTTCGGCTAGGCTGGTTTTGGCTGGGCTGAACAGCCCAGCCGTTCGGCGGCCCAGCACCAGCCGAACGGCTGATCCACGAGCTGACCCTCAGCTCCACTTCGCACTCCCTCCCATCGTCCCGTTCCCCCGATAGCCACTAGGGTTCTGCTCGCGCGCCGCTCAGCCTCTCACCTCTGCGCCAGCCGCGGCGGCCGTGACCTCTGCTTCGCCGTGCCTGCCCCGGCTGTCGTAAGCGGATCTGTCCCTACCCGCCTCGCAACGCCGTGAGAGAGCACCATCGCCGTCGATAGCCTTCCACGCCGACCGTCTGCTCCACATTCCTCCCCGGACCCGCCGCCATCGATGCCCGTCCATCGGCGACAGGTAAACCCGGTTACGCGTCCGGCGTCGTCCCTCCCCCTCCGGATCTAATCCCCACGTTCTCCTTTTGCAGGTGAGTCCGGACCGCCGCCCACGGATCTCCATCTCAGCAGCCCAGAATCGCCTTCCACCCACAAGTGCTGCATCTTAGCTCGTCGGAATCGCCTGCCGCCTCGTCGGATCCGATGACCCTAGGTTCGTTCTCGTTAACCTGCGTCCCAACTCTCCCTACTCATTGCCTCCGTACCGCGCCCCACCGCCACTTTCCCCATGCCCCTTTCGTCCTTCCTGTGGCAGAATCGCCTGAAATAGCATGCTTCCGAAGGCGCCCGTCTTCCACCAGACACTAAGCACCCCGAAAATAAGCTACATCAGATGGTTCCGTCGAGTACACCCCAAGGGAAAACTCGAACAATCCACATTTTTTTCTATAAGATCCAATAATGAGAACGAGTTTACAATACTTAGTCCATTTCATACGTCAAGAGTTTTCAGAAATACATTATTACAATACCAAGTTTATAGTGCAGAATTTAAACAGCGAAATTGAAATAAACTTCTAACGATAAGATACAAGGATCCGTCTGTGTCCACCAGAAGAATCCTCCACACAACAACTACTTCTCAAGTTGCACCTGCAACAGGGGTAAATAAACCCTGAGTACACAAGGTACTCGCAAGACTTACCCAACTAGTGGGAATAATTTCTCGACTCCAAAGGATATGATAAGCTTTATGGTTTGCTGGGTTTCCTTTTTGCAAAAAGCAATATTAGTAGTGAATCCTTATGTATGTGTGTTTATTAGCAGTCATGATTAGTTCATTAGCTAACCATTCTATGTAAGCACATGTTCTATTTTCAAGCAAGAGTTGAGCAATCAGATCCATTTCACCACCGTTCATCTTCTATTTCTTACTACGGTGCTAGATCGTAGACAAGTCGTACCGGATTACCCAGCGATTCACGAATCAATGTGCCTAGCTGGGTACCCCGAAACACATGCCCCGCTTGTACCCCAATCATAAGCAGGACCAACCCATCACTCTCCTGTCAAGGGGTCTAGGTCCCCGTCCAAACTTGGACTCCAAGCCCCCACACCTGAGTCTCGGACTCAGTGTGGTGCTTAGACCTCCACCATCCCCGCCTCCAATCAGTCGGTCCGAAAAGAGCCGGAACCCACAACAAGAGAGCAACGAGCCTTCCATCCTCCCATAAATAAGTATGTGCTCAGGATAATAAGTTTATGACCTGACTAGAATCCAATGCAGTGACCGATCCTTAACTGACACAGATAGAGAAAACAGTGTAACCAAGCTATGCCCCGTTGGTCACGGGACACAACCTCTTACACCCACCAATACTCGTACCATATCCCTGCCCGATCTCCATTTCCTTTCACCATTTTATCATGAGTGATAATAGTAATCACATATTATGAGTAACGACAGGTTACTCATGCCACTGATAGCCTAAGCATAGCAGCTACTCGACCTATGCTAGTATGACTCATAGGTAGGTTATCTATGCATGTAGTTTCCATAAAATGCCTATAACGTAAATGCACATCACACACACACATATATATACAGTGATCATTCAAAATAAGGGTTATACACCGGGGCTTGCCTTGGGTAGGCGTGGTGTCAGCTTAGTCAATCAGTGGCGGCTCTAGGACCTACTGCACGAGGATCTCCTCCTCATACTCTTCAATCACCTCCTCATACTCCTGCTCACCCACGGTCACGAACTCCACTAACTCGTTCTCTACATGCATGCAATGACGATGCAACACTCAATATTAAGGCAACAACAGTTCTTAAAATAAGAATACATCTACTAAGCCACTAAGCTAGCTCTAATGACTAAAATACCGAGCTAATCATCATTCCCATAAAACCAGCAGGGTTTCACCTACACATGCTACTTAGCAACTAAAATATATTCTTACTCTTATTAACGATTTCCTATATACTACAACAAGGAGTACTTAGCTACCATATTTCCCAGCCTATTCTAAGGCTACAAAAATTATAGTGAGCGCAAAATAATACAACAAATCTACTATAAAAATTTCATGGTCAAAGCTATTACCAATTTGCCACAAAAATTCCTACAAATACTCATCTAAACAATACTAAACACTCACAAATGATTTAATAGACGCTGGTATCAACAAATATATATATATGAACTAAATACACTAACAGATAGAGCACAATTTTAGAAACCTAACAAAATGGGTTTCACAATTTTTGGACACCTGCTAGAATTGATATGCTTTTTCTAAAGTTCTACTTACAACATAAAATAATAAGCTATTTCTAAACCTTAAAAAGGAAAATGATTCCATCCCGCGCGGCCCAATTTGGCCCATGCAAGGCGCGGCCCACGCGCGCAAACGGCCCACGACGGGGGAGCCCACGCGCGCCGACCAACTTGCAAAAATATCCTCGCGTTCTCCAATAATACTACAAACACTACGTGCACTATTTTCAATAGACTATGACTTTGCAACAAAAACCTCGCTCCTTCTCTCCTTCGCAACGGAGAGGTCCTCGCCCTGGCCGCACACGCCGGCCGATGGCACTAGCAATCCCGCTGACCACCTAGGAGCTCCTGTTGATGCAAAAGTAGATCTGCAAACACAAAGGGCTAATACCCGAATCGATATCCAAAGCGTGCCAGTCGATTTGACCTGTTAATCGACAAGGATGAAGATACGAGCACTTTGGTCCTGACAACAGCGATACGCCCGGAAGTCACGGCCAAGCGGTACTCACGCGGAACTCGAGAATTGCCGAAGGTCGCACTGAAGCAATGCAACTCGCCGAATCAATGAGAACTCGTAAAAAGGAAAAATATGCAAATTGATGAAGTCGCCGAAAAGTAAGTAGATGCAAATAGGAGTAAAAATTGGTTTTGATATTGATTTCTTCTTTATTACATTGCCCCTCAATCTATATTTATACCCTGATCTAAAGAGACATAACCAAATACAACTAGGACACCAAGTCCATATCTAAGGAAACACGTGACCCTTTACATGAATCATACTCTAACAAATATAGAAAAGGAAATCAACTCCTATCTATTTCCCTGTCCGCCTCAATTACGATGGAAATCTCATCGACCTCCTTTCCATCGGCATACTTCCTGTTTCATCGGCAGTAGTCTTCAAGCCTTCCTTCATCGGCATCGACAATAACATCTCCAACCTTATCGGCAACGCCCGAGTCTAAATCAACTTTTCCATCGATCACCACCATTCATCGGCAACCATCTTTACAAGCTGATTTTCATCGGCTTGTCAGCGTATACAGTAACTTTCCTCTTGCCGATTAGCCCACTCTGATCATTTTGACACGTGCAAAAAAAACGGTGTCAACACATGCCCCCCAATTTCGGAGTATAAAACCATTAATGCTCCGAAATTTACTCCAGATAACGTTTGCCTTCGCCCAATTACCGTAACTCATCCTCCAAGCCAAAACTTGATCTGTCATCAAATCTAATCAAATCTAGTCCTGATTCACACACCTCAATAAATATCGCACAATTTCCAACCACTCTTGCCCTGATTATGGTTAAGATACCGAAACAATAATCCATCGGCAAGATCCTAACATAATAATGCCGCCATTTTCAGAATTAAAATATCCTGCACCGAGATCTCTTCCAAATCATGATTACTTGCCATCAAATCATCTGTACAATCCCTTGATTATCGTGCGAATCAGTTACCATATCCATCTGAACCACCTCGACCTACATGCGCGCGGCATAGAGATAAGTCCAAAATACCCCTACTCCGAGCGGCTTATAAATAGATTTCTCCGGAACGCTCGTCTTCTACCCTCAGACTCCAATCTTTGGCACTCTCTCTTTCCGGCGGTGACTCCGACAAACAACCGCGCGGCCTCAACCAACAAGAACTTTTCTCCAGCGTCAACCTCGAATCTCCAGCTCGTGCCCCCATCTACCTCAAGATAATGGCAATCAACTTCGACGTCCCTGCGGTTCGTTCCACTTCCGTTACTTTTTACCTTGATTCCTCTAGTCTTTGCGAGTTCATACAGTTGGTAATTTTTCTCTTTTTCTTTGTTCTTCGGATCCTCTAAACTTAGGAACTTTGCAATAAATTAGTTATTCCAACCGATCAGCCGCATGTCCAATGCCTAGGACCAATGGGCAATCCAGATCCAACTGATCTGATTAATGCAGAGGTTAACAGAATCCCTTTTAGAGCCCAAAATTTCTCCCTGAATTTATGGAAAGATACATTCCGATCTTGGCCCAAAACCACCAAAGGGTGGAAAGATTGGTACTTGAGGGTCAACAGATCGATGCAAGTACACTGGGCAGAACGGAAGCTAGACCAATGCATTAGGCTATCCATTGCCGATATGCAAAAGAACGAGTCAATGATGATTGCAGCTGCTTACTTCTGGTCAGACACAACAAACACTTTTATGTTTGGACATGGCCCAGCTACTCCCACACTTGCCGATGTCTACATGCTCACTGGCTTGGACATTTCAACTGCCGATGAAGGCTCCATCTATGGTAGAAAATCTGAATATAGGGTGAATACCCGCAACATCGGCGGTTGGACAGGATATATTCAAGAATGCTAGAGGACTGGGACAGTTAACCAGAGGGAACATGCCACATTCTTGAATATGTGGTTAGAAAAATTTATCTTCTGTGGTCGATCAGTAGGACCAACCAACGCCTTCCTCCCTACGGCTGAACTTTTGGCCAATGGTGTAAGGTTCCCTCTTGGCCGATACCTTCTGAGCTCCACTTATCATCTTCTTCATCAAGTATCTCAAAAACTTTTACTTGGCGAACCCATCGGCAACTTAGGAGGCCCGTGGTGGTTTATCAACATGTGGCTGAATGCCCATATGCACAAATGTTTGCAATGGGACTTCTTTGCCCAACAATTCCCACGAGAAATTGCCGAAGACCACGTGCTTGGGGATGAGGAATCGGCAACACGCTCACCCCTCAATTTTGGTGAAGCCATAATTATTCTCCCTGGAACAGAGGCCAATGAAGACCAGATCGACAGATTCTTCCAAAGCTTCTACAATGGTCTTTCTCGTGATCATAGGGCCTAGGTACCTTATCTTGACGAAGAAAACAGATTCCCCCTTCTTTTCAATTTTGCCGATGACACTCTAAACCAGGATAATGAACTCATGATGGCCATCATTACTCCCAGGGCAATCCCAGTAAACACATTCGGTAGCGGGAAAAACACCAATATCACGTATGAATTTTACAATCCATCGGTAGTGTCCCGTCAATTGGCTTTTGGGCAACTGCCAATCAAACTTTGTTTTGCCGATGTGATCAAACCCAGAGAAACAATCACCTGCGGAACAGATTGGAGTAGGGTAGTGCGACTCTCCCCTGATGCCGATACTACAGATGTCGATCTATCCATCTGGACGCCAGTATCTTTCATCACCGAATCATATAAGCAATGGTGGCGAGAGTGGAGGGAACAACTGTTTGCAACATCTGCTCACACATATTGGCACATGATCGACCCTGAATACGCCATTCCCGATGACGCAGTAAGTTTCTTTTAACTCCCTTCTGCTTTTTCCTTTCATATATCGATAACTAACTTTCTCGTGACAGGTTAACAACCCAGCACCATCTATGAGCAAAAGTGGGAAACCCTTCGATCTTCGGCCTGTTTCCCCGATATCACCGATCGGCTACAATGCCCCCACCTTAGCTGCTTTGACTCACCAGAAGACCTGTGCCAAGACCATCACCTCCAAGTCCAAATTGGCTACAGCTAGGGCCACTCCATTGGCTGCTGCTACAACCCTAATGAAGGCATTCAAGGTAACAACCCTGTTTATTTCTACCCATGCCGATCACAAACTGTATTAACACTAATCATCAGGGTGTAAGAGCTGCTGCTGGATCATCATCGGCAATTCCTCCGACATCAAGCACCACTACCTCTAACAAACCTTCAGAGGTATTCCTTTGATTTCACATTTTATCTGTTAAATATCATACCTTACACTTGTTTTGCAGCAACAAATGGGTACATCGACAAGCGTACCAGATGTCCAAGCTCCACAACCAACAAGTGCCGATGCCCCCCAGCCAACCGTTGCCGAGGCCCAAGCAAAGCGCAAAGCCTTAATAGATGCCGAGGCACAGCCAAAACGACAAAAGTCCATGCCGATCCCCACATCTGCCCCAACGTCTGCAAGCCGGCCAGAATCAGCCGATGCAACTGAGCAAACAGTCAATCCTGTACAGGACATACCATCGGTCATCATTCCCCACGGGCCAACCACCGATGAGGCCACAGAGGATATCCCATCGGCAAGCTCAGCCGATCCTCCACACGGCATACTCCAGGCTGTTTTCTCCAGCCAAGTACAGGAAATTGCCTTGAAATAGGTAAGCCAATTGACCTAGTCGATTTATAATATTCATACTTATCCTCAACTAACCTCTTTTTCTTTTTTCCAGGAACAAGACTCCCCAAACAGCCTATTTTCCTTTGCCATCGACGTTTCTGATGATGATGGAGAGGAAGCAAGTTCTTTCCTTGCACTGGGAACAATATCGGTAGAAATTAAGTCTAAGTTGGAAGCTCTCCTGGACTTGTTACAATAGGATACTGCCCAACTGGTAGATGACTCGGATCCCGCAAAGGCAATTTTCAAAACAATCCGTGGCCAAGTCCCTGCCGATGTTGAAGAAGCACTCTTCCCAGCAGCCCATTTAGAAAGCCGCCAACTGCAATATCAATGGGCTGCTCAACACATTGCCGATAGAGCAGCTCAGGCTCAACTCAAAGAAGAGATGCTACAACTGAAACAGATTGCCGATGAGAAGCACAAGGGCATCGGCAACTTGCAGACTTCAGGCGCTGAACTTAAGCAGAAAATCTTAGATTTATTGGCAAAGAGGATGGCTCTATTGGCTAAATTGAAAGAAGTTGAGGCAGCCTTAACTCATGCCCAACAAGAAGAAAACCAGCTACCCAATACCATCAAGGCCCTTCAGCAAGAAAGAGACCTCCAGGCTCGCAAAGCCTTGGCCATGAAGAAAAAACTCAAGCCTGTGGAGGGTACTGCCGATGAAGACATCAAAGAAATGAAGGAAGCCAACCAGATTCGCCTGCGTGCGATATTGGCTATCCAATCCTTGTTAAACTTGTAAATCTTGTCTATTGCATCGGCACTTTATGAGACATTGATATCCTTTTAGCCGATAGGACCGTTATCGGCGCTTATACTTTTATGCATCCATCCAGATACTAGGGTAATATTTCTTTAAATATTTTCCATTTAATGCTCTGGGAAACACAACCCCTTCGAGGGTTTCTAGAATATATGCGTTACCAGGAACAGACTGATTTATCCGATATGGACCTTCCCAATTAGGAGACCACTTTCCAAACTTTGAACTTTTAGTCCCAATCGGTAAAATCAATTTCGAGACCAGATCTCCATCGGCAAACTCCTTTACCTTCACCTTCTTGTCATACCATCTGGCTACTCTTTTCTTATTTTCTTCGATGCTAGCTAAAGCCCTTAACCGATGACCCGCCACATCTTCCAACTCATCCTTCATAAGAGTATCATAATCATCGGCTGTCAGCTGATTTTGAGAACGTATTCGCCTAGAGCCAATTTTAATTTCCCAAGGCAATACTGCATCGTGTCCATATACTAACTGATAAGGCGTTACCTTGGTTGTACCATGACATGACATCCGATATGACCACAAGGCTTCATTTAATACTGTATGCCACCTCTTAGGATTTTCTTTAATTTTGCGCTTAATGAGTTTGCTGATCCCTTTGTTAGAAGCCTCAGCCTGACCATTAGCTTGAGCATAATATGGAGAAGAATTTAAAACTTTAATTCCCATACCTACAGCAAACTCATCAAATTCTCCCGATGTAAACATAGTACCCTGATCGGTAGTGATAGTTTGAGGAATACCAAATCGGTAAACAATATGCTCTTTCACAAAATCAATCATATTAGCCGATGTCACCTTTTTTAAAGGAATTGCCTCAACCCATTTTGTGAAATAATCGGTAGCAACCAGAATAAATTTATGTCCTTTGCTCGATGGCGGATAAATCTGACCGATGAGATCGATAGCCCATCCCCGGAACGGCCAAGGTTTAATTATAGGGTTCATAGCCGATGCAGGTGCTCTTTGAATATTACCAAACTTTTGACATCCCTGACATCCTTTAAAATATTTAAAACAATCTTCAAGAATAGTCGGCCAATAGTATCCATTCCTTCTGATCATCCACTTCATCTTGAAAGCCGATTGATGTGCTCCACACACTCCTTCATGAATTTCACCCATCAAAGTTTTCGATTCATCACTGCTAACACATCTGAGTAAAACTCCATCTATAGTTCGATAATATAATTCATCATCGAGGAGCACATACTTGGTAGCTTGGAACCTTATACGTCTTTCAACCTTTTTATATGGATCCTTCAAATAATCGACAACCTCCTTTCTCCAGTCATCGGTATCGACTGCCGATGTTAGCACTTCCTGAATAGGCTGATACCCTGAAGCATGCTGAGCTAGTCGATTAGCCTCCTCATTATGCAGTCGAGAAATATGTTTAAGACGAAAATCTCTAAACCCTTTCAACAATTGCAAGCATCTTTCATAATACGAAATTAAAACTTCACTTCGGCATTCATGAATCCCAGCCAATTGATTTATAACTAGCATAGAATCACCAAAGATTTCAACAGCATTGGCACGTATCTCCTTCAGCAATTCTAACCCTTTTATCAAGGCTTGGTATTCAGCCTGATTGTTTGTCGATGTAGCAACAATCGGCAATGAAAACTCATACTTTCTTCCTTGAGGTGAAATCAACACAATGCCGATACCTGCTCCTTCACCACATGTGGACCCATCGAAGAAAAGTGTCCAAGGAGTAACCTCTAGAGAGTCCACTGTATTACAATGCTGAGTGACAAAATCAGCCATAACTTGCCCCTTAACTGCCTTAGTCGATTCGTAACGTAGTTCAAATTCTGACAATGCTAAAATCCACTTGCCGATTCTACCACTTAATATCGGCATCGACAGCATATACTTGACTACGTCGTCTTTGCATACGACTGTACATTCGGCAGATAACAAATAATGTCT
Source organism: Miscanthus floridulus (assembly GCF_019320115.1). Taxonomy (NCBI): domain Eukaryota; kingdom Viridiplantae; phylum Streptophyta; class Magnoliopsida; order Poales; family Poaceae; genus Miscanthus; species Miscanthus floridulus. The sequence goes on from NC_089598.1 coordinate 109,148,949, forward strand.
TAATTTGACACAAGAAAAGTATAAACACAGACATAATTTTTCGATGGCCGAATACCTTGTCTCAGCATCCACTAATCTTCTGCTCAAATAATAAATAACACATTCTTTCCCTTCAAATTCTTGAATAAGAGCTGAACCGATAACGGTATCATTAGTTGACAAATACAACCTGAAAGGTTTCCCGTGTTGAGGCGGAACTAGCACTGGAGGATTTGTTAAATATTTCTTAATTTCATCTAGGGCTAACTGCTGCTCAGCTCCCCATACAAATTCCTGATCGGCTTTCAACTTAAGTAATGGACTGAAAGCCTTGATCTTACCCGACAGATTAGATATGAATCTTCTAATGAAATTAATCTTACCGATCAAAGATTGCAATTCAGTTTTATTGGCAGGAGCAACCACCTTGTTAATTGCATCAATAGACTTCCTACTGATTTCGATGCCCCGCTGATGCACCATAAAACCCAAGAATTGACCTGCCGATACACCAAATGCACATTTATTAGGATTCATCTTCAATCCATGCTTCCTTGTGCACTCCAGTATCTTTCGTAGATCGGCTAGATGTTTTATGATATCTCCAGACTTAATCACTACATCATCAATGTAGATTTCCACTAATGTGCCGATGTATTCATGAAAAATAAAGTTCATAGCTCTTTGATAAGTAGCGCCGGCATTTTTCAAACCAAACGTCATGACTATCCACTCAAACAACCCTACATGACCTGGACATCTGAAAGCAGTCTTGGGAATATCCTCTTCAGCCATGAATATTTGATTGTAACCTGCATTACCATCCATGAAGCTGATAATTTGATGTCCGGCTGCAGCATCAATCAACAAATCAGCAATCGGCATTGGATATCCATCCATCGGTGTGGCTTTGTTGAGATTCCTGAAATCAATACAAACACGAAGTTTTCCATTCTTCTTATAAACAGGAACCACATTAGAGATCCACTCTGCATATCGACACTGCCGAATAAACTTTGCCTCAATTAATTTAGTTATTTGGGCCTTAATGTCAGGAAGTATATTAGGGTTGCATCAGCGCGCTGGCTGCTGATGTGGCCGAAATCCAGATTTGATAGGTAACCGATGTTCAACTATCGATCGGTCTAATCCAGGCATCTCAGTATAATCCCAAGCAAAACAATCTTTATACTCTTTTAACAAATCAGTTATTTGCTGTTTACACTTGGAATCTAACTTAGCACTAATAAAAGTAGGTCTTGGCCTATCGCCATCACTAATATCTACTTCTACTAAATCATCTGCCGATGTGAACCCTTGACCTAATTTTCCATCATCGGCAAACCTATCCATTAAAACTCTTCTTCAGAACCGACTGCTTGGATCGGTGGAATTTCATAATCAGCAACTCTAAGGAACTCTTTTTCCCAAACTTCTCCTGATATGCATTTAGTTCACTCATAAGTATCTGATTCTGCCGATGCGATGATATAAGAAGAATCACCAGGGACAACCTCAATCTTATCCCCAATCCACTGTACGAGGCATTGATGCATTGTAGAAGGAACACAACAATTAGCATGAATCCAATCCCTCCCTAGAAGCAGATTATATGCACCCTTGCCATTAATAACAAAGAACATCGTCGGCAAGGTTTTGCTGCCGATGGTCAATTCAACGCATACTGCCCCTTTAGCCGGTGACACATTGCCTTCAAAATCCTTCAGCATCATATCGGTTTTGGTCAAGTCTTGATCTCTCTTACCAAGTTTCCGATACATCACATAAGGCATAATATTAATCGCAGCCTCTCCATCGATAAGTATCTTAGATACAGGCTGCCCATCAACTCTGCCTTTCACAAACAAAGCCTTAAGATGCTGTCTCTCGTCATCGGTAGGTTTCTCAAAAACAGCCATCATTGGATCTAGTGTCAACTGAGCTACTTGATCATAGAGAACAACTTTTTCCTCATTATCAGATAGTGCCAAAAACTCCATCGGCAACATGAATACCATATTAACATCCGCCGATGGACCCTTGTTTTTGTGTTTTACCTGCCACTGCTGATGACCAGACCTCTAATTGGAGGAATTTTCCTCTCTGTATAAATCCTCCTGATGCTCACGTTGCATCCTCCTTTTCTGTGTCTTTGTCAGACCCTCCAGGCACCATCGAGGAAACTTGGTTTTCCAAACCGGCTGATAACAGGTCCGAGTTGATTCTACACGGCATATATTAGGGTCCCTGTAGAATATTTCTTCATCGGAAACTCTTGCGTTTGCCATCTCCTCAAGCTCCTCTTGATTCCTTGGAAAATATCCAGCGCGTTTACCAAGCCTCTCATGTACACTAAGTCTGCCCCCCAGCCGATCATGCACTGATGCTCTGCCTCTGATTGGCTCATTGATAAATAAACCCTGATTGCCAGGTTGAAACCTCCTTTCTGACCGATTGACCCCATAATAACCATTGCACTCAGGGCAATTTTCAATAGTTGGCAATTTAATACCTTCTTCCCAGCAATGGATGAAAAACGGGCACCTCCAATGATCTTTATGCCGATACCATTCTTCCCGACGTCTCTCTTCTTGCTGTTGTCGATATCGGTCCTTACGCTGACGCCAACTCTCCTGCTGCCTTCGATGAGTAATCACAATGCTAGATCGAGGAGGATTTTTGGAACTACTGCTTTCTCCCAGCAAACCCTTACTTTTTGCATCATCGGTAGTTATCCGATGTTGGGGATCCACTGATGCGTTTTTCTCAGCAGCCTCTGATGTCAATACCTTGGTCTTCCCTTTGGCCTCCAACATATTTGCTGGAAAAGGGTGTTGATCAATTTTCATCGGCTTCTGGGCCTTGGAAGTACCAAACTTAATTCTCCCAGATTCAATAGCCAATTGTAACTGTTGCCTGAACACCTTGCACTCATTTGTACTGTGTGAAGTTGCATTGTGCGATTTGCAGTACAAGATCTTCTTCAACTCTTCTGCTGATGGGATCACATGATTAGGTGACAGCTTAATTTGGCCCTCTTGAAGCAGAAGATCAAATATCTTGTCGGCCTTGGTGATATCAAAGGTAAACTTTTCTGGCTCTTTCTGACCAAAGGGACAAGATATCGGCTTTTTATTCTTAACCCACTCAGCTAAGCCGATAACTGGTTCTTCATCAGAATCAGAATCTCCTACTTCTTCAACAAATGATACTTTTTTACTCCAATTCTTTTTAGGTTCAAAAACCCTAGTATCTTGATCAGAGATCCTTTGCATAAGATGACTGAGGCTTTCAAACTCCTGAGAAGCATATCTGTCTTTAAGATGTGGCAATAACCCTTGGAAAGCCAGATCGGCAAGCTGCCGATCATCCAGCACCAGGCTGTAGCACTTATTTTTTACATCTCGTAGCCTTTGCACAAAGCTTTCTACCAATTCATCATTACGCTGTCTCAATTTTACTAAATCGGTAAGCTTCTTTTCATGGATTCCAGCAAAGAAATACTTATGAAATTGTTTTTCTAGATCAACCCAAGTAATAATAGAATTTGGTGGTAATGAAATGAACCATGTAAATGCCGATCCAGACAAAGATGATGAAAATAGTCAAACTCTTAATTCATCTCTGCTAGCTGCCTCTCCACATTGAATAATGAAGCGATTGACGTGTTCCATTGTTGATGTATCATCTTGCCCAGAGAATTTAGTGAAATCTGGTACCTTGTACCGATTTGGGAGAGGAATCAAATCATATGCAGGAGGGTATGGAGTCCGATAAGAATAAGTATTGACCTTGGGCTTTATCCCAAACTGATCCTTCATAATTTCTGCTATCTTATCGGCCCAAAAAGCATTAGCCTCCTGCTGACGAACTGGCTGAATTTCTATAGGGGGTACCTGCTGATATCCCTCCACATATCTTTGTGGCCCACGATCTCTAGCAATTGGCATATTTGTCGTTACCTTGTGGTCCATTAACCTGTTGGAAAGGATTCATCGGCTGAGCTGCCGATGCTTGATTGTGAAAACTAGTTTGCATATGACCTTGTTGAATCCCTGCAACCTGCTGATTTTGCTGAACTGCATATTGAACAGGTAACTGTCCTAACCAACCATTATTAGAACTCATCGGTACAAAACTTACCGATGGCTGGTAATTTGCTGACATTGTTGGATAATTATAACCAGCTTGAGGCATGAACTGAACCCCAGTTTGACTCATAGCAGGGGCTTTCTGCTGCATCGGCAGTAAGCATGCCGATGGACTTGAGTTGGGTGTTTGAACCAAAGGCATCTGGAAACCTCCTGGAGTTGGTTGCACAGTAGTTGCTGTGGCATATTGAGGCACTTGAGCCATCGGCGAAACAGCCGATGGTATAGGAGCTTTTCCTACTTCATTAAACACTTGAGGTAACCCAGGATTGAAAGCAGATGACTCTGGAGGCATACCATATCCCCACCAATTAGCAGGAATCTAGCTATTCTGAGACACAGGGCCTGACATAGCTGATGCCGATAAATCTGTATTAAGCTGAACTCGTCCTCCTGGTAGTACCAGATCTGATCGTATCGGTGTAGATTGAATATTGGGTAAGCCTACCGATACTAGAGGAGAAGTAACTTCTGTACCCACAACGGCCGAGGGAGCCGATGGAGTATTGATAGATGCCGGCTCTGGTTGGTGATAGGCAGGCCCAACGTAATGCGGTGACGCTTGTCCTTCTTTGAGAGTTCAAACCATAGCATTATGAACAGTATTAGACAGCACATTGGAATGATTAATCAAAGCATGATTTACTGCAGAATTAACCATCTCTTGAAGTTTACCAGGATTGGAGTCAAAGGTAACCTGCCGAGGCAACGGCAAATCTTGCTTCTGGATAACTTGTCCACTCTTGTTCAGGCTAAACGATTTCAGACAAAGCTACCTGTATTCTTCCACAGCCTTTTCCATAGCCTGCCTCTGCTCTTCCTTAAGATCTTCTTCTGATACCGCGATAATGTTCCCTAAATCAATCTCGGAATTGAACATATTGATCGGATTGATTTGTCCCACCGGGCGTGCCAAAAGATGTGTTGATGCAAAAGTGGATCTGCAAACACAAAGGGCTAATACCCGAATCGATATCCAAAGCGTGCCAGTCGATTTGACCTGTTAATCGACAAGGATGAAGATACGAGCACTTTGGTCCTGACAACAGCGATACGCCCGGAAGTCACGGCCAAGCGGTACTCACGCGGAACTCGAGAATTGCCGAAGGTCGCACTGAAGCAATGCAACTCGCCGAATCAATGAGAACTCGTAAAAAGGAAAAATATGCAAATTGATGAAGTCGCCGAAAAGTAAGTAGATGCAAATAGGAGTAAAAATTGGTTTTGATATTGATTTCTTCTTTATTACATTGCCCCTCAATCTATATTTATACCCTGATCTAAAGAGACATAACCAAATACAACTAGGACACCAAGTCCATATCTAAGGAAACACGTGACCCTTTACATGAATCATACTCTAACAAATATAGAAAAGGAAATCAACTCCTATCTATTTCCCTGTCCGCCTCAATTACGATGGAAATCTCATCGACCTCCTTTCCATCGGCATACTTCCTGTTTCATCGGCAGTAGTCTTCAAGCCTTCCTTCATCGGCATCGACAATAACATCTCCAACCTTATCGGCAACGCCCGAGTCTAAATCAACTTTTCCATCGATCACCACCATTCATCGGCAACCATCTTTACAAGCTGATTTTCATCGGCTTGTCAGCGTATACAGTAACTTTCCTCTTGCCGATTAGCCCACTCTGATCATTTTGACACGTGCAAAAAAACGGTGTCAACAGCTCCACTGCCTTAACTAAGGGACCGATGCTCACCTAGGTGTAGACGCGAATCGATGGGCGGTGAAAAGATGAGTGGGGGCGCGTCTAGGAGCTCCCTCTGCGGCGACGGCCCACCTGCGATGGCGACAACCTGTTCAGGCGAGCTCCGCCATCGGAGAGGAAATATGGATATCGGATGAGCATTAGGGTCTCATCGTGATCCTAACCAAAGTGGTTGTGCGTTCGAAGATCGCCCCAGTCGAGACGACCACATGCGCGCGGCAATGGCAACGGTGGGCCGTGGTGGCACGACCGCATCAGCGCCGTGAGGGAAACAGTGAGGGCGCGGCTTAGGTACGCACATCGAGAAGGATTACGAGACAGGGCTTGGGGTGCAGCCAATTCGGATCAGGATGGCAAGGTGGGGTTTTTGCCCAACGCAGCCAGGAGGGAAACATGCACGCACACTAGCGGTGGCAGCGCGGCAGGGCGGCCGTAGCGCCGTTAATGGCGAAACGACACGCGGGTGGCCTCGGCAAGTCCACATGCACGAAGACGGAACGGGCAACGGCGTAGAGCCATAGGCGGACGCGATGGTAGCATGCTGTGGCGTGCGTTGGAAACAACGCGGTGCAGCGAGTTGGGGCAGGGCAACCCATCGAAGAAAAGTGTCCAAGGAGTAACCTCTAGAGAGTCCACTGTATTACAATGCTGAGTGACAAAATCAGCCATAACTTGCCCCTTAACTGCCTTAGTCGATTCGTAACGTAGTTCAAATTCTGACAATGCTAAAATCCACTTGCCGATTCTACCACTTAATATCGGCATCGACAGCATATACTTGACTACGTCGTCTTTGCATACGACTGTACATTCGGCAGATAACAAATAATGTCTTAATTTGACACAAGAAAAGTATAAACACAGACATAATTTTTCGATGGCCGAATACCTTGTCTCAGCATCCACTAATCTTCTGCTCAAATAATAAATAACACATTCTTTCCCTTCAAATTCTTGAATAAGAGCTGAACCGATAACGGTATCATTAGTTGACAAATACAACCTGAAAGGTTTCCCGTGTTGAGGCGGAACTAGCACTGGAGGATTTGTTAAATATTTCTTAATTTCATCTAGGGCTAACTGCTGCTCAGCTCCCCATACAAATTCCTGATCGGCTTTCAACTTAAGTAATGGACTGAAAGCCTTGATCTTACCCGACAGATTAGATATGAATCTTCTAATGAAATTAATCTTACCGATCAAAGATTGCAATTCAGTTTTATTGGCAGGAGCAACCACCTTGTTAATTGCATCAATAGACTTCCTACTGATTTCGATGCCCCGCTGATGCACCATAAAACCCAAGAATTGACCTGCCGATACACCAAATGCACATTTATTAGGATTCATCTTCAATCCATGCTTCCTTGTGCACTCCAGTATCTTTCGTAGATCGGCTAGATGTTTTATGATATCTCCAGACTTAATCACTACATCATCAATGTAGATTTCCACTAATGTGCCGATGTATTCATGAAAAATAAAGTTCATAGCTCTTTGATAAGTAGCGCCGGCATTTTTCAAACCAAACGTCATGACTATCCACTCAAACAACCCTACATGACCTGGACATCTGAAAGCAGTCTTGGGAATATCCTCTTCAGCCATGAATATTTGATTGTAACCTGCATTACCATCCATGAAGCTGATAATTTGATGTCCGGCTGCAGCATCAATCAACAAATCAGCAATCGGCATTGGATATCCATCCATCGGTGTGGCTTTGTTGAGATTCCTGAAATCAATACAAACACGAAGTTTTCCATTCTTCTTATAAACAGGAACCACATTAGAGATCCACTCTGCATATCGACACTGCCGAATAAACTTTGCCTCAATTAATTTAGTTATTTGGGCCTTAATGTCAGGAAGTATATTAGGGTTGCATCAGCGCGCTGGCTGCTGATGTGGCCGAAATCCAGATTTGATAGGTAACCGATGTTCAACTATCGATCGGTCTAATCCAGGCATCTCAGTATAATCCCAAGCAAAACAATCTTTATACTCTTTTAACAAATCAGTTATTTGCTGTTTACACTTGGAATCTAACTTAGCACTAATAAAAGTAGGTCTTGGCCTATCGCCATCACTAATATCTACTTCTACTAAATCATCTGCCGATGTGAACCCTTGACCTAATTTTCCATCATCGGCAAACCTATCCATTAAAACTCTTCTTCAGAACCGACTGCTTGGATCGGTGGAATTTCATAATCAGCAACTCTAAGGAACTCTTTTTCCCAAACTTCTCCTGATATGCATTTAGTTCACTCATAAGTATCTGATTCTGCCGATGCGATGATATAAGAAGAATCACCAGGGACAACCTCAATCTTATCCCCAATCCACTGTACGAGGCATTGATGCATTGTAGAAGGAACACAACAATTAGCATGAATCCAATCCCTCCCTAGAAGCAGATTATATGCACCCTTGCCATTAATAACAAAGAACATCGTCGGCAAGGTTTTGCTGCCGATGGTCAATTCAACGCATACTGCCCCTTTAGCCGGTGACACATTGCCTTCAAAATCCTTCAGCATCATATCGGTTTTGGTCAAGTCTTGATCTCTCTTACCAAGTTTCCGATACATCACATAAGGCATAATATTAATCGCAGCCTCTCCATCGATAAGTATCTTAGATACAGGCTGCCCATCAACTCTGCCTTTCACAAACAAAGCCTTAAGATGCTGTCTCTCGTCATCGGTAGGTTTCTCAAAAACAGCCATCATTGGATCTAGTGTCAACTGAGCTACTTGATCATAGAGAACAACTTTTTCCTCATTATCAGATAGTGCCAAAAACTCCATCGGCAACATGAATACCATATTAACATCCGCCGATGGACCCTTGTTTTTGTGTTTTACCTGCCACTGCTGATGACCAGACCTCTAATTGGAGGAATTTTCCTCTCTGTATAAATCCTCCTGATGCTCACGTTGCATCCTCCTTTTCTGTGTCTTTGTCAGACCCTCCAGGCACCATCGAGGAAACTTGGTTTTCCAAACCGGCTGATAACAGGTCCGAGTTGATTCTACACGGCATATATTAGGGTCCCTGTAGAATATTTCTTCATCGGAAACTCTTGCGTTTGCCATCTCCTCAAGCTCCTCTTGATTCCTTGGAAAATATCCAGCGCGTTTACCAAGCCTCTCATGTACACTAAGTCTGCCCCCCAGCCGATCATGCACTGATGCTCTGCCTCTGATTGGCTCATTGATAAATAAACCCTGATTGCCAGGTTGAAACCTCCTTTCTGACCGATTGACCCCATAATAACCATTGCACTCAGGGCAATTTTCAATAGTTGGCAATTTAATACCTTCTTCCCAGCAATGGATGAAAAACGGGCACCTCCAATGATCTTTATGCCGATACCATTCTTCCCGACGTCTCTCTTCTTGCTGTTGTCGATATCGGTCCTTACGCTGACGCCAACTCTCCTGCTGCCTTCGATGAGTAATCACAATGCTAGATCGAGGAGGATTTTTGGAACTACTGCTTTCTCCCAGCAAACCCTTACTTTTTGCATCATCGGTAGTTATCCGATGTTGGGGATCCACTGATGCGTTTTTCTCAGCAGCCTCTGATGTCAATACCTTGGTCTTCCCTTTGGCCTCCAACATATTTGCTGGAAAAGGGTGTTGATCAATTTTCATCGGCTTCTGGGCCTTGGAAGTACCAAACTTAATTCTCCCAGATTCAATAGCCAATTGTAACTGTTGCCTGAACACCTTGCACTCATTTGTACTGTGTGAAGTTGCATTGTGCGATTTGCAGTACAAGATCTTCTTCAACTCTTCTGCTGATGGGATCACATGATTAGGTGACAGCTTAATTTGGCCCTCTTGAAGCAGAAGATCAAATATCTTGTCGGCCTTGGTGATATCAAAGGTAAACTTTTCTGGCTCTTTCTGACCAAAGGGACAAGATATCGGCTTTTTATTCTTAACCCACTCAGCTAAGCCGATAACTGGTTCTTCATCAGAATCAGAATCTCCTACTTCTTCAACAAATGATACTTTTTTACTCCAATTCTTTTTAGGTTCAAAAACCCTAGTATCTTGATCAGAGATCCTTTGCATAAGATGACTGAGGCTTTCAAACTCCTGAGAAGCATATCTGTCTTTAAGATGTGGCAATAACCCTTGGAAAGCCAGATCGGCAAGCTGCCGATCATCCAGCACCAGGCTGTAGCACTTATTTTTTACATCTCGTAGCCTTTGCACAAAGCTTTCTACCAATTCATCATTACGCTGTCTCAATTTTACTAAATCGGTAAGCTTCTTTTCATGGATTCCAGCAAAGAAATACTTATGAAATTGTTTTTCTAGATCAACCCAAGTAATAATAGAATTTGGTGGTAATGAAATGAACCATGTAAATGCCGATCCAGACAAAGATGATGAAAATAGTCAAACTCTTAATTCATCTCTGCTAGCTGCCTCTCCACATTGAATAATGAAGCGATTGACGTGTTCCATTGTTGATGTATCATCTTGCCCAGAGAATTTAGTGAAATCTGGTACCTTGTACCGATTTGGGAGAGGAATCAAATCATATGCAGGAGGGTATGGAGTCCGATAAGAATAAGTATTGACCTTGGGCTTTATCCCAAACTGATCCTTCATAATTTCTGCTATCTTATCGGCCCAAAAAGCATTAGCCTCCTGCTGACGAACTGGCTGAATTTCTATAGGGGGTACCTGCTGATATCCCTCCACATATCTTTGTGGCCCACGATCTCTAGCAATTGGCATATTTGTCGTTACCTGTGGTCCATTAACCTGTTGGAAAGGATTCATCGGCTGAGCTGCCGATGCTTGATTGTGAAAACTAGTTTGCATATGACCTTGTTGAATCCCTGCAACCTGCTGATTTTGCTGAACTGCATATTGAACAGGTAACTGTCCTAACCAACCATTATTAGAACTCATCGGTACAAAACTTACCGATGGCTGGTAATTTGCTGACATTGTTGGATAATTATAACCAGCTTGAGGCATGAACTGAACCCCAGTTTGACTCATAGCAGGGGCTTTCTGCTGCATCGGCAGTAAGCATGCCGATGGACTTGAGTTGGGTGTTTGAACCAAAGGCATCTGGAAACCTCCTGGAGTTGGTTGCACAGTAGTTGCTGTGGCATATTGAGGCACTTGAGCCATCGGCGAAACAGCCGATGGTATAGGAGCTTTTCCTACTTCATTAAACACTTGAGGTAACCCAGGATTGAAAGCAGATGACTCTGGAGGCATACCATATCCCCACCAATTAGCAGGAATCTAGCTATTCTGAGACACAGGGCCTGACATAGCTGATGCCGATAAATCTGTATTAAGCTGAACTCGTCCTCCTGGTAGTACCAGATCTGATCGTATCGGTGTAGATTGAATATTGGGTAAGCCTACCGATACTAGAGGAGAAGTAACTTCTGTACCCACAACGGCCGAGGGAGCCGATGGAGTATTGATAGATGCCGGCTCTGGTTGGTGATAGGCAGGCCCAACGTAATGCGGTGACGCTTGTCCTTCTTTGAGAGTTCAAACCATAGCATTATGAACAGTATTAGACAGCACATTGGAATGATTAATCAAAGCATGATTTACTGCAGAATTAACCATCTCTTGAAGTTTACCAGGATTGGAGTCAAAGGTAACCTGCCGAGGCAACGGCAAATCTTGCTTCTGGATAACTTGTCCACTCTTGTTCAGGCTAAACGATTTCAGACAAAGCTACCTGTATTCTTCCACAGCCTTTTCCATAGCCTGCCTCTGCTCTTCCTTAAGATCTTCTTCTGATACCGCGATAATGTTCCCTAAATCAATCTCGGAATTGAACATATTGATCGGATTGATTTGTCCCACCGGGCGTGCCAAAAGATGTGTTGATGCAAAAGTGGATCTGCAAACACAAAGGGCTAATACCCGAATCGATATCCAAAGCGTGCCAGTCGATTTGACCTGTTAATCGACAAGGATGAAGATACGAGCACTTTGGTCCTGACAACAGCGATACGCCCGGAAGTCACGGCCAAGCGGTACTCACGCGGAACTCGAGAATTGCCGAAGGTCGCACTGAAGCAATGCAACTCGCCGAATCAATGAGAACTCGTAAAAAGGAAAAATATGCAAATTGATGAAGTCGCCGAAAAGTAAGTAGATGCAAATAGGAGTAAAAATTGGTTTTGATATTGATTTCTTCTTTATTACATTGCCCCTCAATCTATATTTATACCCTGATCTAAAGAGACATAACCAAATACAACTAGGACACCAAGTCCATATCTAAGGAAACACGTGACCCTTTACATGAATCATACTCTAACAAATATAGAAAAGGAAATCAACTCCTATCTATTTCCCTGTCCGCCTCAATTACGATGGAAATCTCATCGACCTCCTTTCCATCGGCATACTTCCTGTTTCATCGGCAGTAGTCTTCAAGCCTTCCTTCATCGGCATCGACAATAACATCTCCAACCTTATCGGCAACGCCCGAGTCTAAATCAACTTTTCCATCGATCACCACCATTCATCGGCAACCATCTTTACAAGCTGATTTTCATCGGCTTGTCAGCGTATACAGTAACTTTCCTCTTGCCGATTAGCCCACTCTGATCATTTTGACACGTGCAAAAAAACGGTGTCAACAGCTCCACTGCCTTAACTAAGGGACCGATGCTCACCTAGGTGTAGACGCGAATCGATGGGCGGTGAAAAGATGAGTGGGGGCGCGTCTAGGAGCTCCCTCTGCGGCGACGGCCCACCTGCGATGGCGACAACCTGTTCAGGCGAGCTCCGCCATCGGAGAGGAAATATGGATATCGGATGAGCATTAGGGTCTCATCGTGATCCTAACCAAAGTGGTTGTGCGTTCGAAGATCGCCCCAGTCGAGACGACCACATGCGCGCGGCAATGGCAACGGTGGGCCGTGGTGGCACGACCGCATCAGCGCCGTGAGGGAAACAGTGAGGGCGCGGCTTAGGTACGCACATCGAGAAGGATTACGAGACAGGGCTTGGGGTGCAGCCAATTCGGATCAGGATGGCAAGGTGGGGTTTTTGCCCAACGCAGCCAGGAGGGAAACATGCACGCACACTAGCGGTGGCAGCGCGGCAGGGCGGCCGTAGCGCCGTTAATGGCGAAACGACACGCGGGTGGCCTCGGCAAGTCCACATGCACGAAGACGGAACGGGCAACGGCGTAGAGCCATAGGCGGACGCGATGGTAGCATGCTGTGGCGTGCGTTGGAAACAACGCGGTGCAGCGAGTTGGGGCAGGGCAACGACGGTGTGACAGCGCATGGCTGGGAGCTAGCGGCAGGGTAGTAGCGCGACAGTGAGGTAGGACAGCTGCGCACCAGGGTTGTCGCCCATAATAGCCGGCTGAGCATGGCTAGGCACGCACGGGCGGGCGGCCGACGTGTCGACTACGTGGCTCAGGGACACGGTGACCGCGCCTATGCGAGGAAACTGACCGAGGATGTGCCATGCATGCTTTTTAAAGCATCCAAAACAAGTAATCGGTTGGTCAAACACCCAAACCATCTTCACCATACTTTAGAGGGTACATTAGGCTACTAAAATAGGCCATGACACTACTATACTTCTTAACTAAATTTTTCTACAAAAATTGATGAACAAAGCAATGTCTACCATTTCCAAAGTTCAAGAAAATTTCTAAATTTTAATTGGATTTCTATTTCTAGTTGTATTTTCAAGCTATTGAAATTTGTACTTAACCCAGTTATTTCTCTACACCAAGTATTTCACTGTCAACTATAATCCTTAGACTTCCAACTTTATTTAGTCCTCTCATGCATGTTCTCTAGTGCTTTCGTTCAATAAAAATTTGCGAAGATCCTAACTTGATAACTTCAAGTCACGAACAACCTTTCATTTTAAGTTTTTACGGTTCATTTAAATTACACTGCTTCACTTGTTCATATTATCACATGCAATAACATTTAAACATGATGCTTATGACATGTTTTAGTAAGTAATTTATGGCGTAACACTGGGGGTGTTACAACTCCCCTCCCCTTAAGAAAAATCTCGTCCCGAGATTTTATGTACCTAGTGTGAGATAGGAATGAATTTTGTTTTAACATGATTACCTCGATGAATTGGGAAGAAGATGGGGATAATGCTTTGAGATATAGCTTTCTTGCTCCCAAGTTGCTTCATCCTCCGAGTGATTTTGCCATTGCACTTTATAGAACTTCACCACACTGTTTCTAGTCACTCTTTCTTTTTCATCCAAAATCTTAATAGGATGCTCAATATAAGACAAGTCGGGCTGGAGGGGAAGTCCTTCCATTTCCACCGCTTCATCGGAGACCCGCAAACATTTCTTTAATTGGGAAACATGAAAGACATTATGTACTATTGACAAAATATCTAGGAGCTGGATATGGTAGGCAGCAGAACCACACCAGGCCAAAATCTTGTAAGGTCCAACATAGCGAGGGGCTAGCTTCCTATGGAAACCAAATCGATGTACACCTCTCATGGGAGATACCTTGAGATACATATGATCACCAACTTCAAATTGCAAGGGTCTTCTTCGCTTGTCCGCATAAGTTTTCTAACGACTTTAAGCTACCTTCAAATTGCTCTAAATAATACTAACTTGTTCTTGAGATTCTTAGATAAAATCAGGCCCAAAATATCCACGATCACCCACCTCAACCCAGTTAAGAGGTGTTCTACATTTCTTACTATACAGAGCCTCAAAAGGTGCCATACGAAAGCTTTCTTGATAGCTATTGTTATAAGAAAACTCAGCTAGAGTCAAGCATTCGTCCCACTTTTTAGGAAAAGAAATGGTACAAGCCCTCAACATATCCTCAAGTACTTGATTGACTCTTTCTGTCTGACCGTCAGTTTGTGGATGATAAGCTGAACTTCTGAGGAGACTAGTACCAAGACATTCCTGGAGTTATTCCCAAAAGCGAGAGACAAAGACTGACCCTCTATCAGAGATGATGGTAAGAGGAACTCCATGCATGATCACAATCCGGTCAAAATACAACTTGACATACTTCTTGGCTAAATATCTGGTATCTATTGGGACAAAATGAGCGGACTTAGTAAGGCGATCCACAATGACCCAAATAGAGTCATACCCCTTTGCCGTGCGGGGCAAACCCACAACAAAGTTCATGGAAATATCCTCCCATTTCTAAATAGGGATAGGCAAGGGCTGCAAAAATTCCAGTGTACGCATATGGTCTGCCTTAACTCTTCCACAAGTGTCGCATTCCGCGATGTACTTGGTGATACCCGTCTTCATATTTGACCACAAATACAAGTGGCGCAAATCATGGTACATCTTGTTACTTCCTGGATGGATGGACAACTTGGAGTTATGAGCTTCATCCAAAATTTTTCTTCTAAGCTCCTCACTTGATGGAACAACCAATCTATTCTTGAACCTAACTACACCTTGATCATCAACACGAAAATGAGGACCACGCCCTTCGACAATTAACTTCTTCATATGCGGGATTTTCAAAACATCATACCTTTGCTCTATAATAATTTGCTCAAGTAAATCCGAGACTAGAGCAATATGGGCTAGCACCTCAGCATGGTTGAGAGACAAGGGTGCCTTTTCAACTTGATACAACTTCTGGCTCAAAGCATCAGCTACCACATTAACTTTTCCAAGATGATAATGAACTTCTAAATTGTAATCCTTGATTAGCTCAAGCCATCTCCATTGCCTCATGTTCAGCTCAAACTGAGTGAAAATATATTTAAGGCTCTTGTGATCCATATAAATATACACTTTATTTCCCAACAAATAATGCCTCCAAATTTTTAGAGCGTGCACCACAGCAGCCAACTCTAAATCATGTGTGGGATACTTCACCTCGTGCTTTTTCAACTGGCGTGAAGCATAAGCTATCACACGTCCATCCTGCATAAGCACGCATCCCAGTCCAATCCCTGAGGCATCACAATACATATTAAAAGGTCTTTTAATATCTGGTTGGGCAAGAACAGGAGCAGTGGTAAGAAATTTCTTTAGGGCTTGAAAAGATTCTTCACAAGCCAGATTCCATACAAACTTGACATCCTTCTAGAGCAACTTGGTCATGAGTTGGGCTATTTTGGAGAAGCAAGGAATGAAGCGCCGATAATAACCAGCAAGACCAAGGAACTGACGGATCTGATGCACTCACTTTGGAGATTTCCAATTTAGAACATCTTGCACCTTGCTTGGGTCTACAGAGATACCTTCAGGTGTCAGAACATGTCCTAAAAACTGCACTCGATCTAACAAAAACTCACACTTGCTGATTTTTGCATACAACTTTTGTTCCCTTAATCGAATCAGTACTATCCGAAGATGTTGTGCATGCTCTTCATTGTTCTTGGAGTATATCAAGCTATCATCAATGAACACCACTACAACCTTATCCAACTCCGGCATAAAGACTGAATTCATGAGATACTGTTGATGTAAAAGTGGATCTGCAAACACAAAGGGCTAATACCCGAATCGATATCCAAAGCGTGCCAGTCGATTTAACCTGTTAATCAACAAGGATGAAGATACGAGCACTTTGGTCCTGACAACAGCGATACGCCCGGAAGTCACGGCCAAGAGGTACTCACGCGGAACTCGAGAATCGCCGAAGGTCGCACTGAAGCAATGCAACTCGCCGAATCAATGAGAACTCGTGAAAAGAAAAAATATGCAAATTGACGAAGTCGCCGAAAAGTAAGTAGATGCAAATAGGAGTAAAAATTGGTTTTGATATTGATTGATATATCTTTATTACATTGCCCTTCACTCCATATTTATACCCTGATCTAAAGAAACACAACCAAACACAACTAGGACACCAAGCCCATATCTAAGGAAACACGCGACTCTTACATGAATCATACTCTAACAAATATAGAAAAGGAAATCAACTCCTATCTATTTCCCTGTCTGCCTCAATTACGATGGAAATCTCACCGTCCTCCTTTCCATCGGCATACTCCCTGTTTCATCGGCAGTATTCTTCAAGCCGTCCTTCATCGGCATCGACAATAACATCTCCAACCTTATCGGCAATGCCCGAGTCCAAATCAACCTTCCCATCGATCACCACCATTCATCGGCAACCATCTTTACAAGCTGATTTTCATCGGCTGTCAGCATACACAGTAACTTTCCTCTGCCGATTAGCCCACTCTGATCATTTTGACACGTGCAAAAAAACGGTGTCAACACATGCCCCCTAATTTCAGAGTATAAAACCATTAATGCTCCGAAATTCACTCCAGATAACGTTTGCCTTCGCCCAATTACCATAACTCATCCTTCAAGCCAAAACTTGATCTATTATCAAATCTAATCAAATCTAATCCTGATTCACGCACCTCAGTAAATATCGCACAATTGCCAACCGCCCTTGCCTTGATTATGGCTAATATACCGAAACAATAATCCATCGGCAAGATCCTAACATAATGATGCCGCCATTTTTAGAATTAAAATGTCCTGTACCGATATCTCTTCCAAGTCATGATTACTTGCCATCAAATCATCTGTACAATCCCTTGATTATCGTGCGAACAGTTACCATATCCATCTGAACCACCTCGACCTATATGTGCGCGGTATAGAGATAAGTCCAAAATACCCCTACTCCAAGTGGCTTATAAATAGATTTCTCCGGAACGCTCGTCTTCTACCCTCAGACCCTAATCTTTGACATTCTCTCTTTCCGGTGGCGACTCCGACGAACAACTGCGCGACCTCAACCAACAAGAACTTTTCTCCAGCGTCAACCTCGACTCTCCGGCTCGTGCCCCCCATCTACCTCAAGATAATGGCAATCAACTTCGACGTCCCTGCGGTTCGTTCCACTTCCGTTACCTTTTACCTCAATTCTTCCGGTCTTTGCGATTTCATACAGTCGGTAATTTTTCTTTTCTTTTGTTCTTCGGATTCTCCAATCTTAGGAACTGCGCAACAAATTAGTTATTCCAACCGATCAGCCACATGTCCAATGCCTAGGACCAATGGGTAACCCAGATCCAACCGATCTGATTAATGCAGAAGTCAATAGAATCCCCTTTAGAGCCCAAAATTTCTCTCTGAATTTATGGAAAGATACATTCCGATCTTGGCCCAAAACCACCAAAGGGTGGAAAGATTGGTACTTAAGGGTCAATAGGTCGATGCAAGTATACTGGGCAGAACGGAAACTAGACCAATGCATTAGGCTATCTATTGCCGATATGCAAAAGAATGAGTCAATGATGATTGCAGCTGCTTACTTCTGGTCAGACACAACAAACACTTTTATGTTTGGACATGGCCCAGCTACTCCCACACTTGCCGATGTCCACATGCTCACTGGCTTGGATATTTCAACTGCCGATGAAGGCTCCATCTATGGCAGAAAATCTGAACATAGGGTGAATACCCGCAATATCGGCGGTTGGACAGGATACATTCAAGAATGCCAGAAGACCGGGACAGTTAACCAGAGGGAACATGCTACATTCTTGAACATGTGGTTAGAAAAATTTATCTTCTGCGGTCGATCAGTAGGACCAACCAACGCCTTCCTCCCCGCGGCTGAACTCTTGGCCAATGGTGTAAGGTTCCCTCTTGGCCAATACCTTCTGAGCTCCACTTATCACCTTCTTCATCAAGTGTCTCAGAGACTTTTGCTTGGCGAACCCATCGACAACTTGGGAGGCCCATGGTGGTTTATCAACATGTGGCTGAATGCTCATATGCACAAGCGTTTGCAATGGGACTTCTTTGCCCAACAATTCCCACGAGAAATTGCTGAAGACCACGTGCTTGGGGATGAGGAATCGGCAACACGCTCACCCCTCAATTTTGGTGAAGCCATAATTGTCCTCCCTGGAACAGAGGCCAATGAAGACCAGATCGGCAGATTCTTCCAAAGCTTCTACAACGGTCTTTCTCGTGATCATAGGGCCTGGGTACCTTATATCGACGAAGAAAACAGATTCCCCCTTCTTTTCAACTTTGCCGATGACACTCTGAATCAGGATAATGAACTCATGATGGCCATCATTACTCCCAGAGCAATCCCAGTAAACACATTCGGTAGCAGGAAAAACACCAATATCACTTATGAATTTTACAATCCATCGGCAGTATCCCGTCAATTGGCTTTTGGGCAACTGCCAATCAAGCTTTGTTTTGCCGATGTGATCAAACCCAGAGAAACAATCACCTGCAGAATAGATTGGAACAGGGTAGTGCGACTTTCCCCCGATGCCGATACTACAGATGCCGATATATCCAACTGGATGCCAGTATCTTTCATCACCGAATCATATAAGCAATGGTGGCGAGAGTGGAAGGAACAATTGTTTGCAACATCTGCTCACTCATATCGGCACATGATCGACCCTGAATACGCCATTCCTGATGACGCAGTAAGTTTCTTTTTACTCCCTTCTGCTTATTCCTTTCATATATCGGTAACTAACTTTCTCGTGACAGGTTAACAACCCAGCACCATCTATGAGCATAAGTGGGAAGCCCTTCAACCTTCAGCCTATTTCCCCGATATCACCGATCGGCTACAACGCCCCCACCTTAGCCGCTTTGACTCACCAGAATATCCGTACCAAGACCATCACCTCCAAGTCCAAATTGGCTACAGCCAGGGCCACTCCATCGGCCGCTGCTACAACCTTGGTCAAGGCATTCAAGGTAACAACCTTGTTTATTTCTACTTATGCCGATCACAAACTGTATTAATATTAATCATCAGGGTGTAAGAGCCGCTGCTGGATCATCATCGGCAGTTCCTCTGATATCAAGCACCACTTCTTCTAACAAACCTTCAGAGGTATCCCCTTGATTTCACATTTTATCTGTTAAATATCATACCTTACACTTGTTTTACAGCAACAAATGGGTACATCGGCAAGCGTACCAAATGTTCAAGCTCCACAACCAACAAGTGCCGATGCCCCCAGCCAACCATTGCTGAGGCCCAAGCAAAGCGCAAAGCCTTAACAGATGCCGAGGCACAGCCAAAACCATAGAAGTCCATGCCGATCCCCCCATCTGCCCCAACGTCTGCAAGCCGGCCAGAATCAATCGATGCAACTGAGCAAGCAGTTAATCCTCCTGTACAGGACATACCATCAGTCATCATACCCCAAGGGCCAACCACTGATGA
The DNA here is from genome assembly GCF_019320115.1 of Miscanthus floridulus. Lineage (NCBI taxonomy): Eukaryota > Viridiplantae > Streptophyta > Magnoliopsida > Poales > Poaceae > Miscanthus > Miscanthus floridulus. The sequence goes on from NC_089598.1 coordinate 109,168,998, forward strand.
GGCCACAGAGGATATTCCATCGGCAAGTTCAGCCGATCCTCCACACGGCATACTCCAGGCTGCTTCCTCCAGCTAAGCACAGGAAATTGCCTTGAAACAGGTAAGCCAATTGACCTAGTCGATTTATAATATTCATATTTATCCTCAACTGACCTCTTTTTCTTTTCCTCAGGAACAAGACTCCCCAAACAGCCTATTTTCCTTTGCCATTGACGTTTCTGACGATGATGGAGAGGAAACAAGTTCTTCCCTTGCACTAGGAACAATATCGGCAGAAGTTAAGTCCAAGTTGGAAGCTCTTCTGAACTTGCTACAGCAGGATACCGCCCAACTGGTAGATGACTCGGACCCCACAAAGGCAATTTTCAAAACAATCCGTGGCCAGGTCCCTGCCGATGTTGAAGAAGTACTCTTCCCAGCAGCCCATTTAGAAAGCCGCCAACTACAATATCAACGGGCTACTCAACGTATTGCCGATAGAGCAGCTCAGGCTCAACTCAAAGAAGAGATGCTACAACTGAAACAAATTGCCGATGAGAAGCACAAGGGCATCGACAACTTGCAGACTTTGGGTGCTGAACTTAAGCAGAAAATCTTGGATTTATCGGCAAAGAAGATGGCTTTATTGGCTGAATTGAAAGAAGTCGTTGCAGCCTTAACTCATGCTCAACAAAAAGAAAGCTAGCTACCCAATGCCATCAAAGCCCTTCAGCAAGAAAGAGACATCCAGGCTCGCAAAGCTTTGACCATGAAGAAAAAACTCAAGCTGGTGGAGGGTGCTGCCGATGATGATATTAAAGAAATGGAGGAAGCCGACCAGATTCGCCTGCGTGCGATATTAGCTATCCAATCCTTGTTAAACTTGTAATCTTATTTATTGTATTGGCACTTTATGAGACATTGACATCCTTGCATAATTCTAGCCGATAGGACTGTTATCGGCACTTATACTTTTATACATCCATCCAGATACTAGGGTAATATTTCTTTAAATATTTTCCATTTAATGCTCTGGGAAACACAACCCCTTCGAGGGTTTCTAGAATATATGCGTTACTAGGAACAGACTGATTTATCCGATATGGATCTTCCCAATTAGGAGACCACTTTCCAAACTTTGAACTTTTAGTCCCAATCGGTAAAATCAATTTCCAGACCAGATCTCCATCGGCAAACTCCTTTACCTTCACCTTCTTGTCATACCATCTGGCTACTCTTTTCTTGTTTTCTTCGATGCTAACTAAAGCCCTTAACCGATGACCCGTCACATCTTCCAACTCATCCTTCATAAGAATATCATAATCATCGGCTGTCAGCTGATCTTGAGAACGTATTCGCCTAGATCCAGTTTTAATTTCCCAAGGCAATACTGCGTCGTGTCCATATACTAACTGATAAGGCGTCACTTTGGTTGCACCATGATATGACATCCGGTATGACCACAAGGCTTCATTTAATACTGTATGCCACCTCTTAGGATTTTCTTCAATTTTGCGCTTAATGAGTTTGATAATCCCTTTGTTAGAAGCCTTAGCCTGACCATTAGCTTGAGCATAATATGTAGAAGAATTTAAAATTTTAATTCCCATTCCTACAGCAAACTCATCAAATTCTCCTGATGTAAACATAGTACCTTGATCGGTAGTGATAGTCTGAGGAATACCAAATCGGTAAACAATATGCTCTTTCACAAAATTGATCATACTAGCCGATGTCACATTTTTTAAAGGAATTACCTCAACCCATTTTGTGAAATAATCGGTAGCAACCAGAATAAATTTATGTCCTTTGCTCGATGGCGGATAAATCTGACCAATGAGATCGATAGCCCATCCCTGGAACAGCCAAGGTTTGATTATAGGGTTCATAGCCGATGCAGGCGCTCTTTGAATATTACCAAACTTTTGACACCCCTGACATCCTTTAAAATATTTAAAACAATCTTCAAGAATAGTCGGCCAAATATATCCATTCCTTCTGATCATCCACTTCATCTTGAAAGCCGATTGATGTGCTCCACACACTCCTTCATGAATTTCACCCATCAAACTTTTCGATTCATCACTGCTAACACATCTGAGTAAAACTCCATCTATAGTTCGATAATATAATTCATCATCGAGGAGCACATACTTGGTAGCTTGGAACCTTATACGCCTTTCAACCTTTTTACATGGGTCCTTTAAATAATCGACAATCTCCCTTCTCCAATCATCGGTATTGACTGCCAATGCTAGCACTTCCTGAATAGGTTGATACCCTGAAGCATGCTGAGCTAGTCGATTAGCCTCCTCATTATGCAGTCGAGAAATATGTTCAAGACGAAAATCTCTAAATCCTTTCAACAATTGCAAACATCTTTCATAATACGAAATCAAAACTTCACTTCGGCATTCATAAATCCCAGCCAATTGATTAATAACTAGCATAGAATCACCAAAGATTTCAATAGCATCGGCACGTATCTCCTTCAGCAATTCTAACCCTTTTATCAAGGCTTGGTATTCAGCCTGATTGTTTGTCGATGTAGCAACAATCGGCAATGAAAACTCATACTTCCTTCCTTGAGGTGAACTCAACACAATGCCGATACCTGCTCCTTCACCGCATGTGGACCCATCGAAGAAAAGTGTCCAAGGGGCAATCTCCAGAGAGTCCACTGTATTACAATGCTGAGTGACGAAATCAGCCATAACTTGCCCCTTAACTACCTTAGTCGATTCGTAACGTAGTTCAAATTCTGATAATGCTAAAATCCACTTGCCGATTCTACCACTTAATATCGGCATCGACAGCATGTACTTGACTACGTCGTCTTTGCTTATGACCGTACATTCGGCAGATAACAAATAATGTCTCAATTTGACACAAGAAAAGTATAAACATAGACATAATTTTTCGACGGCCGAATACCTTGTCTCAGCATCCACTAATCTTCTGCTCAAATAATAAATAACACGTTCTTTCCCTTCAAATTCTTGAATAAGAGCTGAACCAATAACAGTATCATCAGCTGACAAATACAACTTGAAAGGCTTCCCGTGTTGAGGTGGAACTAGCACTGGAGGATTTGTTAAATATTTCTTAATTTCATTGAGGGCTAACTGCTGCTCAGCTCCCCATACAAATTCCTGATCGGCTTTCAATTTAAGTAATGGACTGAAAGCCTTGATCTTACCCGACAGATTAGATATGAATCTTCTAATGAAATTAATCTTACCGATCAAAGATTGCAATTCAGTCTTATTGGCAGGAGCAACCACCTTGTTAATTGCATCAATAGACTTCCTACTGATTTCGATGCCCCGCTGATGCACCATAAAACCCAAGAATTGACCTGCCGATACACCAAATGCACATTTATTAGGATTCATCTTCAATCCATGCTTCCTTGTGCACTCCAGTATCTTTTGTAGATCGGCTAGATGTTTTGTGATATCTCCAGACTTAATCACCACATCATCAATATAGATCTCCACTAATGTGCCGATGTATTCATGAAAAATAAAGTTCATAGCTCTTTGATAAGTAGCACCGGCATTTTTCAAGCCAAACGTCATGACTACCCACTCAAACAACCCTACATGACTTGGACATCTGAAAGCAGTCTTGGGAATATCTTCTTCAGCCATGAATATTTGATTGTAACCTGCATTACCATCCATGAAGCTGATAATTTGATGTCTGGCTGTAGCATCAATCAACAAATCAGCAATCGGCATTGGATAGCCATCCATCGGTGTGGCTTTGTTGAGATTCCTGAAATCAATACAAACACGAAGTTTTCCATTCTTCTTATAAACAGGAACCACATTAGAGATCCACTCTGCATATCGACACTACCGAATAAACTTCGCCTCAATTAATTTAGTTATTTCGGCCTTAATGTCAGGAAGTATATTAGGGTTGCATCGGCACGCTGGCTGCTGATGTGGCCGAAATCCAGATTTGATAGGTAACCGATGTTCAACTATCGATCGGTCTAATCCAGGCATCTCAGTATAGTCCCAAGCAAAACAATCTTTATACTCTTTTAACAAATCAGTTATTTGCTGCTTACACTTGGAATCTAACTTAGCACTAATAAAAGTAGGTCTTGGCCTATTGCCATTACCAATATCTACTTCTACTAAATCATCTGCCGATGTGAACCCTTGACCTAATTTTCCATCATCGGCAAACCTATTCATTAAAACTCTTCTTCAGAACCGACTGCTTGGATCGGTGGAATTTCATAATCAGCAACTCTAAGGAACTCTTTTTCCCAAACTTCTCCTGATATGCATTTAGTTCGCTCATAAGTATCTGATTCTGCCGATGCGATGATATAAGAAGAATCACCAGGGACAACCTCAATCTTATCCCCAATCCACTGTACGAGGCATTGATGCATTGTAGAAGGAACACATCAATTAGCATGAATCCAATCCCTCCCTAGAAGCAGATTATATGCACCCTTGCCATTAATAACAAAGAATGTCATCGGCAAGGTTTTGCTGCCGATGGTCAATTCAACGGATACTGCCCCTTTAGCCGGTGACACATTGCCTTCAAAATCCTTCAGCATCATATCGGTTTTGGTCAAGTCTTGATCTCCCTTACCAAGTTTCCGATACATCACATAAGGCATAATATTAATCGCAGCCCCTCCGTCGATAAGTATTTTAGATACAGGCTGCCCATCAACTCTGCCTTTCACAAACAAAGCCTTAAGATGCTGTCTCTCGTCATCGGTAGGTTTCTCAAAAACAGCCATCATTGGATCTAGTGTCAACTGAGCTATTTGATCAGAGAGAACAACTTCTTCCTCATTATCAGATAACGCCAAAAACTCCATCGGCAACATGAATACCATATTAACATCTGCCGATGGACCCTTATTTTTGTGTTTTACCTACCACTGCTAATGACCGGACCTCTCATTGGAGGAATTTTCCTCTTGGTATAAATCCTCCTGACGCTCACGTTGCATCCTCCTTCTCTGTGTCTTTGTTAGACCCTCCGGGCACCATCGAGGAAACTTGGTTTTCCAAACCGGCTGATAACAGGTCCTAGTCGATTCTACATGGCGTATATTAGGGTCCCTGTAGAATATTTCCTTATCGGGAACTCTTGCATTTGCCATTTCCTCAAGCTCCTCTTGATTCCTTGGAAAATATCCAGTGCGTTTACCAAGCCTTTCATGTACAATAAGTCTGCCCCCCAGCCGATCATGCACTGATGCTCTGCCTCTGATTGGCTCATTGATAAATAAACCCAGATTGCCAGGTTGAAACCTCCTTTCTGACCGATTGACCCCATAATAACCATTGCACTCAGGGCAATTTTCAACAGTTGGCAATTTAATACCTTCTTCCCAGCAATGGATGAAAAACGGGCACCTCCAATGATCTTTATGCCGATGCCATTCTTCCTGACGTCTCTCTTCTTGCTATTGTCGATATCGGTCCTTACGCTGACGCCAACTCTCCTGCTGCCTTCGATGAGTAATCACAATGCCAGGTCGAGGAGGATTTTTGGAACTACTGCTTTCTCCCAGCAAACCCTTACTTTTTGCATCATCAGTAGTTATCCGATGTTGGGGATCCACTGATGTGTTTTTCTCAGCAGCCGCTAACGTCAATACCTTGGTCTTCCCTTTGGCCTCCAACATATTTGCTGGAAAAGGGTGTTGATCAATTTTCATCGGCTTCTGGGCATTGGAAGTACCAAACTTAATTCTCCCAGATTCAATAGCCGATTGTAATAGTTGCCTGAATACCTTGCACTCATTTGTACTGTGTGAAGTTGCATTGTGCCATTTGCAGTACAAGATCTTCTTCAACTCTTCTGCCGATGGGATCACATGATTAGGTGACAACTTAATTTGGCCCTCTTGAAGCAGAAGATCAAATATCTTGTCGGCCTTGGTGATATCAAAGGTAAACTTTTCTGGCTCTTTCTGACCAAAGGGACAAGATATCGGCCTTTTATTCTTAACCCACTCAGCTAAGCCGATAACTGGTTCTTCATCAGAATCAGAATCTCCTACTTCTTCAACAAATGATACTTTTTTACTCCAATTCTTTTTAGGTTCAAAGACCCTAGTATCTTGATCAGAGATCCTTTGCACAAGATGACTGAGGCTTTCAAACTCCTGAGAAGCATATCTGTCTTTAAGATGTGGCAATAACCCTTGGAAAGCCAGATCGACAGGCTGCCGATCATCCAGCACCAGGCTGTAGCACTTATTTTTTTACATCTCGTAGCCTTTGCACAAAGCTTTCTACCGATTCATCATTACGCTGTCTCAATTTTACTAAATCGGTAAGCTTCTTTTCATGGATTCCAGCAAAGAAATACTTATGAAATTGTTTTTCTAGATGAGCCCAAGTAATAATAGAATTTGGTGGTAATGAAATGAACCATGTAAATGCCGATCTAGACAAAGATGGTGAAAATAATCGAACTCTTAATTCATCTCTGCTAGCTGCCTCTCCACATTGAATAATGAAGCGATTGATGTGTTCCATTGTTGATGTATCATCTTGCCCAGAGAATTTAGTGAAATCTGGTACCTTGTACCGATTTGGGAGAGGAATTACATCATATGCAGGAGGGTATGGAGTCCGATAAGAATAAGTATTGACCTTGGGCTTTATCCCAAACTGATCCTTCATAATTTCTGCTATCTTATCGGCCCAAAAAGCATCAACCTCCTGCTGATGAACTGGCTGAATTTCTATAGGGGGTACCTGCTGATATCCCTCCACATATCTTTGTGGCCCACGATCTCTAGCAATCGGCATATTTGTCGTTACCTGTGGTCCATTAACCTGTTGGAAAGGATTCATCGGCTGAGCTGCCGATGCTTGATTGTGAAAACTAGTTTGCATATGACCTTGTTGAATCCCTGCAACCTGCTGATTTTGCTGAACTGTATGTTGAACAGGTAACTGTCCTGACCAACCATTATTAGAACCCATCGGTACAAAACTTACCGATGGCTGGTAATTTGCTGACATTGTTGGATAATTATAACCAGCTTGAGGTATGAACTGAACCCCAGTTTGACTCATAGCAGGGGCTTTCTGCTGCATCGGCAGTAAGCTTGCCGATGGACTTGAATTGGGTGCTTGAACCAAAGGCATCTAGAAACCTCCTGGAGTTGGTTGCACAGTAGTTGCTGTGGCATATTGAGGCACTTGAGCCATCGGCGAAACAGCCGATGGTATAGGAGCTTTTCCTACTGCATCAAACACTTGAGGTAATCCAGGATTGAAAGCAGATGACTCCGGAGGCATACCATATCCCCACCAATTAGCAGGAATCTGGCTATTTTGAGACATAGGACCTGACATAGCTGATGCCGATAGATCTGTATTAAGCTGAATTCGTCCTCCTGGTAGTACCAGATCTGATCGTATCGGTGTAGATTGAATATTAGGTAAGCCTGCCGATACTGGAGAAGAAGTAACTTCTGTACCCACAACGGCCGAGGGAGCCGATGGAGTATTGACAGATGTCGGCTCTTGTTGGTGATAGGTAGGCCCAACGTAATGCGGTGACGCTTGTCCTTCTTTGAGAGTTCGAACCACAGCATTATGAACAGTATTGGACAGCACATTGGAATGATTAATCAAAGCATGATTTACTGCAGAATTAACCATCTCTTGAAGTTTACCAGGATTGGAGTCAAAGGTAACCTGCCGAGGCAACGGCAAATCTTGCTTCTGGATGACTTGTCCACTCTTGTTCAGGCTAAACGATTTTAGACAAAGCTGCCTGTATTCTTCTATAGCCTTTTCCATAGCCTACCTCTGCTCTTCCTTAAGATCTTCTTCTGATACCGTGATAATGTTCCCCGCATCGATCTCGGAATTGAACATATTGATCGGATTGATTGGTCCCACTGGGCGTGCCAAAAGATGTGTTGATGCAAAAGTGGATCTGCAAACACAAAGGGCTAATACCCGAATCGATATCCAAGGCGTGCCAGTCGATTTGACCTGTTAATCGACAAGGATGAAGATACGAGCACTTTGGTCCTGACAACAGCGATACACCCGGAAGTCACGGCCAAGAGGTACTCATGCGGAACTCGAGGATCGCCGAAGGTCGCACTGAAGCGATGCAGCTCGCCGAATCAATGAGAACTCATGAAAAGAAAAAATATGCAAATTGACGAAGTTGCCGAAAAATAAGTAGATGCAAATAGGAGTAAAAATTGGTTTTGATATTGATTGATATATCTTTATTACATTGCCCTTCACTCCATATTTATACCCTGATCTAAAGAAACACAACCAAACACAACTAGGACACCAAGCCCATATCTAAGGAAACACGTGACTCTTACATGAATCATACTCTAACAAATATAGAAAAGGAAATCAACTCCTATCTATTTCCCTGTCCGCCTCAATTACGATGGAAATCTCACCGTCCTCCTTTCCATTGGCATACTCCCTGTTTCATCGGCAGTATTCTTCAAGCCGTCCTTCATCGGCATCGACAATAACATCTCCAACCTTATCGGCAATGCCCAAGTCTAAATCAACCTTCCCATCGATCACCACCATTCATCGGCAACCATCTTTACAAGCTGATTTTCATCGGCTGTCAGCATACACAATAACTTTCCTCTGCCGATTAGCCCACTCTGATCATTTTGACACGTGCAAAAAAATGGTGTCAACAGATACATGAAAAATACAGGAGCATTGGTGAGACCAAAAGACATGACTTGGTATTCATACAGCCCATACCTAGTAGAGAAAGCTGTCTTTGGTATATCTTTTGGTCGGATCTTAATTTGATGATAACCCGAACGAAGATCAATCTTTGAAAACACCTTTGCACTAGCCAACTAATCGAACAAAGTATCAATATGAGGCAAGGAATACTTGTTCTTAATGGTTACCATATTGAGAGGGTGGTAATCCACACACATCCGCAGAGTACCATCCTTCTTCTTCATAAAAATAGCTAGACAACCCTATGGTGAAGAACTAGGACGGATAAAACCCTTCTCTAATAATTCCTCTAACTGCTTCTTTATTTCTGCTAGTTCTTTAGGAGCCATGCGGTAAGGATGCCGTGAAATAGGAGCAGTGCTAGGTTCTAACTCAATGGAAAACTCCACATCTCTATCCGATGGCAACCTAGATAGATCTTTAGGAAAGACATTCGAAAACTCACAGACCATAGGAATAGAGGCAAGATCAGGAGAAGCTTCAACATGAGCAGCAACTAGTAAGGCTGGATCTGAGGGCACAAGAAGAGACATCCTATCCTTAGAAGAAGAAAGTTGTAACTCAACAACTCTCTGCTTAAGGTCTAAGACTACCCCATAAACATGCAACTAGTTCATGCCCAAAATTGCATCTATGCCTTACCTAGGTAGCATCATGAACTAGAGGCGGTAAGTGTGAGTGGCTAGCACTAATCTGACTGTGTCCGTCTGAGTATTAACGCACAACTGCACACCTAGAGTACTGATTCTATAGGCAATATGAATAGCCATAAGAGATATATTGTGCCTCTATGCAAACCTCATGCTTGTGAATGAATGTGATGCACCAGAATCAACACAACACATATGCTGGGTGGGAATCAATGGTAAACATACCAGCCATCACAGGTTCATTCTGCAAGATCTCCTCAGCCTCAGTGAAGTTTACTTGCCCAGAGCGGCTTACGGGCACCTTCTTCTTGATAATCGTCCGCTTGATCAAACAGGAGTTGGCTGAAGGCTGGGAAGGTTACGTAGGCTAGTTTTGTGGACACTCCCGAGCATAGTGGCCTTCCTTGCCACACTTGAAACAAGCACCAGGCTTGTTCCCCTACCCTGAGGCTATTGTTGCACCTGCTGAGTAGGTGCACTGTATTGAGTGGGAGGTGCCTGGTAGGTCTACAGAGGCTGACGGAACGACTACCCACCCAAAGACTAATAGGACACCCACCTGACAACCTATACGTTCTGAGCCTAGGGTGACTAGAAGATCCAGTGATCACTTGCTTGCGCTTCCACTTAGCCTGAGAGTCACGCTAAAGTCCCTCCATGGCAATAGCAGCATTCATCATAGCACCAAAAGTCTAGTAGTTCCCTATGTATAGTTCCTTCTACAGACTGCAAGAGAGGCCATGATAGAAATGGTCCCTCTTCTTCTCATCAGTATCGACGTGGGTCCCAGCATACTGTGACAGATGGTTGAACTTGTTCACGTAATCCATCATAGACATGCCCCCTTGCATCAGGTCCAGGAACTTCGTCAACTTCCTGTTCAGTACACCAGTAGGAATATAGTACTCTCTGAAAGCAACGGTAAACTCCTACCAAGTCACATGGTGATCCACCAGCTACATGGCTGAAAGGTCCTTGTGTGTTTTTGGTAATTGAGTGACAACCTAGGTGGACTAATTGTGTTTATGTGAGATACATAGGTAATTAGTCCATAGGTATATGTGTGTGAGCAACATATGCCATGAAGGTAGAAATGGCTTGGAGATATTGCAAAGCTCACACATGTGATGATGAAGGAGCTCATTGCGCATGAGACATGACATTGAGTCATGTGAACAAGGTGGAGAAGATCAAGACATGACTTGGCTTGATGGACCGGTTCCAAGCGTGAAGGGCAAGTTGGAGGCTTTGGAGCGATGGACCACGTGGCGGTGAAGCTTGAGCAAGACTTGGCGCCAATGGACGAAGGCAATGGTGAAAAGCAAGTGAAGTCAAGATCGATGAACCAATATGATCACGTGATGATATGAAGTGGATCATATCATTGTTGATCGTGTTGGTGCATGTGTTGCATCGACATTGGAGGAGATGAAATGGAATGCGCAAGGCAAAGGTATAACCTAGGGCATTTCATTTGACTAGTCATAGGTGTGTAGAGAAGTTTATGACCGGGTTTATGATAGATGGTCATACTATCAAGAGGGGCAAACTTGTTTGCATATCGGTCATCTAGTGCCACTCGAGTGATGTAACTTTGCATCGTCGCTAGGATCGAGTGGCGTGACAAGTTGAGTGGATAATCCTTTGGAAAATGTTTGTAAAAAATGCTAACACACATACATGGGGGTGTACACTTGGTGGTGTTGGCACATTTACAAAGGAGAAGAAGTTGGAGTTGATGTGGATTAAAATGCGAAAAGTGATACACATTGTGTTTAGCACTTGGGAGCAAGGGTTTGAAACATCACCGATGGAGTGTTTGATGGTGCCACCGGTGCCCTGTACAGAAAAGATAGGGTTTCACAGAGTGGACCAGATGCTGGCCTCAACTGGACTGGCGCGTCCGGTCAATGGAAGCCATGAAGGTGCTGGCATTGGTCTTTGATCGGATACTGGGTTACTTTATGACCGAGCGCTAGGTGGGTGCATCTGGTCCTACTGATGTGGCGACATAGAGAAGTTGGAGAAGGACCGGATGCTGATGCTACATTCAATCATGACCGACCAGACATGTCCGATCGTGACTAGAACCTTACTAGAAGTGACCGAACGCTGGAGTCCTGTGTCTAGTCTTAGCACTGTGCTGCGTCCATTCGCAACTTAACCGTTGAGATCAGGTGCTCAGTATTTGAAGCTAGGGATGACGTGGCAGCCATCCGTTGACCGGACGCTGGCAGGGTGCGACCGGTCACCCCGAGCTGTGCCTAATGAAGGGGTACAACGACTCTATTTTCATGGGGGCTATAAATAGAAGTGTTGGTCGGCCTTTGGCCAGCAGCTTGAGAGAGCTAAGCACACTAGAGCCTTGGTGGCTTAAGTGGTAGTGCTTGGGAGCCCTCTAACTTGTCTAACTTGATAGTGTTCATCCGATTGAGTGAGTGAGCGATTCTAGTATAATTGCATCATGAGGTTGCATCGAGTGGCACTAGGTGGTCATCTTGCAAGTCAGTGGTGCTTGTTGCTCTTAGAGGTTGCCACCTCCTAGATGGCTTGGTGGTGGTCTCCGTCAAAGCCCGCAAGAAGCTTGTGCGGTGCTCTAGAGAAGAGTTTCGTGAGGGGCATTGTGCTCGCCCCACGGGAGCCACGAAGAGCAACTCTAGTTGAGCATGTCATTGAGCTACCCTCACTTTTAGGGTAGGTTCTTGCGGTGCCTGACTGAAAGTTCTAGTTTGGTTTTAGTGAATTGATGAAAAGTGCTAACCTAGTTTATCAAAGTGATTATGAGATAGGTAGCACTACTCTAAGTGATGAAGCAAGTGAAGATCATGACATGATGATGATGGCATGTTGATGATCAAATGCTTGGAATTAGAAAAGAAGAAAGACAAACAAAAAGCTCAAGGCAAAGGTGAAATTGATAGGCGCTTTTTGGTTTAGTGATCGAGACACTTAGAGAGTGTGATCACATTTATGATCGATAGCCGTACTATTAAGAGGGGTGAAACTTGTATCAAAATATGGTTATCAAAGTGCCACTAGATGCCCTAACTCTCTTTGCATATGCATTTAGGATCTTGTGGAAAGCTAACACCCTTGAAAATGCTTGTGAAAATATGCTAACACACATGCACAAAGGTGATACACATTCTGTTTAGCACTTGGGAGCAAGGGGTCAAAACTTCATCGGCGGAGTTGAAAGGTCCTAATGGCTAGAGATGGTGAATAGCCTATTAAAAATTTCTACAACAACACTTAACAAACCGGTTAGACAATTAGGCGAAGCAAGTGTTGCGCTAGTCTACTAAAATGCAAGCCACCTACCACAATTCTAGTTTATATAGTTTCTATCCACACAATAGCTATGACACTACACTAAGTTAGTGTGCTCTCAAAAGCTAACTAAAGAGTCACACTAAACAAACTAACAAGCTCTCACAACTAGCTACACTAAAGAGCTTGACAACTAGTTTGCGGTAATGTAATGAGTGTGAGCAATTTGTTTATACCGCCGTGTCGAAGAAGGAGCCAATCAATCACAAGAATGAATACCAACGAAGACCAATCACCTCGGAATCAAATGATGAACACAATGATTTTTTACCGAGGTTCACTTGCTTGCCAGCAAGCTACTCCTCGTTGTGGCGATTCACTCAATTGGAGGTTCATGAGCTAATTGGCATCACACGCTAAACCCTCAATAGGGTGCCACACAACCAATACAACATGAGGATCACACAAGCCATGAACAATCCACTAGAGTACCTTTTGGCTCTCCGCTGGGAAAAGGTCAAGAACCCCTCACAATCACCACGATCGGAGCCAGAGACAATCACCAACCTACACTCGATGATCCTCGCTGCTCCAAGCCATCTAGGTGGCGGCAACCACCAAGAGTAACAAGCGAATCCCGTAGTGAAACACGAATACCAAGTGCCTCTAGATGCAAACACTCAAGCAATGCACTTGGATACTCTCTCAATCTCACAAAGATGATGAATCAATGATGGAGATGAGTGGAAGGGCTTTGGCTAAGCTCACAAGGTTGCTATGTTATTGCAAATGGCCAAGAGGGTGAGCTTGAGCCGGTCAAGGGGCTTAAATAGAAGCCCCCACAAAATAGAGCCATTGTACTCCTTCACTGGGCACAACATGGGGTGACTGGACGCTGAACCTCAACGTCTGGTCACGCGATGCGTGCCATGTGTCCCCTCTCTTCAAATGTTGATCGCTCAATCTCAATGGTCAAGTGACGACCGGACGCAGCAGCTCAAAGTGACCGGACACTGAACCCCAGCGTCCGGTCGTTTCTAGTAAGCATCCAGAGATGACTTTTCACGACCGGACACGTCCGGTCATGCTCGACCGGACACACCTAGAGTCCGGTCACTCGGCAACTCCTCTATCCATTGCCATGTCAGTAGGACCGGACGCACCCTATCAGCGTCCGATCACTGAGTAACCCAGCGTCCGATCAGAGACCGACGCTGGGCGCCCTCTGCTACCACTGACCGATGCACCGGTCCAACAGAGACCAGCGTCTGATCACTTACAGTGACCTCCATCTTTTCTGTCTAGGGCGCCGGTGGAGTTCCTAACCCTTGCTCAAATGTGCCAACCACCAAGTGTATCACCTTGTGCACATGTGTTAGCATATTTTCATAAATGTTTTCAAGGGTGTTAGCACTCCACTAGATCCTAAATGCATATGCAATGAGTTAGAGCATCTAGTGGCACTTTGATAACCGCATTTCGATATGAGTTTCACCCCTCTTAATAGTACGGCTATCAAACCTGAATGTGATCACACTCTCTAAGTGTCTTGATCACCAAAACAAAATAGCTCCTACCATTTATACCTTTGCCTTGAGCCTTTTGTTTTTCTCTTTCTTCTTTTCAAGTCCAAGCACTTGATCATCACCATGGCATCACCATTATCATGGCATGATCTTCATTTGCTTCATCACTTGGAATGTGCTACCTATCTCATGATCACTTGATAAACTAGGTTAGCACTTAGGGTTTCATCAATTCACCAAAACCAAACTAGATCTTTCAGGAGTGTCTGACGGTGCCACCGATGCCCTATACAGAAAAGACAGGGTTTCACAGAGTGCATCGGACGCTGATCACATGGTGACCGGATGCTGGGGAGCAGTGTCTGGTCAATTATAAAAGAAGATGGTACTCTCGGTCTCTTGATCGGATGCAGGTGACCGGACGTAGGCTAAACACTGTTTAGGGTCTGGTCATGCTGATGTGGCGGCGCATAGAGAAGACCATGAGTGACCGAACGTTGGGTGAGTCCGGTCGGGCATGACCGAACGAGTTCGGTCGTGAGTGGAACCTTACTAGATACGATCGAACAGTAGTGTTGGTGCGTTCGGTCACTTTGAGCAGCACATCCAGTCACAACTTAAATGCACTAATGATCGTTGAGATCAGGTGATCAACATTTGAAGTAGGGGACACGTGACAAAGATCTGAGGACCGGACGCTAGGGTCCTACGTCCAGTCAATACAACCGGCGCGTCTGGTCGCCCTGAATTTTTAGTGAACAAAGAGCCAATGACTCTATTCATGGAGGCTCTCTATTTAAGCCCCGTGGCCGGCTCAAGCTCATACTCTTGGCCATTTGCATTGATATAGCTACCTTGTGAGCTTAGTCAAAGCCCTCCTACTCATCTTCATCATTGATTCATCATCTTTGTGAGATTGGGAGAGAATCCAAGTGCATTACTTGAGTGATTGCATCTAGAGGCACTTGGTGTTCGTGTTTCATTGCCGGATTCACTTGTTGCTCTTGGTGGTTGCCACCGCCTAGATGGCTTGGTGCAGCGGAGGAGGATCGGCACTAGTTGGTGATTGTTCATGGGCATCTCCTGATGATTGTGAGGGGACTTGTACCTTCCCCGGTGGAGCGCCGAAAGGTAACCCTAGTGGATTGCGTGTGTCATTGAGTTACCTCACTTGTGGGTAGGTTCTTGCGGTGTCCAATTGTGTGGACAAGGTTTGTGCAACACCTCTTTGTTGCTGAACCACCAAGTGTTGGTCGACACAATGGGGACGTAGCGTGTTGGCAAGCACGTGAACCTTGGGAGAAAATTGGTTGTCTCTTGCCCTTTGGTATTCTCCTGATGATTGATTTAGTGTTCATCTTATGATTGGTTCACTCCTCTGTATGGCGGTATAACCACCCTACTCACTCATTTATATTCTTGCAAACTAGTTGTAGCAAGCTCTTTAGTGTAGTTAGAATTGAGAGCTTGCTTTGTTATTTTGAGTTCGTCTAGTGGAGCTCTTTAGTGTAGCAAGTGTGAGAGCTCTTAGTGAGTAGTGACTTAGCAAATTGAGTATCTAGTGATCATAGTAACTAGAATTGTTGTATAGGTGGCTTGCAACCCTTGTAGAGATAGAGCAAGTTTGCATTTCGCTATTTATCATAGTAATCAAATTGCTCTAGTTGGTTTGTACATTTTTAAATAGGCTATTCACCCCCCTCTAGCCATATTAGGACGTTTCACCAACGTGCGGGCTTGGTGGGTGATGCCAATTAGCCACCGAACCACCAAGTGAGTGGTCGACACAACGGGGACGTAGCGTGTTGGCAAGCATGTGAACCTCGGGAAAAAATCACCGTGTCAACATTGTTCTTCCCGTTGGTTTGCAATCCCCTTACATAAGCTTGTGATTATTTTCATATACATTGTGCTTGTGTAGTTGCTCTTGTAATTAGTTAGCTTGTGTAGCTCACTAGTTATCTTCTTGCTTGTGTAGTATAGAAGTAGCTCCCTTGCGTGGCTAATTTGGTTTGTGTAATCTTGTTAGTCACATTGCTTAGTTTAAGTAGCTAAGTATTTGCGCTCTCTAATTTGGCATTGGTTGTCTTGTTATTGAGCATTGCTAGTGAGCTTAGGTGGCTTTGTGCTTTTGCTTACTAACATGTGTAGGAGCTCCCTTGTTGCTTGAAGTACTAGTGGCATAGGTTTGTGTGACCTTGCTTCTAGAATTGGTAAGGTGAGCTCTTGCTAGCCCGACACCTTAGTTGCTTAATTAGGATCTTTGCAAGGTGCTAGAGAACATAGATAGAGGGGTGTAGTCTTGGCTAGACCGATTGTTTTAATTCCGCACTTGTTTCGGTTAGCTGACGCGATTAATTTTAAAAAGGACTATTCACCCCCCTCTAGTCCGCCATCTCGACCCTATAATGGCATTGAACGTGTCCCACCATGCACTGGCAGAACCCAATAGCTAATGCGCTGCAAAGGGCACCTTCTACTCCTCAGTTACAGTGAGTAGTAGAAACTTCTGCTCCAAAATACGAAGCCAATGCTCTGGATC
This sequence comes from Miscanthus floridulus, assembly GCF_019320115.1. Taxonomy (NCBI): domain Eukaryota; kingdom Viridiplantae; phylum Streptophyta; class Magnoliopsida; order Poales; family Poaceae; genus Miscanthus; species Miscanthus floridulus. The sequence goes on from NC_089598.1 coordinate 109,185,721, forward strand.
TAGAGCCTCAGCGGTCGACATGAACATGGGTGGGTGTCTTCAAGAAATCCCAGTAAGAACAGGGCCCCTCAGGACCACGAGAACCACCCTCTTTCCCGCCATTGCCTCCATGGCCCCCTCGGGCAAAGCCACCAATGGTCTGGGCAAGCATCTCCAAGGCACGAGCTGACTCACGCCGAGCAGCCAACATCTCTGCCATCATCTCCACATGGGTCATCGGAGGTGGCGATGGTGGAGGAGGGGAACCAGAAGTGGGGCCTCATGGCTCTCCCCATTGGTATTGCTGATGCCCTCACTGTGACCGTTATCACCCGGGTCCGCCCTAGTGTTGGTACTCTCGTGACCAGACCTCAGGTTCATCTATAAATAGATAGGAACCAACCATTAAGATCCACCCTCCAAATTAGGAACAAGAGACTTAGAGAAATGATAAGGCTTCTATTAAAGCATTCTTTTAGGTTATCCTATCACTTAACTAATCCTAGTTATACGTGTGGGGGGAGTTTAGTTAAAGCAAGATTCTCCTTTCATGATGCATGCATCGGCCTACCCGTTCACTCAAGCTGGAATATAGCGGCATTCACAAAAATTTTCAGCACATCACACACTCACTTTCCTCTTGCTAAATGATTCTTACGTAGCGTAAGTTAGTGTACCTGTAGAACATTAATTAGATAAAACTAGCGCCGCTATCCTAGAAAGATCCTATTACTAGGGCTTATACTTATTTACATAATTTTATCGCATCCTACTTTTCATAAAACTTTTGTTGGTCAAATTTTAGATTTTGAAAGGAGTTATGAAACTCGTAGACTCATTATTGTCTCTAATACCACATGTGGCAGAACAACCTGAAATAGCACGCTTCCAGAGGCGCCCGTCTTCCACCAGACACTAAGCACCCCGAAAACAAGCTACATCGGACGGTTCTGTCGAGCACACCGCAAGGGATAACTCAAACAATCCACGTTTTCCCTCTAGGATCCAATAATGAGAACAAGTTTACAATACTTAGTCCATTTCATACATCAAGAGTTCTCATAAATACATTATTACAATACCAAGTTCAGAGTGCAGAATTTAAACAGCGGAATTGAAATAAACTTCTAACGATAAGATACAATGATCCGTCTAAGCCCACCAAAAGAATCCTCCATACAACAGCTACTCCTCAAGTTGTACCAGCAACAGGGGTAAATAAAGCCTGAGTACATAAGGTACTCGCAAGACTTACCCGACTAGTGGAAATAATTTCCCGACTCTAAAGGATATGATAAGCTTTATGGTTTATTGGTTTCCTTTTTGCAAAAAGCAATTCTAGTAGTGAATCCTTATGTATGTGTTTTATTAGCAGTCATGATTAGTTCATTAGCTAACCATTCTATGTAAGCACATGTTCTACATTCAAGCAAGAGTTGAGCAATCAGATCCATTTCACCACCTTTCATCTTCCAGTTCTTACTACGATGCTAGATCATAGACAAGTCATATTAGATTACCCGGTGATTCATGAATCAATGTGCCCAGCTAAGTACCCCAAAACACACGCCCCGCTTGTACCCTAGGCATAAGCAGGACAACCCATCACTCTCCTGTCAAGGGGTCTAGGTACCCATCCAAACTTAGACTCTAAGCCCCCACACCTGAGTCCCGGACTCAGTGTGGTGCTTAGACCTCCACCATCCCCACCTCCAATCAGTCGGTTCATAAAGAGCCGGAACCCACGACAAGAGAGCAACGAGCCTTCCCTCCTCCCATAAACAAGTATGTGCTCAGGATAATAAGTCTGTGACCTGACTAGAATCCAATGCAACGACCAATCTTCAACCGACACGAACAGGGAAAATAGTGTAACCAAGCTATGCCCCGTTGGCTGTGGGACACAACCTCTTACACCCACCAATACCCGTACCATATCCCTACCTGATCTCCATTTCCTTTTTCCATTTTATCATGAGTGATAATAATAATCACCTATTGTGAGTAACGGTTGATTACTCATGCTACCGATAGCCTAAGTATAACAGCTACTCGACCTATGCTAGTAGGACTCATAGGTAGGTTATCTATGCATGTAGTTTCCATAAAATGCCTGTAACGTAAATGCACATCACACACACACACTATATATATATATACATACATACATACATACATATATATATATATATATATTCAGTGATCATTCAAAATAAGGGGTATGCATCGGGGCTTGCCTTGGGCAGGCGTGGTGTCAGCTCAGTCAGTCAGTGGTGGCTCTAGGACCTCCTCCTACACGAGGATCTCCTCCTCATACTCTTCAATCACCTCTAAAAGCATCTAGGCCCCTAGTTGGGTTTCGGTGATTAATGATAATACATGATTACTGTGACTAACGTGTGTTTTGCAGAGGCAATTAAGTTAGGTAACGGTAATGAAGATCGATTAGGCTATCATGATGGACATGCCCCTACGATGGAAATCATTTCAGTTTTCAAAGGATGGACGACAAGGTTAATGATGGACTAGTTCTAAGTGTCGATTGGAGTTGGAGTGACACTTAGAGTAGTTTAGGACTTTGTTTTTCCTTTGGCCATACTATTAAGGGGGTACAGATGGGTAGCTTGACCTAGGTGAGTCTAGTGGGCTAGGTGTGGTGCACACTTGCTAAAACTAGATCACATTTCTTATTCATAGGGCAGTTATAGTGAGGTCGTCTGAGATGTTAGCTGAGTACAGTGGTGCTACTACAGAGTTTCCTACATATAATCTGACTCAGATGATCTGCCATAGTACACCATAGGCACCTAGTCAGTCGCACCGTCATCCAGATGTACCAGAGACTGTAGCCCAGCAGGATGCTATTATCAGGGGTATTGCAGCTACTGAGGAGGAGGAGCTTGCTTAGCAGGAGAGCATGGTCGAGAGCGACCCCAGTGATAGCTCATACGAGGACTACCGGGACATTCCTCAAATGCCTGCACGTCGACATGATCATGAGGCCGGTAGCTCCAGTTCAGCTCCACCTACACCACAGACAGACCCCGCTCTCCTTGCTATACTTGAGCGGATGAGGCAGGATCAGGCACACCAGGCTTAGGAGACCGCTGCCACTTTTGCATAGTTTCAAACTCGGCAGGACGAGTTCCAAAGCCAGCAGCAGGCCATCCAGCAGCAGTAGCAGGCCATACAGCAGTAGCAGCAGGCCATCTAGCAGCAGCAGCTTCTCATGTAGCAACAGCTTCTCGGATTCATGCAGCATGTAGTGACATCGATTAGGGCTCCACTGCCATAGCCTTCGCCCTAGCTTGGTCAGCCTGCCACCACTTCGATGACTCTAGCATTACAGCCTAGTGGGCTTCAGAGTCAGGGACAGCCACTAGCATAGTTTACTTCACCTACAGAGCAGGTGTCCCAATATTTTGCTATGCTAGTGATAGCCCCACAGTTCACACCTCTTTATACGGGCTTCACACCGGCTGAGACGCCCTCGCTGCTAGTGCTAGAGACTACAGTGTCCAGGAGCCTTGGTGCATCCTTTAGTGAGTTGACAAGGCAGCCTACTCCTCCATACTTGCATGTCCTAGGTCCTTCTATCATTGCACCTATTACCGGGACTACAGAGATGCTCCCTTCCTCTGTGGCATCATCAGAGCCAGCTGCTTTAGTCATACCAGCACAGCCTACAGTAGCTCTAGTTCCTGATCCGACCCAGACTGCTTCAGCATTGCTTCTAGCTACAGAGGGTCAGACTGCTCCGAGCTCAGGGTAAGATGATGATGGCGCCCAGTTTCGCTCGCTCCTTGTACCTCAGCGCCTGGCTCGTCCGCTGCAGCCCCGCCGACTGACCCTTAGGTTTTGGTGTTTGACGCCAAAGGGGGACATGGTTCGAGTATGATAGTCTTAGGGGGAGCTTAGCTTACTTAGTAGCTTATTATCTAGTACATTTGGAGTTTTATGTGTGATACACTTTTATGCATTCGTTGTGTGTTTACTTATATGCATTAAACTATATCTATGTGATAGTGATATCTACGTGATCATGATATGTGACATGTGTGCTCTCTACTTTGAATTATTAATATGTCATATCACTTGTGCTATGCTCTTTTGCTTTGCTTCCGCGTTTTACTCCGATGCAAATGAGCCTTATTACTTGTACTCATGCTTATTTCATATCTTTTGAGTACATCATGTTGGCTTGGGTCATATAAGCTTGCCTAACAGTTTTGTTCTTATTGCCAAAAGCTTATATGAACCAAGCATGTTAAAAACCTCATCTCTTTCACATACTTGAGGTGGTATTGTCATCAATCACCAAAAAGGGGGAGATTGAAAGCATCTAGGCCCCTAGTTGAGTTTTGGTGATTAATGACAATACGTGATTACTGTGACTAACGTGTGTTTTGTAGAGGCAATTAAGTTAGGTCATGGTAATGGAGATCAATTGGGCTATCATGATGGTCATGCCCCCTACGATGGAAATCGTTTTGGTTTTCAAATGATGGACGACAAGGTTAAGGATGGACTAGTTCTAAGTGTCGATTGGAGTTGGAGTGACACTTAGAGTAGTTTAGGACTTTGTTTTTTCCTTTGACCATACTATTAAGGGGGTATGGACGGGTAGCTTGACCTAGGTGAGTCTAGTGGGTTAGGTGTGGTGCACACTTGCTAAAACTAGCGCTAGGTAGCTCCAAAATAGTCCTTAGATCCAATGGAGCAAACTTCATTCATATATGATCGAGAGTTGGAAGTGAATGGAGGGTCAAATACTGACCGGACGTTGGCTTCGGTGTGACCGGACGCTGGCTCAGAGTCCGGTTAGTTCATTTGATCAAGGTGAAGTCATCTGGAAGTGACCGGACGCTGAGAAGTGAAGTGACCGGACGTTGAGGGCCAGCGTCCGGTCGACATCAGTAAGGTTCTAGTGAGGGTAAATTGCGACCGGACGCGTCCGGTCACACTATAAACACTGGGTTTCAGGGTGAACTGACCGGCGCGTCCGGTCAACATGACTGGAGCATCTAGTCACCCCATAGAGGCACATAACGGTTCGTTTTTCAGTCCATGTTATAAATACCACCTCCTTCGTGTGTGGGGGTACTTTTGCTCATTCCAACAATTGAGAAACATGTTTGAGAGTGCCAAGAAGAGCAAGGTCCTAGTGAGGTGATTGAGATTTGAGAATCCCAAAGAGAGCCCTCATTAGTGAAGCAAGAGTAGCAAAGTGTGCATCCACCCTTCTCATTAGGCTTGTCGTGGTCAAGTGAGAGTTTGTGCTTGTTACTCTTGGTGATCGCCATCACCTAGACGGCTTGGTGGTGATTGGGAGTTTGGTGATCATTCGGCGGAGCTTATGGGTGACCTAACTCAAGTTGTGAGCGGTTGTGGGTGATTTACCGCGATGGAGTGTCAAAGAATCAACCCATAGAGAGCACTTGATCCTTGCGTGGATCAAGGGGGAGCTACACCCTTGCGTGGGTGCTCCAACGAGGACTAGTGGGGAGTGGCGACTCTCCGATACCTCAGCAAAACATCGCCGTGTTCCTTCTTCTCTCTTTACTTTTAGCATTTACTTTGAGCAATTCAATACTTGTCTTTTACATTTCTAGAATTGACATGCTAGAGTAGGATTGGAACTTAGGGTGCTAAACTTTTGTGCGTTAGATCAATAGAAACACTTTCTAGGCACAAGGAGTTAATTGGGCTAACCATATGATTTGTTTATTGCAAAGAAATTCATAACTAGCCCAATTCACCTCCCCTCTTGGGCATCTTGATCCTTTCAACCTCCTTGTACTCCTGCTCGCCCGTGGTCATGAACTCCATCAACTCGTTCTCTACATGCCTGCAAGGACGATGCAACACTCAATATTAAGGCAACATCAGTTCTTAAAATAAGAATACATCTACTAAGCCACTAAGCTAGCTCTAAAGACTAAGATACTGAGCTAATCATCATTCCCATCAAACCAGCATGGTTTCGCCTCAAGTGCTACTTAGCAACTAAAATATATTCTTACTCTTATTAATGATTTCCTATATACTACAACAAGGAGTACTTAGCTACCATACTTCTCAACCTATTCTAAGGCTACAAAAATTATAGTGAGCACATAATAATACAATAAATCTACTATAAAAATTTCATGGTCAAAGCTATTACCAATTTGCCACAAAAATTCCTACAAATACTAATCTAAATAATACTAAACACCCACAAATGATTTAATAGCCGCTGGTATCAACAAATATATATATGAACTAAATACACTAACAAATAGAGCATAATTTTAGGAACCTAACAAAATGGGTTTCACAATTTTTGGACACCTGCTCGAATTGATATGCTTTTTCCAAAGTTCTACTTACAACATAAAATAATTAGCTATTTCTAATCCTTAAAAAGGAAAACGATTCCCTCCCGCGTGACCCAACTCGGCCCACGCAAGGCATGGCCCACGCGCATAAATGGCCCGTGATAGGGGAGCCCCCGCGCGCGCCGACCAACTTGCAAAAACACCCTCGCATTCTATGATAATACTACTAACACTATGTGCACTATTTCAACAGACTATGACTTTGCAACAAAACCCTCGCTCCATGCCGGATTGATGGCGTGGCTCGGCTGGCCTGGGCAGCAGAGGAGGGAAGGGAAAAGGGGATGGGTCGGGTTGGCTTGCCCGAGCTTCGGTGGGACACGGCTGGCCGCACACGTGCAGGCGCTATGAGCCAACACAGCTAGGAGGGAAACGTGCACGCGCGCAGGCGGTGGCAGCGCGGCAGGGCGACCGAAGCGCCGTTAATGGCGAAACGACATGCGGGTAGCCTCGGCAAGCCCACATGCACGAAGACAAAACGGGTAGCGGCGTAGAGGCACAGGCGGACGTGACGACAACGTGCTGTGGCGCGGCGGGCAACAACGCGGTGTAGTGAGCTCGGACAGGGCAATGACGGTGTGACGGCGCATGGCTAGGAGCTAGTAGTGGGGTAGTAGCGCGGCTGTGAGGTGGGGCAGCTGCGCACCAGGGCTATCAGCCATAGCGGCTAGCTAAGCGCGGCCAGGCATGCATGTGCGGGTGGCCGGCGCATCGACGATGTGGCTCAGGGACGCGGTGACCTCGCCTACGCGAGGAAACCGACCGAGGACATGCCATGCACGCTTTTTAAAGCGTCCAAAACAACTAATCGGTTGGTCAAACACCCAAACCATCTTCACCATACTTTAGAGGGTACATTAGGCTACTAAAATAGGCCATGACACTACTCTACTTCTTAACTAAAGTTTTCTACAAAAATTGATGAACAAAACAATGTCTACCCTTTCCGAAGTTCAAGATTTTTTCTAAATTTTAATTGGATTTCTATTTCTAGTTGCATTTTCAAGCTATTGAAATTTGTACTTAACCCAATTATTTCTCTACACCAAGTATTTCACTGTCAACTATATTCCTTAGACTTCCAACTTTATTTAGGCCTCTCATGCATGTTCTCTAGTGCTTTCGTTCAATAAAAATTTGTGAACATCCAAACTTGATAACTTCAAGTCGCGAACAACCTTTCGTTTTAAGTTTTTACGGTTCATTTAAATTACACTGCTTCACTTGTTCATATTATCATATGCAATAACATTTAAACATGATGCTTATGACATGTTTTAGTAAGTGATTTATGGCGTAACAACGAGGGTATTACACTTCCCCTCCGCTGCCTCCTCCCAGGATTCGAACCCCTAGCCGTCCATCGGTTCATAGGTTTTGTCGACCTATGTTCTCTCGTGCCCCTTTTGTTCTTATTCATTGTTTGTTTTGTGTGGTGGTCTACTTTTGGTTTGATCTGAATGTGGTTTTGCCATCTCAAATTTGTAACTCATGTTCAGGTTGTAGGTTCAATTATAGTTTGGTTTCAATTTGTTTTCTAGGGTTTGTCTGTGGGGGGAGGGTAAGTGGGGGATCTGATCTCCCATGTTCGTCTCACCTCCCTAGAGCGACATGCATAGACTTGTGGTGGACCCTTTTCTTTAAGTGTACCATTTCTCAATTTGGTTGTGGTAGTATGAGCAGTGCCTATGTAATCTTGTATTGCCTGACACTTGTCATTTGCTACTGTAATGGATCAATTGATGGGCAGTGCACCTTGCTTTAGTTGACCCTTTGATATTAGTGATGATTATATACCCTTCAAAGCCAAATAAAATACTCCTGTTTCTTTGAAAAAGGTGAAAAGAACAGAAGGAGTGCATCTTGCTTAAGTTGATTGTTTGATATTATTATGATTATTACTGATGATTATACATCCTTCAATGCTTAAGGGCTTATTCGGTGCACCCCTCCTAAAGTTTAGTCACAATACTTTAGTCAGTTTTACTGCAAAATTGATATGGCTGAGTGGGCATCCCTATGCGGCGCAATGCTTGCTAATTGCTAGCAATGGTGCATGTCATCATTACATACTCTGATTACTTTCTGCGATGATGAAAACCTTCATATTTGTCTATTCAAATTATGATTTGTCAACCTTAAAATCTTATGAGCTGCTTTTTGCTATTTCATACTACTTCACCTTGTCACCACCACTTCACATCATTTCAATGATGAGAGCAACTACTACTGCTTTTTTCTTGCTGCTTTTGTGTCTATGGTCTCGTATGTAAATTTGATAGGACAATTAGTTATGTCGAAACACGAAATGGGTTGCTGATTTTTTGGGCCTGCTTTTGTATCTATGATTCCCCATTGTGCCATATATTTTTATTGACAAGGTATTTTTTTGTTTGTTTCTTTCAGTACACCGCTCACAAGTGCTTCTCAACGCTACCCACACTGGCAGTGTCCTCCACTTCATCGTGCTCTTCATCTGAAGCCAGGCACTACAACCTTCATTCAAAATGCGCCAAGCATTCTACCAAGGCACGTCCGCATTTCTTTCACCCTAACTCTCTTGTTTGTCATGCTAAGAGTTACTGTTTTTGTGTCTATACTGCGTTCATCATACCCTACATTTTAAACATGGCAACATATATCCATGGATCGTGCTAACTGGGATGACACCACCATGAGGACCTTTCTAGAACTAGTGATAGAATAGAAAAACCTATTTCACTAGAACCAGCGAGGCCTCACAACCATGGGCTAGGCAAATGTGTATCCAGCATTCGCAAAGGCAACGGGCTTGCCGTATGACAAGAAATAGTTGTAGAACAAGTTCAACGAAACGAAGCAGTCATATTTTCTTTGGCGTGACCTGCAAACACACACTGGCCTAGGTCGAGACCCGACTACAGGAGGTGTCACAGTTGACCCCTCATTCTTTGAGGGTGGCAACGGGGTACTAACTTCCACCTAATTCCTTTCTACCCCCCTCGCTAACCAATGCTAGGGATGTTCCCATTCTATTTATTCTAACCCTTGTATCCATGGCACGCGTGCAGGAAAATAGCCAATCTGCTCCGAAACGTACCAAAATGCCCAAATGCCTTGACCTACTGATAACTCTGTGGGGACACACTCCCCACGACAGGGGTTTGTTGCTATCTTCTGGTGGCCATCATCATGAGACGACACCTAGTAATGCTAGCCATGGTAGTCCACACGAGATATCACTGGACCTCGTAGGTGTCTAGAGTATTGGTCAGTCCTCCAAGAGATCCACTAGGGATTTCTCTATCAACAACCCACGCAGTAAAAAGAGTGCTTCCATTGATGAGTGCCTTAATGACCTAACCGACATCATTAAAGACCATTAGCTCCAGAAGGCCCGTACGAGCAAGCAGGAAGATGAGATGGACAAAGTGGTGAAGATTATGAAAGAAGATGGTTTGGAAGAGTCTGATGTTGTTTATGCTTAGGTTTTAATTATTTGCACAAACACACTGCATCGTAGGAACTTCCTCAGCATGGAAACAAAACAAGGCTGCATCAACTTTGTGCGGATGTGCTGGAAGGATAGGAGGACCAGATCTAAGTAGATGTTATCCAAACAAGCCCTCCTACTATGGTAGTCTATGTTGTTTCACTTCCTACTACGTTGATGTTGAGTTGTATTGTGTCGCTGAGAACATTTGTTGAAGTTCCATCGTTGTAATGCGGCCTGTGACTTGAACATTGTGTGCTGGTTTTTTTCCAAGTACCCAAATAAATTGTTTTTGTGTTGTAAATTGCTTTGTCCAATAGACATTTTGTTTTTTCATGTTTAGGACGAGGTAGCTGTTGCAGCCATCATGGAGTCCCAAGTTACGAATCCTTCTCTACATTTGTTTACACATATGCAGCATATGTTCCTCGCTTCCTAACTTGCACTTAATTGGTCATGTAGGTTCATCTACAATTACAAATCATCGCTGCCTCAGTGTATGGTGCTGCAGGCAACAATGTTTCCATGCTGCTAATTAAGAGCATTGTACTGGGACTTGGTCTCGGGTTCACTAACTAATCAGGTAACTTATGTAGACAATTCAAGTATTTCTGTTTCATTGAGCTGGACTGAGTGATTAAAAACAAAGTTACTGATTACTAAAGAACCTACAAGTGTTCAACATATGAAGTGATAATATATCAGAGTGGACATATAATATAGCTGGAAAGTAAAAATTGTGATGTAACCTGAGCTTTCTAGTTTCAAGTTGCAGTAATATTCACTGCTTCATAATTTAGGACTAAATCTTGGTTTTGCAGATGAGCAGCACCGAGGATTCCGCTAACAACGACAGCTCAAGCGACGGACCGCCCATTTTGAACTTGGCGGCTGCTGCTGTCCTGCTTGCAAAGTACAAAGCAGCAGTAGCCAATGAGGCTCCTGTGGTGAACCCGGACCTCCCCTTCCAGAAGATGATCGAGCGACAAGTGATGGAAGTCAATCTGCAAAACGAACGGAATTGCTTGGACAATTTGCATATGTCTCCTGATAACTTGCTGCATTTGCATAACATTTTACTTAGGTTTGGCCTAAAGGGTACACGACAGACAGGATCCCTAGAATGTTTAGGTATTTATGTGTGGACTTGTGCGCACAACCAGGCAACTAGAAGGAGCAGGGATAGATTCAAACGGTCTTTGGATACAGTTAGTAGAAAGATGAGTCATGTCGCCGAGGTTATGTGTAGGTGGGCACACTATGTTCTTGTTCCAGCTGATTGTAGTTATGCTAGAGTGAAATGGCAACTTGGCACATATGCACCATTTTTCGATGGATGCATCGAGGCTTTGGATGGCACACACATCAAAGTTAAGGTGAATAAGGAGGCCGAAATTGACCATATAAATAGGAAAGGAGATGTAACTATGAATGTTTGTGCCATTGTGGACATGGATGGGCGCTTCACATATGTCGGTGTGGGGATGGCGGGTTCGGTGCATGACATGTTGGTTCTCAAAGAATGTTGGGAGGAACCAAACTTCCCGCATCCACCAACCGGTGAGTGACGACTGCTAAGCAATTAAGTGACCTACATTGTTTTAGTTGCTTGTGCAAAACATAAAACCTAATTGTGCAATTGGTTCATGTGTTGCAGGCCGCTACTATCTGGTGGACGCCGGTTACGCACTGGAGTCTGGATACATGGGTCCTTTCAAAAAATACAAGGTACCATCTGGATGATTTTAGGGGTGTACCTATAGAGACTATATCTCGACAGGAGAAATTTAACTTGACTCATTCTAGGCTACGCAATGTTATCGAACAGATATTTGGGGCTCTTAAAGGCCGGTGGCAGATTCTTGATGGGGTACCGTACTGCCATAGGACCAAGCAAAAGATGATTATAATGTCTTGCTTTGCACTCCACAATTATTTGTTCATTAGGGAGCATGGATTTAGATCCCCAACCTACCCACCGTCTCCCTAAGTTCAACTCAATGCTAGTAACAATATGACAGCAATGAGGAAGTTCATATCTTTGGGGCTGTGGAGACAATGATTGTGCAGAGGTGATGTACCTTTGGATGGAAAGTAGGTGATTTCAAGTTAGATGGGCTTTGGTTTGCATCAGTTATGTCTGATACTTGGTGGTGCATGTAGGCGCTGGTTTATGTTCAGCTGCAGGTTGCATGTGGTCTTGTCGAGCTGAAGAGTTGTTGCTTTGTGGCTTCGTGAAGGCTACAGGTTTGTAAATGTTGCTTGTATGCGTAATTGTATAACCTTGGCATGGTCCAATATGTAGGTAGTGCTATGTTGTATGAAGTCGTTGGCTACAATGTTGAATTGGACTGTAATTTGTACAAGTGCCCAATGATGCCATTTCAATGATGTATGGACGGGAAACTATTCGTAGAGTTAGGATTTTACTCTAATTGTATGTGAGTGGTGTTGTAATGAATTGTTTTATTGAGCTGTTGGCACGTGACATGAACAAGGAACTGATGTAAGGGTTGGCCATGGCTGGTTTTTGGTGCCTGATGTTTGATTTGAATTTGAATGATGTAAGGGCTGTCCATGCATGATGGCTGGTGTTGCAATTGGCGTCATTTTTTTGAATTGAATGGTTGCCTAGCTGATCCGGTTGGTTTGGCTGAATTTATCCACTGTAGCAGAATCAGCCAATGGCACCCAGCCGATTTGTATCAACCGAACAGAGCCGATATGACACCCAGCTCTCCTAGGGATATTTAACTTTTTACCATTATAACGGATGTCATCTCTTCAGATATCACTCTTAAAATTGCTCCTACATATTTATCATCGAGAGAGAAGAATTCATAACTTTAAGCCATTTTTACATACGTGGCAGGACACGTAGGGAAGTCAGCGTGTCTGTGGGATGCGAAATGACTTTGTTACCCCTCATCTATTTCTTCTTCGTTCGTCTTATCCTCGTCGCTGGGTAAAGATGCATCCTGGCCTACGCGTCTCTAAGTTCCGCCTCCTCCTCCCTCCCAGACGCGAGCAGCAGCAGATGAAGCCGGCGAGCGTGAGGTCTGTGCACCACCCCAGCTAGCAGCGCTGCTCCGATGGCGAACGCAGGCACGAGATCCACCGGGCGCGGGCTCTGCCACGGGCGCGCGGCTCTATCTCGCATGCGTCCCCATCCCCGGCGTGCCTCCCCCATGGTCGGTCGTGCGAGGTCCAGCTCCTCCCCTTTCGGTCGCTGTTCCCCCATCCCCGGCGGCGCGCGTGAGCTCCTAGGTCCGGCGAGGTGCCACCATGTTCGTCGCCGGTGGGGGAAGCTGGCTCGCCAGTACCGGCAGCGACTGCGCTCGAAGAGACGCAGCGCAACTCGTCTGTGGCCGGGGATGCACGTCCTCCACCGGCGAGGAAGCAGAGGAGCACGCGCACGAGGAGGCACAGGGCCGCCATGTTCGTCGCCGGCGTTGAGGAGGCCGTGCTGCAGCGCGTGCTCCAGGTGCCATGTTCGTCGTCGGCGTCGGGCGCGGCCGTGGACCTACAGGCTGTGGCCCCGGCTGCCTCGCCCCCAACCTCCCCTATGTCCTGTCAGCCGCCGCCATGGACTCCGTCGTCGGCCATGGCCGGAGCTCAAGCGAGGAAGGGATAGAGATAGAAGAAATAGATGAGGGGTAAAAATATCATTTCACGTGGTCAGTTCATGTTGTCAGATCGAGTTGACGTGCTATGTCAGCGAAAATGATAAGAATGTATTAAATGCTCTCTCCATGGTAAATATATAAAAGTAATTTTAAGAGTGGAATGAGGCGACATCCGTTCTAACGGTGAAAAGTTAAATATCCCGCTCTCCCCGGGGCCTCCTTCCCTCTCGCCCGCACAACCGCAGAAGCTCCCGTGCGCTAAGAAAGAGGCAGCGGCGTCCCAGCGGAGGAGGCAGATCGGCGTCCCGGAGGCGGAGCGGCGTCCGAGTGGAGGAGACGGCGGAGGCAGAGCGGCTTCCCAGCTGCGGAGGCAGAGCGGCGTCCCGGAGGCGGAGCGGCGTCCGAGCGGAGGCGGCGGCGGAGGCAGAGCGGCTTCCCAGCTGCGGAGGCGAAGCGGCAACGACGACACGTCGGCTAGCCTGCGTCACGAACAGGCGGTGCTCCTCTGCTGGACGCTGGAGCTGGTTCTCATCGGAGTCAGGTGCCCTGCCCCAGTGAGCTCCTCTCTCCTGCCTGTCTTTTGACAGTCCGGATCTGCCAACCTGTACTCATTAGCTGTGCCAGAGATTGATATTGGAAAATGAGATCGGGATGAGGAATTTGCTGATTTGGGATTTGTAAGAGGCGGAAATGAGATTGGGATTGTGTTTATCGTTGATTTTTAAGGGAGAAGTGTTTATTAGTTGTTCTAAGCTACGACCCTACCGCTTCTCGTAGTTTAGGTGTTTGAAAAAATGTCTATTTTAGGGCAGCTTTGGTGTTCATTTATTTGATCACTGGGGAATATTTTAGGATCCATTGCACTCTTCATTCATATATGCATCTTCTTTTTTCCCTTCTAGAATCTTAGTTTCCAGATTGTACTGTGATTTCAAATTGTGAGATCCATTATACTGAGGTCCCTAACACTCTACTTCTTACATTTCCAAATCAAAGAACAGCTCATTAGCTGCCGTGCTTGGTACACTGAGACGTGCAAGTGCAAATATGAAGTACCCACATACAATTACTTGGAGAAAAAAAATCGGTTGTAGAGATTTGTGCAATTATATTTGGTTTTTGTTGATGATCCGTGTTCAGAATTATGCACGTGGCAGTAGTCATTGAAGGGATAGTCAATGCCAGTCATTCACTCACTCGTGTTTGATTTGGTTCAATGTTTAGACATTCACATTATTGCATCTTTGGAGAATTTTGCAACTACTACTGCGGCTGTGCACTTATTTCTTTTTGCTGTTTCATGCATGCATTGGTGACATAATATCAGTAATGTATATACTTTGATTTTGCTCTTATGATCATATTTCCCAGCTGCCTACTTGGGACCTTAATAAAGTGAAAAAAATAAGAAATAAGTTTATTGTTGCTTTGATTTTTTTTAGGCAGCTGACTAGCTGAGTTCCTTTGTATCTACGAATAATGTCTGGTTCGTTTTGTTATTGTGCTACATGGAGGACACTAGCTACAACCACTGTGGCCCACTGACGGCCTCAACGTTGTGATTCTGGCCTCTGGTGGCAATCCTCCTTGTGGTATTACAGCGACGTCTTCTGTCTCAATGGTACGTGTCCCTTCAAACATGCCCTTCCTACCTGGGTAGGAGTGATAGATGAATGCTTCATGGTTCTTCTGATTTCTGTAATGCTTCACTGGCCTGATTAGATCTCACTAATTAATTTGTGCTTTTGTTTGCTTATATGTAATCAAGATCATAAGGGGTTTGGTGATAGCTGGTAGCCATGCGTAGGTGGTTCTAGGGACGCTAGCAGATGCTCCTTTCCATTCATTGACATATCCTGTTTTTGCTTATATTTCCTTCCTTCTTTCCCCTCTTTTAATGCCTTCCAGTCATCAGTAGGACGGATTGTTGCTGCCACCCATCTTCCCATTCTGTCTCTCTTCTCTTGCTGTTTCTCAAGCGCCGGTGCTTATGAATTGAATAGCAGCACAAAGATTGTTAGTACCAACGATTGTTGCATGCCGGCATCGGATACAGTGGGTGTGAGCAAGGACAAAGACAATGTGCTGCATAATGTTTAGTAGATTACCAACTATTGGCTGCAGGCCATGTTAGGTAAAAAATATCAAATTTTCACCAAATAATTGATGGACACAGTAGCATATATCTTCAGAGACTCTTACCTGTCCCAAAATGTTAAGAAAGCCCACAATATGCATGCCTAACTGTGCCTCTTGATGTCTAGCGGTTGAGGTATGTCTGTCAACTTGGATCAAGGCAAACTGGTGATTCTTATACTTGGTTGTTCTGTGTGGATCATGGGTTTGGAACTCACAATGGAATCGATTCCGTGTTCAGAAGTGAAAAGCGGCTCACTGAATTTTTGGGGTGGTCCAGTGGAGCTTTCAGCTGGCAGTAGGTACCCAGAGCTCTTTTTTTTTTGAGATCAGCAGACAAAGCTAGCAGCTGCACACTTGTAGCGACTCACTGTTTTTTTTTCAGTTATCTAGCAGAGCTTTTAGCAAATGCACATTTTATCATGGGGTTCTCATTTATCAGATATAGATTAGTGAGCATATATTATCTCCCCATGCATCATAAGATATGATCATATAAGTTATCAGTCTGACTTTATTTTTGAATATAAAACCATAGAAGATACGTGTTGCAGCACACAACTGTGAATATGTGCAGCCTATTTGGTCCACTTGGACATATTATAAACAGATCCTGTTCCTGAAGAATAAAATGGCCATAAGTTGATCCAGAAATCTGTAACAAAAAGCCCCTGAAAATCTACAGGACCTTGGTTTGCCGTCCAGCTTTGAAAAATTGCAACTTGAATGAAACAATGTGTAGGGAAGTTGAGTTACTTCCTAGCTTTGGAAATTAAGAGGCTTTCCTATTGAAACTATCTCTTCATATAGGTGGGCTCTTATAAGTAATTTGAACATTGATGCAAACACCATTGCTAAAATACAGAGGGAATTTGCTATTTTTCTACTATACAGTGGCTGTGAAGATAGCTCCCCCCCAAAGTTTGATTTCAGTTGGAGATTGAGCTTCATGGACATTCCAAGAGGAGCAGAATTTCTTCATGCACTGCAGCAAGTAAGAATAGTAAGAGGCATATATTTTGGATGTGATGCTCCTTTACTATTTGCAATCTAATTAGCGTACAATACTTTTTCTTTAAGGGGTATATTTATGAGCCAGCCTGTTCGTTTGGCTGTGGCTTGTCGTAAACGATCGTAAATTTCCAGCCGGAACAGTATTTTTCTCTCACACAAACCAGCCAGCAGTACTTCTTCACGAACCAGCAACGATATGAACCAGCCAACCGAACAGGCTGCCCAAATTGGTTCAAGTATAACTTTGTTATCGCAGCAACGCACTGGCACATATACCTATTTAGTATGGACTTGTTAAACACTTCAACATAGCAACACTTTTGTAGAAGTGGAATACTGACAGTTCATGGATTGCTTTTAATCTCATTTCAGTGCAACAATCAGTGGCTGTCTGAAGTCCAATTCATGGGTGTTGAGCACCCTAATAACGCATGGCCAGCCGAAGGGAAAGCAAACACGACTCCAGAAAGGCACGTGCTATGGATGCATGAACCCTGCAGAAACCTCGTGCCATTTTGCAACCTATGTGCGAGTACCATGACGTTTCTTGTGTTGCATTCGATGATCTGGATTCTGGACTGAGTGATTCTGGACTGAGTGGCTGTGATGATGGTGGATGACTCAGGTGGTAGGGACGCACAGGCATGGGATTATTGGCCTGAGCAAATCAGGATATGTAGAGTATAGATAAAGCAAATGTTTGAGAGAAGGCATATGTGTTACTGAGCTCGGAATATCACACATGCATCGGCTTATAACCTGTACACATTGATGTTGCAAGGTGGGAATAAATAGCTCTTCTCGCACATGCATATTTTCACATGGCTGTCATGTAAAAGTGATTATCGGCTACAAAAGGCTTGATTCAAGATCAAAGTCAAACAATAACAACAACAAAGCCTTTCGGTCCCAAGATCAAAGTCAACATTATTTTTTTCTATAGTACAACATGTATACAAATTTAAATTATTATTATGATTTCTTTCCCGTAGCAAAGCAAGGGCATTAACCTAGTAGAGTTTATTAAAAGATATGATCAGGCGAAGCAGTGTGTGTAAATGTCATCGAGCCAGGCCTGGCCCAGTTTGCTTTCATACAGTGGCCCAAGTATAATTCAGTCGGCCCGGCCCATTGGTTGTGCCTCCGAAACCTAAGGAGGGGTCACCCTTATCCAGCCGTTGTGTCGCCGTCTCATTTCTCCCATCGACCCAGAAAAAATAATAAGGTCGCCGCCGTCATCTTGCCTGCAGTTGAGCGAGGGGAAGAAAAAGTGGCAGTATATTGTAGCGATCACCCAAGATCATGGCGTCATCTTCCTCCGTCCGCCTCCATCACCTGCCGTCCGCCTCTCCCCGGTCGCCTACTCCATCCAACCTTCAATTCCGCGCGGCGAGCTGCCCGTGGCGGCGGCTTCACGTTCCCGGCACAGCACCTTCTCCCCTCTGCCTCCGCGCCACGGGTGCTGCGCAGCCGATTGACAGCGACAGCAACGCTCCGTTATCCCGTGGGGCGCAGGAGGTCGAGAAGGTGGAGGAGCAGCCTCAGCCTCCGCCGCGGCTCAAGATCGCCGTGGTCGGGTTCGGCAACTTCGGGCAGTTCCTATCGCGCACGCTGGTGGCGCAGGGGCACACGGTGCTGGCGCACTCCCGGTCCGACCACTGCGCCACAGCGGCGTCCATGGCCGCGTACTTCTTCCCAGACCCGCACGACCTGTGCGAGTGCCACCCGGACGTGGTGCTCCTGGCTACCTCCATCCTGTCCACCGAGTCCGTGGTCCGGTCGCTCCCGCTGCACCGCCTCCGGCGCGACACGCTCTTCGCCGACGTCCTCTCCGTAAAGGAGTTCCCCAAGCGGCTCCTCCTGGGCTTGCTCCCGGAGGAGATGGACATCATCTGCACGCACCCGATGTTCGGGCCGGAGTCGGCGCGCGACGGCTGGGCCGGCCTCCCCTTCATGTTCGACAGGGTGCGCGTCCGGGACACCTGCCCGGCGCGCCGCGCCCGCGCCGAGGCGTTCCTCGGCGTGTTCGCGCAGGAAGGGTGCCGGATGGTGGAGATGTCGTGCGCGGAGCACGACGCGCACGCCGCCGAGACGCAGTTCCTGACGCACACCGTCGGGAGGATGCTGGCGGCGCTGGAGCTCCGGGCGACGCCGATCGACACCAGAGGGTACGAGACGCTGCTCGGGCTGGTGGAGAACACGTGCAGCGACAGCTTCGACCTCTACAACGGCCTCTTCATGTACAACAACAACTCCACCGAGCTGCTCAACCGCCTCGACTGGGCTATGGACGCCGTCAAGAGGAGGCTCTTCGACGGACTCCATGACGTGCTCCGGAGGCAGCTGTTCCACGTCGGGGAGGGGGAGGGGGAGGGGGAGAAGCACGCGACGGCGACGATCAAGTCGGGAGAGGTGAATAATTGATGATGGCACGGCACGACACAGCGGCGTGGCATAAAGGCACGACGTCGATCTGTCGCAGCGCGCGGCTTGCCTTGCCTTGCATGTTGGTTGGATCTTGCTGTCTTCCTTGTTAATCGTTGATATGGAGTGTCGATCTTTCGCTTTACTCCGTTTTCATTTCAGTGAGATTAATAATAAATAAACTGTGACATGACAACTATGAGTGCTGAGAGTACAGATACAGATGAATTCTGGGTTGCACTGCACCGCGTCATTCATTTCACGTCAGATGTATATATATGGTGGTACCTGCTGGTTTGTAAGCTGTTCGTCGAGGTCCCGTTCCCAAACGAAGCAAGATCGACAGGGAAGCCCGATAAAAAAAAAAGATCGACAGGGAAGACGTGTTCCAAGGAAAGCCACGTGCCTGCGGTGGTTGGCCCAAGTGCGCAACCCGACAGCGTCACAAATATCGGCACCTCGCCGGCAGCGCTGCCTGCACCGGCGTAAACTCGTTTCCCCTTTTTCTTTTTAGCCCAACCACGCAGTGAACGGCTTCTTTGTTAGCTTGCCCAGAGAACCTTGCTTAGCCAGATAGCAATCTGAGCCTTTCATTTATAACAAAAAAAAAATCTATTTGACCTACCTCGCTCCCCTCCAAACCGATTTGACTCTTCCAATGGAAAAACTGGTTTATCAAAAAAATTCTCTTCCAGAATTTTTCATCCTCCGTCACTCCTGCCTCTCTCGATTGATCGCTTTCTAAAACCAAGTTTTCTATGACAAGCGTCTCATATCACTTATTTTTATATCCAGAAATTAAAATGACTCTGATACACATCGAGTCGCCGAAAAAAGTAAAACATTTGAAGATTGGGAGTCGCCACAAAATTATAAGAAAAATAGAGTCTGACCAGGAGAATGCTCATGTTTGTTCCTCCACTCTCTCGGGTCTTGGTCGGTTTTATTGAGAGTAGCAGCACTGGGCTCTGGATGGTTTTACTAGGAATAGTAGTACTATCAGAGATAAGATCGAGCCCTGTTTGATTTATTGTCCCTTCCGTGACTCAAACCCACGACACATGCTTATCTACAAGTTAGGACAGCATACATCCAACCACACACTAGAGTCCCAAATATATTGGAATAGATAGCACAAGATGTACATTCCATTAAAAAATCAGAGTACCATCAATACCGCTTCCCAAATTACCTAGGAAGCAAATTCGAACAGTTCTACAAGTTGTAGAAAATTAGAAAACCATTTTCCCAATACTTGGGGCTTGGGAGGTCAAATAGACTTTCTTTTCCTTCATTTTCTATTGGACCCGTGTGGATCCCTGGAATTGAAATCCATTCTAATAGTCACAATTTAGACACGAATTAATTAAGTTAATATGGCCACATATGGAATATACTTATATACTATTGTTAGCCAAAAGGGGGAGATGCTTATTTCTTGTAGTTCTGTTGTAGAGGAGTGAGCCTAAGAGTATTATATAAGTTATAGAGCAAAAACGTAGCATCAAGATCTATGGAATCAATTTCTATTTTCCACCCCATAAATATAGGACAAGCTTATATCTAAATTTTAAAAAATTGTGAAATATTAAATTTCAAGCTAAATAGTGTAGCCCATTAAGTAGATTTCAATGAAAAAAATCTATTTTACCTCCCTAAACTATTCTCAAAGTCTAGTTTTCCTCCCTGAACTCCAAAACCGGGTAAACCACCTCCCACAACTTTTAAAACCGTTCATTTTACCTCCATGACCCTGTTATAAGTGGTTTTCAAAGCCGGTTTTGTCTTTTTCTTTTTTTATTTATTTTGACTGAACTTTGAAAAATCATAGTAAATCATAGAAAAATCATAAAATAAAAAATCTAATTTTCTTGGACTCCACATGAGTAGATCTACACAGTGAATATATAATATGGTTTATTTTAGTACAAAATTTTTGTTGTAGCTTTAAATCTATGATTTTCTGTAATTAACTCAAAGCATGAGTTTCTATGGTTCAATTGTGGTGAAATTTTTATGATTGATGTTTATAAATTAATGCACACAGAATAATCCACAAGCGCACGGATATTATACCGATGTAGCATTTCACCGGGAGTACCTAGTTTTATATCGAATTCGACGAAACGTGTGTGAGAATAACCAAATCTAACTTATCCCAACTTCACAATCAAGGCTAGATAATAGGAGCGTAGAGGAGACTGCTAATGCCTTCTAGTTCTAACTTCGGTAAGATTTGTCTTCTATTGTTCAATTCTAGGGATATTACTAGAGAAAACACAGGTAGAGTATGTTTTCTATAGCAATAAAGTCATGCTAGGCCTACTAACGGGAGGTGGAATACAAAGGATTCAACGAGGATATAAGAGTCACCCTCACGAGCTACCATCGATCTAGAAAATAGGGTACATCCACGAGTAACCGAGTCTAAGCACCACGCTTACACTGCGAATACTACTTTAACCCAGGAGCTACAAGGATTAAAGTACTCAAAGAGAGTCACAAACCTGAAGAACAATATGAACAAGATGTTTATTTGAATTAGAAGTCGATTCCCAGAGAAATCTCAGAAGCAAGCTCAAGAAGAACTTGATTCTGCCAGGGTACAAGCCGTAGAGAGAGCACCGACAGGTCGAGACTCCTCCAAACTCTTCCCTCTCACTCTATCTTACTATCTCTAGTACAAGACTAGATCCTATTGAGGACTAATCTTCTCTTAATTGCTAGCTCTGATCCTGGTGGACATTTGAATTAGGGTTTCTGGCTTCTCAGCTCTTAGGATCAAATGAGACATGCCCTGGAGGGGGGCATGCTGGTATATATAGCCTTGAGCGTCCAACGTGAGCCCTTGGATCAAACCGACTTAAAGAACGATGGAGATGCAATCCTTAAGGCGGTGGAGAACCAACATAACAATGAGGTTGACAGGTAGGACCCATAGGGGTCAGGCGGCCTCTAGGTGGGTCCAGATGGCCCCACATGTTAGAGACACATGTCCCGCTTCGGTGATTCGCCTTCTAAAGTCTTCCCATGTCGATTACGCGATGGAACTTCATGATTTCTTTTGATGAATAAGTCCTCCTTGGCATTTTTCTAAATAAAATCCTACTGAAAATACAGATTCACCAAAATTCGTGGAATTTGTTAGTTTAAACCCCTAAGTCTACATTAGTGATCCTTTTTAGCCTTTATACAAGTTATGTTGATGGTTTGTGATGAATGTTAACTACCATCAATAAACTCCCCCACACTTAGGCTTTTTCTCGTCCTCAATAAAAGGATGGATTACTCAAGACATAACCTTGAGACAAGGCATCAACATAAAACCATTTTCAGTCATGTATGCACTGCAGGATTCAAAGTGTCTACCATGAAACTTTGGACGGTTGAAGAACGGAACAGCTTAAAATAGATCACCATCTTCCTTCAGTAAAGTCAATTGGATAAACATTTTAATATGTTTGAAAAACAAAAATATAGCTTACCTTCTCCTTTTGTAGTACTCTCAAATTACTCTGTATATATATATATATATATATATATATATATATATATATATATATATATATATATATATATATGGTATTTTTGGATCTTCATCAAGGCATTGATGACTTTGCCTTCTTTTTACCTACTTCTAAAAGCTTATGTGGAGCTCAGGTAGGGATAAATATGAAAACATACTTGCATTGCATATATTGTAAAGTCAAAACAAGGATCCAAGGAAAAAGTTGTCATACTCTTAGATCAAGATGTGCATGTGTGTGGATGTATATATGGTGACTAACTTAATTCTACTATGCTCCTTGAAACATATCTCTCTTGTTTAAAACTTGAAAAACTTTTGCAAGAAAACATGGGCTATCTTTTTTATGGCGGGCATCTGAGTACCCATTGTTTTCAATATCTCGGACACTTGTTCATTTTTTTCAATACTTTTTTCTAAATAACGTTTGCATAGCCCATGACTCTGCAATTGAAACTTTTCAAGAGAGACATTTACAAGAACTTGGAGCATTTATCCTATCAAATATATTTATGTGTCTATTCCCAGTGTAGGAGTAGAACATTTTTAGGTGGATGGAAAATATGTTGTTGCGTACCCCTAGTGTAGGAGCAACAAATGTATGTGGAGTGTACGTGATCTTGATCTTGAGAGCATGATAAGTTTCTGAGCATGATAAGTTTCTCAACAAGGGTCACAAGGTTTGACCAAACTCAATACAATGACAAGTAGTATATGTAGAAGGTTTCTCTAGTCTATATATGGCTCTAGTAGGACATTGCTTACCACAAAGGAGAGGTATTGCTATTCTTTTTATTTTTTGGAATAAAATTCTCCAATAACAAGACATCAAGAATCCAGTTCTCATTATTCTACTATATCTCATTCCACAACAACTTAAGTAATAGGGGGTCCCTAATAATAAGTTCCCAACGGTAGCAAGACTTTCAGGAAAAGTATTATGTGAGTCTATCCTTAAGTCATGACGAAAATAATCTATCCTCATGTTTTAAAGTTGTTTTATTAAGTGTTTTTCAATTCGGTTTGAAATGGAAAGCGAAACATATAAAAATAGAGTGTATTGAGCTTGAACCTGACCGTGGACAAAGTGCGAGGCGAGGCGGCGCTGTGATGGGCCGAATGGGCCATGTAGGAGGCTGGGTAGCCCACTCTTGGGTCCGTTTTGGTCCAACTTTGGCGAGCGTGGTGTTTGTTCTGTTGCTTTCTTAATTTTGTGATTTTCACGATCAAATTATGTCTTGATGTCGCGGTGTGATTCCCCCATACTTATTTTCTTGTATACCTTTATGCACAACATGTGGAGACAAACACATATCCAAAAAGAAATAGAGAATAGATAATAATAAGAAGACTTCATTAATATATAAGGCACTTTATTGCACAAGCACAAACTAAACATAAACTTCTGATGACGTAACACGAACTTCAATATTCTAACGATCTGAGCTAAGCGAGTAACCTAAACATACTATTTTTAAACACATGACCTAAACACTCGTGCCTTATTATTAACTATTAATTCTCACTTCTTCATCTTAGCAACAAAATGATTCAAAGCATTTAGGTCATGTTGTAGGCTCTTGCGATAGACGTGTTCTTCATCGATCCTTTGCTCTAGGGTATAGATAACATCAGAGAGGTCTTCAATCTTCTTCTCTAAGAGAGCAATGGCCATCCATGGTCGCTTCTCAGCCTCTAGGATAGGTGGTGAAGGTGCCCTCATTTTCTTCTCCTTTGGTGGAACAACCTTGATCTGATCCGGCATAGCACGAACTCCATCGATGATGGTACGAGGGGTGACCGACTTGTATTTTGCACATGTAACATCTCCAAATTTGTTGGTCTTCACTCCGGTCAGCATCATGTTTGCCCTTGGAGGAAGGAGATTGATCTCCTTCGTCACCTTGATCGGCGGCGGTGAGTCAGGTTGACGTGGCTTGTCCTTGAGAAGTAGACATGGCGGCGGCGGAGCAATCATGCCTAGACAATGGATAGCTTGGGCGAAGTAAGATTGGCTTGAGTGAATTGGGGTAACTTCTGGAGGAGCGACGCTCAGCGCAAGCGCGTTGGGCTTCTTGCTAGGGTCAAAACCATAGGGGACGATCTCTTTGTTAGCCATGGACACTAGAGAGGAGAAGAGCTTTGCTACTATTGGAGAGAGAAGGCTTTGATGGGATGGCTATGGAGGTAGGCAGAGGCTCGCTTATATAGGGAGGAACAACTTGCAGCAGGAGCAAGATTATCCATATGGGGTCTCGTAACAAGGAAAAACCAAATGCGTCAAAAAATTATGGGATTTTAACAAGGATCTAGAAGACACGAGAGAATTGACCAGGCATGAGGTGGCTGCACAAGTGGGCCCGACGACCTCTAGGTGGGGCTGGGTGGCCCCACATGTCATCCTCTTATGGTGATTTTTCTCACGATGGTTTCTAATCCCTATCAAATCCCGAAAAGTATATTTTCGCGTTACGAAACGTAAAGAGGATGGCAGTGGTGTAAATCTATGGTAAAATATGGAAATCTACCTCATCTAAATCCTCAGGTGGTTTTTTAGGTTCTAGAAAGATCTTGAGATGGTAGCATTTACCTTGAATAATGTACCTTCGTCATTTTGAAGTGTTACCGCTCTATGCGATGAAGTGCTTATCACCTTGAATGGTCCTTCCCATTTGCTCCGAAGTTTTCCATACCTGAATAATTTAACCTTAGAATTAAAAAGTAATACCTTATATCCTAGGGCAAACTCCTTCTTGATCCTCTTGTCATGCCATCTTTTCATTCTCTCCTTGTAAATCTTGGAGTTGTGATATGCTTTTTCACGCCATTCATCAAGTTTAGAGAGTTGCATCTTCCTCTTAATTCCAGTAGCTTCAAAGTCCATGTTTCATCGCTTGGTGGCCTAGTGAGCCTTGAATTCTAGCTCAACAGGTAGATGACAAGTCTTCCCATAGACCAGTTGATATGGTGACATTCCAAGTAGTGTTTTATAGGCCGTCCTGTAAGCCCATAGTGTATCAGGTTGTCTATCTTTCCATGCAGTCCCTATCTCATTGACCGTCATTTGTAGAATGTTCTTGATTTGTTTATTTGATGTTTCTGCTTGGCCACTTATCTGAGGGTGATATGGAGTAGCGACATTGTGACAGATCCTATGTTTTGACAAGTAATTGTGAAAATTCTTGTCAGTGAAGTGAGTTCCTTCATCACTAATCACCATCCTTAGAACTCTGAATCTTAGAAATATTGTTTCTTTGAACATCTTCTTAGAGTTCTTTGCATCATCAGCTTTGCATGGCATGGCTTCAACCCACTTGGAGACATAGTAAACTTCCACCAAGATGTATTCATAGTTCTTTGATTTTGGAAAAGGTCCCGTATAGTCAATTCCCTAGACATCGAAGAGCTCTATCTAGAGATTGTTGGTGAGTGGCATAGCATCTCTTGAATTGATATTCCCATGCCCTTGACACACTCCACACCTCTTGATGAAGTCTTTCGTGTCTTCATATATGGTTGGCAAAAAGAATCCACTTTGCTAGATCTTCGAATGAGTGCGGAATGCACCATAATGTCCTCCATATGGTGATGAGTGGCATTGTTCAATGATCTTGATGCCTTCTTCCACCGGTAAACACCTTCTGAGTAGGCCATCAGAGCAGACTCTGAAGAGGTACGGTTGAAAGGTCCTTGCTTAGTTTTGGTAATTGAGTGACAACCCTAGGTGGACTAATTGTGTTTATATGAGATATACATGTGATTATTCCATAGGTACGTGTGTGTGAGCAACATATGCCATGGAGGTGGAAATGGCTCGGAGATGTTGCAAAGCTCACACATGTGATGATGAAGGAGCTCATTGCACATGAGACATGACATTGAGTCATGTGATCAAGATGGAGAAGATCAAGACATGACTTGGTTTGATGGACCGGTTGCAAGTGTGAAGGGCAAGTTGAGTGATGACTCGGTGCCGATGGACCAAGTCAACGGTGAAGAGCAAGTGAAGTCAAGATCGATGAACCAATATGATCACATGATGATATAAAGTGGATCATATCATTGTTGATCATGTTGGTGCATGTGTTGCATCGATATTGGAGGAGATGGAATGGAATGCGCAAGGCAAATGTATAACCTAGGGCATTTCATTTCACCGGTCATAGGTGTGTAGAGAAGTTTATGACCGGGTTTAAGATAGATGGCCGTACTATCAAGAGGGGCAAACTTGTTTGTATATCGGTCATCTAGTGCCACTCGAGTGATCTAACTTTGCATCATTGCTAGGATCGAGTGGCGTGGCAAGTTGAGTGGCTAACTCCTTAAAAATGTTTGTGAAAAGCTAACATACATATATATGGTGGTGTACACTTGGTGGTATTGGCACATTTGCAAAGATGAATAAGTTGGAGTTGAAACGGATCAACTTGACGAAGAAAAGGAGGCAGAACAGGTCACTGGAAGTGATCGGACTCTGCACGGCGCAGCGACCCGATGCTATCTAGCGAGTCTTGTCATGTGTTCCTGAGAAAGCGTGGTCTTGATCAAGTGACCGGACACTGGGCGAAGAGGTGACCTGACGCATAGTGGCCGTGTCCGGTCAGGGTGACGTACGCTGACGTAGCATGCTGAGTTGATCCATAGGGGATCGAACGTAGAGGCAAGTTCGGTCACCAGGGACTGAATGCATCTGGTCACAAAACAGAGGCTTGGGGAGCTCTCTGGAAATGACCGGACTCTGAGGTTCGCGCATTCGGTCTCGGCACAGAGGTGCGTCCGATCATTACTTGACCGTTGGCGTGCGGCAGCCGATCGTTGAGATCAAGCGACTGTGGTTGAACGGGGGTGATGCGTGGCATGCATTTGTTGATTGGACGCTGGTAGGGTGCGTTCGGTCAATCCTACCGGTGCATCCGGTCACCCCGAGCTATGCCCAGTGAAGGGGTACAACGGCTCTATTTTCTTGGGGGCTATAAAACCAAGCATTGGATGGCCTTGGGCCAGTAGCTAAGCACCCTTGAGCCTTGGTGGCTTGTGTAGGTGTACTTGGGAGCCCTCTAACTTACTTGAGCTTGATAGTGTTCATCTGATTGAGTGAGTGAGTGATTCTAGTGTGATTGCATCGTGAGGTTGCATCGAGTGACACTAGGTGATCGAGTTGCAAGCCGGTGGTGCTTGTTACTCTTGGAGGTTGCCACCTCTTAGATGGCTTGGTGGTGGTCTCCGTTAAAGCACACCAAGAAGATTGTGCGGTGCTCCAGAGAAGTGATTGCGAGGGGGATTGTGCTCACCCCGTAGGAGCCGTAAAGAGCAACTCTAGTACAGCAAGATACGAAGGGTGACAACTTGTCTAGCCAGGTCAAGTGCTAGAGCTTGTGGTAAGCACTCCATGTGGGAGAGTGTGACTTGTGGGTCACCACTAGCAAGAGGACCAGCGGCAACCTTAGAGCTTGTCTCAACGGGGACGTAGCGTGTTGGCAAACATGTAAGCTTCAGGAGAAAAATCACCGTGTCAATATTGTTCTTCCTGTTGGTTTACGATCCCCTTACACAAGCTTGTAATTACTTTCATATACATTGTGCATGTGTAGTTGCTCTTGTAATTAGTTAGCTTGTGTAGCTCACTAGTTACCTTCTTGCTTGTGTAGCAAAGAAGTAGCTCCCTTGTGTGACTAATTTGGTTTGTGTAACCTTGTTAGTCACATTGCTTAGTTTGTGTAGCTAAGTATTTACGCTCTCTAATTTGGCATTGGTTGCCTTGTTATTGAGCATTGCTAGTGAGCTTAGGAGCTTTGTTCTTTAGCTTACTAGAATTGTGTAGGAGCTCTCCGGTGTGTAAAATACTAGTGGCATAGGTTTGTGTAACCTTGCTCCTAGAATTGGATATGTGAGCTCTAGCTAGCCCGGCACCTTTGTTGCCTAATTAGAAGCTTTATAAGGTGCTTGTGAACTTCAATAGAGGGGTGTAGTCTTGGCTAGACCGATTGTTTTAATTCCATATTTGTTTTGGTTAGCCAGCGCGATTAAATTTAGAAAGGACTATTCACCTCCCCTCTAGTCCGCCATCTCGACCTTTTAATTGGTATCAGAGCTAGGTCTTTCATTTGTGGTCTTCACCGACCTAAGAGGATGGTGTCTAGTGGGCTAGATGATTGTGAGACACATTTTTTATGGCACAAACTTTGCACTTTGAAAAAATCACATGCTTGATCATTTTCGTGCAAAGGGACCTAAGTTTTGGTGGATTGTCACTAGTGGTCTCACTCATGTCTTGGACCATAGAAATCTAACCGAAGCTCAAAAGGTTCCCTTTGAACTTGATGCACATGCTTGTTGTTATCTAATGGATGCTTTGAGCTTTGTTTTGATGAAAATGATAAACTATGTGGGAACCGCTAGTGAAATATGGGAATCAATCAAGCACAACTTCGGTGATTTCTCCACATGGGATGATGGCAAGTTCAAGGAGGAGCCCAAGGAGAAGGTGCATGAGTGTGTTAAGCTCAACCACAATTTGGTGATTGTGGAAGATTGCTCCACCTCATGGTCAAGTGATGATGATGATGATCATACCACAAGATCACTTGATAAGATTAATGATGATGCTACTCCATGCACACTTGATGGTGATAATGATGGATCATGCTCAGGCTATGAGAGTGATGTTTCTTCAAGCTCTCCAACTACATCACATTGCTTCATGTCATAAGGTGACACTAAGGTATCTAATGAAAATGTGATTGATCTTGATTCATATGAGGAGCTTCTAGATAGATATGGTTGCATGATCAAAGCTTTAGAAAAAGAGATGGCTAAAATCGAGAAATTGAAAAATGAAAACTATTTTCTAAAGAACACATGTGAACAACAAAAGCATCTATTTTATGTTACTACATGTTCACATGAGGAGCTAAAATTGGCTCATGAGGAACTTAGTGTTACTCATGATAACTTGGTACAAGACCATGCTTTTCTCACTAAAGAACTTTCAAAATAAAAATATAAAAATAGTGAGAGCTCATCACATGGGTCACATGATCAATCACATACTATTGCTAACCCTTGTGATGTAGGGAAGAAGCATGTATCCACCTCTTGTGATGATTTATTAGATATGCCATGCTCTTCACATATAGATGTTTGTTCTACTTCTATGTCTTGTGAGATTAACCTTTTGAAAGAGAACAATGAGCTCAAAAATAAAGTGAAAAATTTGAACAAGTTAGAGAGGTGCTACAACTGAAAAGTCACCTTTGAGCACATGTTGAAGACTCAAAGAAACTATGGTGACAAGTGTGGCCTTGGATTCAAGAAGAAGATGACAAATGGCGAAAGAAAGAGAGAGAGAGAGAGATGAAGAAACTACAACAAAGAAAGCTCTCTCATACCATGTGCTACCGGTGTCATGAAGCGAGACACCTTACAAATGGTTGCCCTAACATTGAGAAGCTCAAGAAGATAAAAGAAGAAGAGAGGCTCAAGCATGTGAAGTGCTTCAAGTGCCATACTTGGGGTTATCTTACCTCAATGTGCCCAACCAAGCAATTGGTGAAGCAACTAGAAGAGCCTCAACCAAAGCCACAAGTTGAGCAAGAGAAGACACCCCAAGAGCAAGTCGATCATGAAGATGGTGGTGACTTGATGACGAAGAAGAAGAAGACAAGAAGAGGTGGTAAAGCAAGAGCAAGGCATCCAACTCCTAATCAAGATGCTAAGATAATGAGCAAGACACAAGATAAGAAGAAAGTCTATGCTCACATCAAGTGCTTCAAGTGTGGAAATATGAGACACTTTGCCTCGAGGTGTCCTACCAAGCTTGAGAAGAAGGTTCAAGCAACTCATGAGAGGCAAGGCAATGAGAAGCACCACATGAGCAAGGAAGAGAAGGCTCAATCAAAAAGAAAGTGCTACTTATATCGGGAAAGGGGACACATGGCACATTCATGTCTCCTAGGTAACACTCCTAAGCCTATTTCAATTGATGATGATTCTATGCTTAGGAAGGATGGTAATGGTACCTCTATGGTTGCTATTATAAAACATCTCTCTACTCATACTAGGGCTTTGCCTAAGTATGTTGCACCTAACTTGAGAGGACCTAAACTAGTTTGGGTACCATCAAAAAGTGGATGGTTTTTTGTAGGTACCATCGGCATTGGAGGCTTGATTGAATTGATTTCACATTGATCATCATATGTTGAGCCAAGTATTGAAGCTTAATGCAATCCTATCCCAATACCAAGCCAAGAGTTAGTGAAGTCCAAAAGTGCTACAACATACAAGTGTCATATTTAAGTTGTGTATGATTTATTGGATATATATTTAATGGCTTGCAAGAACTTGAGTTAAAGCTTGCAAATTGATTGATCATGATCTAACTGAGGTATATCTCTTGTTGATCATTTCATTTGGGTACATACGAGTTGATTGAATTGAATAAATATGCAATGTTGCTTGCTATGAGATGTTTGAATGGATAAATAGCTTAGTAATCAAGTTTGGATTGATTTGTGTTGGATAAGTTTATAAGATGATATTTATTAAATGGATTGAATAGATATATGTCTTGTGGAAGTATTCAAACAAGTTAGTTTCAAGTTTGATTCCCATTTGATGAAGTATAGCTCAATAGTTGAAATCTGTCCTATATTGCAAAATCTGAGCCAGTTGTGATCTTGGCCATGTTTGAGTGATCAAAACTTATTGGATTAGTATAAAAATTGGTATACATGCTCTATACTTATGGTATAAGATTCTATATAAATTGCATGAGAATTAGATAAGAAATGCTTTGGTTTTGGAGTAGATCTTGTCAGCTATAGTGCAATAGTTTTTAGCATATAGCCGTGGTGGAAGAATTGAAATCTGGTATCAATCTATAAGTCAAATGAAGCTCAAATTTTTACAACTGCTAGATAACTTAGTGAAGCACATCTCTACCAAATTTTGTGGTATTTGGATCTGTACATTGGGAGATATGCATTTTTCTTTGAAGGGTACATAATTTGCTAGAAAAATAGCAATTATTGGAATTATTTGGAGTCACTTTAATTGAAAGGTCCTCAAGTTGAAAACATATTTACAAGTGTTTGAGGTACCTAAGTTTGGTTTTGAAATGATCTAGAAGCATGTCAAGCAAATTGTACAAGGGCATTTGATTGTGGAGTGTACTTTGCACACATTTGGTACTCAAATTGGAAGATCAAGATCAAACTCAAGATGAAGATGAAGTTTAAGTTCTAGAGATTATTGAAGATCATTTGATAGAAAGAAAAGGACTTAAACAAGTATAAATAAAATAACTTAAAGAGATAATCAAGGTTATCCATCAAGTTAAGTCCATCACTTGGATCAATCAATCAAGTTATTTCAAATGAGTGTCAAGAATGGTTCTTGAAGAGAGGTCACTTCTCTCTAGTATAGGGGCTTGCCACCTATGTAGGTAAACCAAGTATGGTACTTGGAAGGCTAACATGGAAGTAGTGATCCGAGAAACATTTAAGATACTTAGTTGAAGCAATCAAAATGGTTGATCAAGAAAAGCAAGCAACACCCAAAATAGAGCTAGTCATGACATTTCAAGTGGTATTCTCATATTGATGCTCTCATGCAAGCATTGATCAAAAGATGAAGCAAGCTAACCACGACAAGATAGTGCACTTGATCATTAGTGGTTCTCATTTCATATGGGTGAAGAATGGACTCTATCTATGATGATTGGTCTTCACCAAGCTATTAATTAGACTTCACATTGCTATTGGAGTGATGAATTGGAATCTATGTGACTATCCTCTACTCCAAGATAGCAAAGGTATTATTGTAATTTGTATGATCATTTCATCCCTTACTAGTAAGCGGTTAGTGCATATAGTACATGCTTCATAGGATCATGCATAACAAATGAAACATTAAGATTCATGGCCTACCACTATTGCTTGAATGTTTAATTGATCTAGTGGTAGTATATGAGTTTATTCATGAGCTAGTGAACCCAAGTACTTAATTTAATTTGGATTGCTAACAAGTGATAAGTACAACATTGGCAAGATAGCTCTTGTAAGAGGTGTGAAGAAGCTTTTCATTGGTTCAAACCGGACTTGTAAGCTTAGGCAACTCAATTTAGTTCAAGTCAACCATAGAAGCTCATCATAGTGATAAGAGTATAAGCACAAGACAACAATGCAAATGGATATCTAGTTTGTTTGTTTCAAGTGGTATCTAGACTCAAGTATTTTATCAAGAATTCACAAAGTGATGTCTAGATCAACTCACAAGTGATATCCTATAAGTGGTACTTATGAAGATAGCAAAGGTTCAAGAAATGTTTTTTATTGATAAATCCAACAAGTGGTTCCATACTAGAAAATTCTTTCAAGTGGTATCACATCTACACGTGGTATCAATCATGCAAGACGATGGTTCCATAAGTGATCCTCAACTTTAAGTGATCATCAAATGAAGAATGCATCCCACACCTACAAGAGCTAAAGTTTATCAAATGGATGGCCCATGCTATAACATAGGGGAGGTGCCCCACAAATTAGTATCAAGGTCGAAGATCCTATGTGTGGTATCTCAAGGGCAACAAGTGGTGTCATTCCAACAATCAAGAGACGTCCATCAAAAATGCAAAATTCAAGCCTCAATCATCTACCCCAAATACAAACCTTTGCATCAATGAGAAGCACACCTTTTATGGAAATTGATGATAAAGGGGGAGAGATTGTACAAAGATATGAAAGCTTTGGGAGAGATTGAGACAAAGAAGTAGAGATTGGACATGGACATAGACAAAGAGGGAGCAACATTGAAGAAAAGAGATGGATCAAAATTCTTGGACAAGAGAAGCACACAAGTAGGGGGAGCAAGCTCATGAACTTTGATTGGTTGTATTTGATATATGTATAGTCATGTGCTTGCTTGCATTACATATTTTTTTTTTAACTTTGATATGCATGCTTGTGTGGTGTATGCTAGTTGTAGAACTTCAATAATGATTTGATAACTAGCATGCATAGGATGGTAGCTAGACTTGTATTTTTACAAGTGGTACTAGAACCTTGCTTATAATGTTGATCTCACAGGGTTTCTAGTATTTTTGTTGTCTAGCTACTCATGGTGCTAAGGATGGTGTTAAAAGTGCAACTCCGATTGGTATCACACTTTAAAGGTTTATTCTATACACCTTAGCATCATTTAGTAGTAATTACTCTCCCACAATTCCAATCTATGCATATGTGCGAGCTTCAAACCAAACACTCTAGCACATATGTAGGGGGAGCTAATACTACCATTTTAGGTTTGTGGTACTTGTCCAAAATTATTTACACATGGTAAAATTGCTTGGGCAAGCAACATGAATCCAAAAGAGCTTAATTTCCATATCTTTATAGAGTTGTCATCAATTACCAAAAAGGGGGAGATTGAAAGATCCTTGTTTGGTTTTGGTAATTGAGTGACAACCCTAGGTGGACTAATTGTGTTTATGTGAGATACACATGTGATTAGTCCACATGTACGTCTATGTGAGCAACATATGCCATGGAGGTGGAAATGGCTTGGAGATGTTGCAAAGCTCACACATGTGATGATGAAGGAGCTCATTGCACATGAGACATGACATTGAGTCATTTGATTAAGATGGAGAAGATCAAGACATGACTTGGCTCGACGGACCGGTTGCAAGTGTGAAGGGCAAGTTGAGTGATGACTTGGTGACGATGGACCGAGGCAACGGTGAAGAGCAAGTGAAGTCAAGATTAATGAACCAATATAAACACATGATGATATAAAGTGGATCATATCATTGTTGATCATGTTGGTGCATGTGTTGCATCGATATTGGAGGGGATGGAATGGAATGCGCAAGGCAAAAGTATAACCTAGGGCATTTCATTTCACCAGTCATAGGTGTGTAGAGAAGTTTATGACCAAATTTAGGATAGATGGTCATACTATCAAGAGGGGCAAACTTATTTGCATATCGATCATCAAGTGCCACTCGAGTGATCTAACTTTGCATCGTTGCTAGGATCGAGTGGCGTGGCAAGTTGAGTAGCTAACTCCTTAAAAATGTTTGTGAAAAGCTAACACACATACATATGGTGGTATTGGCACATTTGCAAAGGAGAGGAAGTTGGAGTTGAAATGGATCAACTCGACAAAGAAAAGGAGGCAAAACAGGTCACTAGAAGTGATCGAACTCTACACAGCGCAGCGACCCAACGCTATCTGGCGAGTCTGGTCATGTGTTCCTAAGAAAGCGTGGTCTTGGTCAAGTGACCGGACATTGGGCGAAGAGGTGATCTGACGCACAGTGTCATGTCCGTCCAGGGTGATGTACGCTAACGTAGCACACTGAGTTGATCCATAGGGGATCGGATGTAGAGGCGAGTCCGGTCACTAGGGACTAGACGCATCTGGTCGCAAAACATAGGCTTAGGGAGCTCTCTGAAAATGACCGGACTCTGAGGTTCGCGCGTTCGGTCTTGGCACAGAGGTGCGTCCAGTCATTACTTGACCGTTGGCGCATGGCAGCCGACTGTTGAGATCAAGCGACTGAGATTGAACGGGGGCGACGCGTGGCATGCATCCGTTGATCGGACGCTGGCTGGGTGTGTCCGGTCGATCTGACCGGCGCATCCAGTCACCCCGAGCTATACCCAGTGAAGGGGTACAATGACTCTATTTTCTTGGGGGCTATAAAACCAAGCATTGGCTAGCCTTGGGCCAGTAGCTGAGCACCCTTGAGCCTTGGTGGCTTGTGTAGGTGTACTTGGGAGCC
The DNA here is from genome assembly GCF_019320115.1 of Miscanthus floridulus. NCBI lineage: Eukaryota > Viridiplantae > Streptophyta > Magnoliopsida > Poales > Poaceae > Miscanthus > Miscanthus floridulus. Next base: position 109,221,062 of record NC_089598.1, read on the forward strand.
CTCTAACTCACTTGAGCTTGATAGTGTTCATCTGACCGAGTGAGTGAGTGATTCTAGTGTGATTGCATCATGAGGTTGCATCAAGTGGCACTAGGTGACCGAGTTTCAAGCCAGTGGTGCTTGTTACTCTTGGAGGTTGCCACCTCCTAGATGGCTTGGTGGTGGTCTCCATTGAAGCACGCAAAGAAGATTGTGTGGTGCTCCAAAGAAGTGATTGTGAGGGGGATTGTGGTCACCCCGCGGGAGCCGTAAAGAGCAACTCTAGTAGAGCGAGACACGAAGGGCGACAAGTGGTCTAGCCTGGTCAAGTGCTAGAGCTTGTGGTAAGCACTCCACATGGGAGAGTATGACTTGTGGGTCACCACTAGCAAGAAGACCGGCAACAACAATGGAGCTTGTCTCAATGGGGACGTAACATGTTGGCAAGCACGTGAAACTCAGGAGAAAAATCACCATGTCAATATTGTTCTTCTCGTTGGTTTGCAATCCCCTTACACAAGCTTGTAATTACTTTCATATACATTGTGTGTGTAGTTGGTCTTGTAATTAGTTAGCTTGTGTAGCTCACTAGTTACCTTCTTGCTTGTGTAGCATAGAAGTAGCTCCCTTGTGTGACTAATTTGGTTTGTGTAATCTTGTTAGTCACATTGCTTAGTTTGTATAGCTAAGTATTTGCACTCTCTAATTTGGCATTAGTTGCCTTGTTATTGAGCATTGCTAGTGAGCTTAGGAGCTTTGTGCTTTTGCTTACTAGAATTGTGTAGGAGCTCCTCGGTGTGCAAAATACTAGTGGCATAGGTTTGTGTGACCTTGCTTCTAGAATTGGATATATGAGCTCTAGCTAGCCCGACACCTTTGTTGCCTAATTAGGAGCTTTATAAGGTGCTTGTGAACTTCGATAGAGGGGTGTAGTCTTGGCTAGATCAATTGCTTTAATTCCGCATTTGTTTCGGTTAGCCGCACACGATTAAATTTAGAAAGGACTATTCACCCCCCTCTAGTCCGCCATCTCGACCTTTCAACGGTTCATCCCATATGTGGAGACAATTTTCATAGATAAGCTTCGTTTTATTCTCTCCTAGTGGCACATAACCTGTAACTATAAAGTTAATAATATTTGTGTACTAGGGGTCAGATTTTGTGACCTTGAAAAGCATGTCGTCCCGTAGTGAATCATTGATAGGCAGTTCCTACGAATTCTCAAACTGTATTCTGGACAAGTGATCAACAACATAATTTTCTACTCTCTTTTTATCTTTTATTTCTAAATCAAATTCTTGGAGTAACAAAATCCATCTTGTCAATCGAGGCTTAGCATCTTTCTTAGTGAGCAGGTACTTCAAAACAACATGATCCGTATAAACAATCACCTTAGCTCCTACTAAGTAAGATCTAAATTTATCAATAGCAAAAACAACAGTCAGGAGTTCTTTTTCATTTGTTGCATAATTAAGTTGAGGTCATGTCAGAGTTTTGCTAGCATAAGCAATTGCATGATACTTTTTATCTTTTGTTTATCCAAAACTACCCCCACAGCATAATCACTAGCATCACACATAATTTCAAAAGGTAGCGACCAATCAGAGGGTTCAATGATTGGTGCAAAGATGAGTGCTTTCTTAAGAATATTAAAATATTTCAAGCATGCATCATTAAATTCAAAGGGAACATCCTTAGCCAAAAGATTTATAAGTGGTCTAGCAATATGTGAAAAATCTTTTTATAAAGCGGCGATAAAAACCAGCATGGCCAAGAAAACTGCGGATCCCTCTGATATTGACGGGAGGAGGTAACTATTCAATTACTTCAATTTTAACTCTATCTACCTCAATCCCTCGTTCGGACACCAAATGTCTAAGCACTATTTCTTCTCTAACCATGAAATGACATTTTTTCCAATTAAGGATTAAGTGCTTTTCTTCACATCTTTGCAAAACCTTGTCTAAAATTTTAAGGCAATCATCAAAAGTTTTTCCATAAACAGAGAAGTCATCCATGAAAACTTTCATGATTTCTTCAATCATATCAGAAAATATAGACATCATGCATCTATGAAAAGAAGCTGGAGCATTACATAATCCAAAGGACATTCTATGGTAACCATGTCCCATATGGACATGTAAAGGTGGTTTTGCTTTGGTTATCTAGATGGATCGAAATTTGGTGATAACCTGAATACCCATCAAGGAAACAGAAAAAAGAGTGATTCGCCAGTCGCTCCAATATTTCATCAATGAAGGGCAACAAAAAGTGATCTTTCTTTGTTGCCTTGTTAAGTTTTCGTTAATCAATGCACATCCGCCATCCAGTGACTGTTATTTGGGGGATTAATTCATTTTTTTATTTTTAACAACAGTCATGCCACCCTTTTTAGGCACAACTTGAACAGGGCTTACCCACTCACTATGTGGCACATGATAGATGATCCCAGCATGCAAGAGTTTCAAAACCTCTTTCTTAACAACCTCTCTCATCGCATTATTAAGGCTATGTTGTGGCTCCCTAGAAGGTATAGAGTTAGGATCTATAGGGATGCGATGAGTGCAAATAGCAGGGCTAATTCCCTTAAGGTCTTGGAGTGAGTAGCCAAAAGCAGAGCGATGCTTTTCTAAGACAGTTAGCAAGCATAGAGATTCTTCCTGAGAGAGTTTATCACTTATAATCATAGGAGAATCTAGATCATTATTAAGAAAAGCATATCTAAGACCAGAAGGCAGGAGTTTAAGCTCAATGGTAAGCTTAGGTGGTTCTAGCAATTCATCCAGAGGTTCAGAGTCTATGAGATTTTTGTCTTCCTCCTCGATGAAGAACTGGGCATCATCTTCAAGGTTGGGTTTGATCAAGTCATCAAGAAATGCAACCTTGACCTCTTCCATTGGGTCTACGTCGGGAATTAGCTCACTCTCAGCATTTAGAGAATGAGTAATGGGTATAGAAAGTTTAAAGTTTTTCTCAAGTCTTATATTCAACTTCCCCATGTGTCCTTCTTTGATAAGTCTTTCAATTAGTTATCCTATCAATAGGTCGAACTCCATAATATTAAAGATATAGAAGCTTAAATGAACTTTGGTTCCTTTTACCTAGATAGGGAGGATATACAAAATTCCTAAACTTGGGAGAATGTGTCCTGAAAGACTTTTTAATAACTTTGTTGTTGGGGTCAACGGCATGTGTTTCAATAAATCATGAGCAAAAGATGCAGACATGGTATTAACACCCACAACTGGATTGTAAAGAGCATTGAAATGAGCTTTATTAATTTGGCAACGAATGGATATAGAAGGTGAATCAAAATGAATCATATCAGAGGAAAGCTCTAATTCTTCTAACCATTCATTGCTTATAATAGATACTAGCGCTTTCGTAGTCTTTTTAAGGAAAGCTTCCTTAGATGGGTCTAAAGGTTCTTCATTGGATGATGATTTCCTAGACTTCTGGGGCCTCCTCATGGTATGGTAATTCGAGGTATTTCCATATTCATCGAAAAGTTCATCCTTGAATTCACAGCATGAAGTCCAAAATCAGAGTTCCTTCTTTTTTGGTGGTTCAAGATTTGGGACTGCTGAAGTTGGTGATGAGTCTGGTAAAGATTTAGGTTCAAATATCTAGGATTCTTCTTCTAATGGCTTATCTTCTACTTCTTCGAGAATGTTCTCTAAGATTTTTGTAAGAATGCTTCTCCCGCATTGATGGAGACATGTAAGAACGAGCCTTCTGAGGCCGTATTAAGAGATTTTTTTTTAATTTTAAGACTTTTTGGAAACTAATTTGAAATCTAACATGGTCGGGTTTTTTTTAAACTAACACTTTTGGCCGTGCCTATTGCCCTAGCGTGGCCAAATGCCTGTGCCACGCCATGCATGGTGGCATGGCAAAGGGCTGACGTGGCAGCGATCGAAATCGTTGACCGCTGACGGGGCTGGGCCTGCCGCGCCACAGATCTTGGCACGACACTGCCATGCCCTGATCCGTGGCGCGGCAGAGCTGAATAAAACCGACGCGGCCAGTCCCGGCCCCTGCCCGGCCCTCCATTGTCGCCTCCCTTCCCTTCCATTCCCCGGCCGCCTCCCTCCCTCCTCATCCTCGTGCAAGGTAATGACACATATTTTATTTTTGTTTGAATGGTGGATAGGTATATTATGAATGGGAGCTAAGTCTATGGAAGATATTAGTTTGATTTTGTCAATATTAAGGTTAATTATTTAGTTAGAAGTATGTTTACCATGTATATTTTTGTTGCTCTAATTGTCGGTTAAAATATTTTATTGCATTGCAAATGATTATATTTTACATTAATTTGCGTTGTTTTGATTGATGTTTAATTTGAACCGTTTTATTAGATGGAAGACATGTTTCGGCAGTAGTTATGGCAAAAATGGGGTCGTCCTAGAGAATTGTACCCCGATGAGTCTAGCAAAGATGCCCCCATCCCTCCTGAACTCCCTATCCCTAACTGTGACTATGGTTGTCCGACCGACGTGTTTCAATTGAGACATCCAGACACAGCGGCTCGTTGCTTCTACACTTGCAGTCATTTTAATGTAAGTAATTGTTTCCGTATGTTTTTTCTTCTTCATTTGTATTACTAGGTTACTAATATTTTGTTGTGTAGGTCCATGAGAGGTGCTTTTTCTTTCAGTGGATCGATGGTGCAGACAAGTTTGACCCTAGGTACCTCCTTTTCGACGATTCGTGGAGAGGGCAACATCCACGTGAGCACTTCGAGCGGTGGGTTCCACCTCCCCCTAATCCCCCTCCAATGACAGCTAAGGAGAAGCATTTAGCCATAGTTAGACGACTCGAGGAACCTCCTCTGTGCCATTGTAGAGACTGAGCCGTGATAAACCCTGACAATACATTGGAGTTTGTGTGTCCAAACAAGCATAAAGTAAGTGCAAAGTGTATGTGTTGAAATGTTGAGCTATATGAGTCATGTACTAATGTCACATTATTTAGGTGTATTCAATGGTGAAGTGTTGTTTCAAGGAGTGGTTGTGTGGTCCTAAGAACAAATGGCCCGAAGAACCTCCAAAAGCAAAGCAAAAGAAGAAAGAAAGGTTAATTTACAAAGCACCACCAGTCAAGTGCGAATGTGGTGTTAAATCCAACTACGATCTAGTCCATTCGGAGCTTGGAATAGGCCATTATTGCGGCCATATGATTGACTATGATGAGGTTGGTTGTTTTTGTGGTAACCATGGAATTGTATTTTGTTTCTTTTGCTAAGACATATATGATATAATTTATCATTTGAACAGAGCACTAGGAAATGCAGGTGGGAATGTTGTGATGGTCAAGCTAAGTTCTTGGATGAACTAAAGGGGAAGCAAGTAATTGTACGAAAGAGGGGATATGGACCTGACTACGTTAACCTTTTTTGTTAAACATCACAAAGACAAGATGCGTGAGTTTGCTAGACAGCACGGTATTTGTAACCCGATAGACGTTGGGCTTGTCAAATGGGGATTGGAGAGACGGATGACATTAGAGGAGGAGAGGGCAAGGAAGGAGACAAGAGTACAGATGCAGGTCTTGAACGAGGATGTTGTTTCATTATGTACCAGTGAGTACTTCGAAGCTTTTTTTTCGTTGTCTGATTTTAAATGTAATATAGTCGCGTTGCTAACTAATTGCATTTTATACATGAAGGGATTGGATACAACGAGGACCATGTTGTAGAGGTGGCTTATGCAAGGTACGAGGAAAAGAAGTTAGATGAGCACAGAAAGCGAGCTGGTCGCACCGTTGAATCACCGATTGTGTTGTCTGATGAGGGGGACGAGGATGAGGATGACACTACCAGACTCAGCGAGCTCATCGCTCTAGCAGAGGCGGGCTTGCAGGTGGAGGAGGCTGAGGACGACACTGACAGATTGAGCGAGCTCATCACTCTAGCAGAGGCGGGCTTGCAGGCGGAGGAGGATGACGACGCGTTCTTCACTCAGGCCACAGAGGCCGTAGATGAAGTAGAGGTCGCTTACTATAGGCAAAAGGCAGATTAGGGCAATGCAGGTGAGCCTAGCCACAGTAACAGGGTTGTGGTTGAGGATTGGTACTCGGACGACGAGTTGCTTACTCAGTATGTTTCTGACTGAGGGTTTTTAATTACGTCGATTGTTAGTTCTATGCTTTATTAATGATCAATGTAGCTATGTAGTAGAAATTCCATTGTGTTGTCTTATATTCCATTTGAACTACTGATGTATTATACCCATGTGTCATGTACTCGAATTACCCATGATCGATCTTAAGTGATCACATCTGTTTGTATCATACGTTCAAAATTTCTAAAATTTTAATCGGATGAAATTATCTCGAATACAGCGCCATAGCCCACTAGGTCGGCTGCACCATAGCCTAGGTTCTGCCGCGCTAGAGTCCACAGCGTGTCAGTGCTGCGCCACACTAAACGGCACGTCAGTGCTACGCCATAGACGATGGTGCGGTAGTGACGTGGACAGACAACATCTAGCTTCAATTGAGTTGTTGTCGGTGCTGTACAAAACTACAAGTGGTGCTGCAACCATGCACAAGTTGAAATGAACATGAAGCAAATAAACAAACGACAAGTTGCCACATAACATTTTCATTGGTTTATGAGTCTGCAAGTTTTCGACGACAATATTCGTTCGACATAAGTTCGACGTAATGAATTAAGTCCCTAGAATGTAAGGATCCCTCGAACGCCTCTTGAAACCTCATCGTCCAGTGGAAGAAGGGGGTCGTCGTACTCCACCTCAAGAAGGGGGTGCAGCTGGTGCGGCGTGGGAGGGGCCATCCTGTTACAAATTGATAAAAAAGGGTTAGAGTATTCAAATTAACAATATTCAGATTAACATGATGTAGCATTGCAAAATTTGAACTACTTGTTATGCTGTACGAACAAAATATGAAATCATCTGCTGCCCTTGTCTTCTATGTCGGCTAGCCTTGTGACCAGATTATTTGCAAACGGAGCATAGATTCCTGCCATGGGTCTCGTTGAAGTCACCTCGCCGTACATGTCTTCGTCGTACCCTCTCATAACGTCCATGTCCCCCTTGAGTCGCTTCTTCTTCCTCCTACCCTTCCCTACCTTCATTAGATCCGAATGCAGCATGTAGTCATAACCATTATAAGGTGGCCACTGTGTCGGGTCAAGGTATGGCTCGAAGCTCATCTCCCAAATACTAACGGGGTTCAAACGGAGATACAAGGGTGACATATATGGCAAATCCTCATAGTTGTACCCGCGAACCCTACAGGCTGCGATCATATGAGAGCAAGAGGCATGCATGATCTAAGGGATGTTGCAACTGCACTCTACCTTTTCAAGATCAACTCGGTAGTTTCATCCACCATAACGTTCGCCACCCAAGCTTGTGCCACCCTTGCCTTGTACACTAAAGATATGGCGGCGGGGTCCATACGGCTCGACGGTGTGCTGCTTGGCCAATTCCTCGGCCTCCTTCAAATGTTTAGCTCCGGCCTTTCCAAAATGCCCCTACTCAGCTATATTCCTCTACGCAAGTTCCCACCTCTTCACAAAATATTTGTTGCACTTATAAAATGAGAACTCAACAATTCCAGACACAGGCAACGATCGAACTCCGGTGAATACACGGTTGAAGGACTCCGAGGAGTTAGTGGTCATGATGCCATACCTGAAACCCCCCTCGTCATATGCTAACACCCACTGAGCCTTATGTTCCATCTGTGCCTCTAACCAGGCCTTTCCCGCTGCATTTACCATCTTGTCTAGTTCTCTCTTTGTCTCCTTGAACTGGTGCTCTGCACGTACACAACATAGAGCCTTTACCTTGTCACATACCTCCTGCTTTCGCTGACGCCACCAGAAATTAGCGGCAAAGTGTCTCATGCACCATCTATGTACTAGAGGTGGGAACCCATCTATATGCTCAGCTACAGCATTAAGAAGCCCTGCATGATGGTCCGAGATCAAACATATAGTGCGAGTTGGGCCAAGCACTTGCACACGTAGAAGTAGAAGTAGCATGAACCATGACCATGATTCATTGTTCTCTCCCTCTGCCAAAGCAAAAGCCATATGTACTATCTGGTCCTCAGGATCAACAGCAGCAGCCATCATCAAGGTGCCCCTGTACTTTCCTATCAAGAAAGTGCCATCAACAAGTATGACTGGCCGACAAAACTGGAATGCATGTTCCATTTGCGCGAACGACCAGAACACACGATAGAGGACATGCCTCAATGGGTCCCAAAAAAACATCCCTCCGGTGTCCACAAACCATTTTAAGCCAGTGTTGTAGTAATGCATTGCACATAAGATGCAGGGCACCCTGTTGTATGCTTCCTCCCAAGTACCCCATCGAATCGCCAGAGCAATTTTCTTAGCACACCAAGCCTTTCCGTATGTCACATCGTACCTAACAAATCTAGATATGGACTGTTGTAAAGAAGACACCGAGATGTCGTTATTATCATCAACGAGCCACAATATAGACGAGCAAGATAACATGTAGTGAGCTGCTGATGATTTTTCTTCCCCCTATTGTCTAGGCAAGTGTGGGGTTCGATAACTTTAGTTATCCTCCACTTGCCATCACTCTGTCTCTTTCGTGCATTTAACCTCCACATACAACCATTTTTGCATATCACGTGGTACCTCAACTCTTGGTCCGAATGAGTGACGGTGTACGGCCTATGGTGGTACACAACATAGTCCTAAAGGAAGAGTTTCATCTCTGACATTGTGTTGAATATCACCCCCTTCCTAAGGGTTTCTTTCTCATGGTTATACAATGAATTCCTACACAACTGGAGTCCGATGTCACAAACTGCTATATCTGTCATGCTGACATCCCTATAGTTTGGAGCGCCCATAAAAGGTATGTTCTTGGACCTTAGTTGCTCAAGCTCAGTCGCTGTGTAAGGTGGTGGTGGAACATACTGCTGCACTTTGCTAATTCTGGCCCATGAATCATAGGGGGTATCATCTGCAGCCAAATCTATGACTAGTCTACCCTAAGCCTGGACACCATGCAAAACCTCAATTGGTACTGGTAATGGCATAGTATGAACCGATACTTGCATGGCATCAGCCGGTGTTGACGTAGCATCTGTACCTCCTTGGTTATCATCAGAATCGTCTGAATCACTGCTAACTACATCACCTATCCTGTCCTTCTCCTCCTGCTCCTCCTCTTCCCGTTTGAAATCATTCACATCGAAGTCATTGCTTATACAACCTACTATAGTTGAATGAAACTGCTCCTGTGTCAACAGACCATCCAAATCCATGTTACCCTGAGTTGCTTCCCCTTTGACCCCCCAATTCTTGCTCATTGCCTCCAACACCATCAATGGACGGGCCGTCCTAAACACCCTGCATCCTGTACCCATTCTCCACCACCACCTCAGCTATGGGCACATTGGAACCTTGGAGAACCCTAGTGTAGCGGGACCAGTGAGTAGGGTCGTGCAAGGGTATGAGGACATAGTGTGCCCTAGTCTTCCCAGTATCAAACCTCCCCTTCAGTATGAAATCATCGTCAAACTTTGCATTCAAATAGACACAAAGGTCGTTGAAGCTAGGAGGTTCATCAAACCATTCCAATTCTTCTTCCATATCCTCAAACATACCATCTTCTCTCCTAACACTTCCTCCATACAAAACTCTAACACAACAATCCATCTGCAAAAGCATTTCAAGAAACTTCATCAAGTCATCGAAATCGTCGTACGTAATGTCTATAGTAATATTAATACATATTCTAACTATAACTGTACTAACTAATCTAATATTAACATCTATACAAGGCTAACTACGACAACTAACTAGACTAAATGCAATGTATAACTAGACTCAATAACTGTACTAATTAGTTAGACTAAATGCAATTATTGAGTCTAGTTATACATTGGATTTTGTCTAATTAGTTGTCGTAGTTAGCCTTGTATAGATGTTAATATTAGATTAGTTAGTACAATTATAGTTAGAATATGTATTAATATTACTATGGACATTACGTACGACGATTTCAATGACTTGATGAAGTTTCTTGAAATGCTTTTGCAGATGGATTATTATGTTAGAGTTTTGTATGGAGGAAGTGTTAGGAGAGAAGATGGTATATTTGAGGATATGGAAGAAGAATTGGAATGGTTTGATGAACCTTCTAGCTTCAACGACCTTTGTGTCCATTTGAATGCAAAGTTTGATGGTGATTTCACACTGAAGAGGAGGTTTGATACTAGGAAGACTAGGGCACACTATGTCCTCATGTCCTTGCGTGACCCTGCTCACTGGTCCCGCTACACTAGGGTTCTCCAAGGTTTCAATGTGTCCATAGCTGAGGTGGTGGTGGAGAATGGGTACAGGATGCAGGGTGTTCAGGACGGCCCGTCCATTGACGGTGTTGGAGGCAATGAGCAAGAATTGGGGGTCAAAGGGGAAGCAACTCAGGGTAACATGGATTTGTATGGTCAGTTGATGCAGGAGCAGTTTCATTCAACTGCAGTAGGTTGTATAAGCAATGACTTCGATGTGAATGATTTAGAACGGGAAGAGGAGGAGCAGGAGGAGATGGATAGGATCGGTGATGTAGTTAGCAGTGATTCAGACGATTCTGATGATGACCAAGGAGGTACAGATGCTATGCCAACACCGGCTAATGCCATGCAAGTACTGGTTCATACTATGCCATTACCAGTACCAATTGAGGTTTTGCATGGTGTCCAGGCTCATGGTAGACTAGTTATAGATTTGGCTGCAGATGATACCCTCTATGATTCATGGGCCAGAATTAGCGAACCGCAGTAGTATGTTCCACCACCACATTACACAGCCACTGAGCTTGAGCAACTAAGGTCCAAGAACGTACCTTTCATGGGTGCTCCAAACTATAGGGATGTCAGCATGATGGATATGGCAGTTTGTGATATCGGACTCCAGTTGTGTAGGAATTCATTGTATAACCATGAGAAAGAAACCCTTAGGAAGGGGGTGATATTCAACACAATGTCAGAGATGAAACTCTTCCTTTAGGACTATGTTGTGTACCACCATAGGCCGTACACCGTCACTCATTCGGACCAGGAGTTGAGGTACCACGTGATATGCAAAAATGGTTGTATGTGGAGGTTAAATGCACGAAAGAGACAGAGTGATGGCAAGTGGAGGATAACTAAAGTTGTCGAACCCCACACTTGCCTAGACAATAGGGGGAAGAAAAATCATCAGCAGCTCACTACATGTTATCTTGCTCGTCTATATTGTATCTCATTGATGATAATAACGACATCTCGGTGTCTTCTTTACAACAGTTCATATCTGGATTCGTTAGGTATGATGTGACATACGGAAAGGCTTGGCGTGCTAAGAAAATTGCTCTGGCGATTCGATGGGGTACTTGGGAGGAAGCATACAATAGGGTGCCCTGCATCTTATGTGCAATGCATTACTACAACCCTGGCTTGAAATGGTTTGTGGACACCGGAGGGATGTTTTTTTGGGACCCATTGAGGCATGTCCTCTATCGTGTGTTCTGGTCGTTCGCGCAAACGGAACATGCATTACAGTTTTGTCGGCCAGTCGTACTTGTTGATGGCACTTTCTTGACAGGAAAGTATAGGGGCACCTTGATGATGGCTGCTGCTGTTGATCCTGAGGACCAGATAGTACCCATGGCTTTTGCTTTTGCATAGGGAGAGAACAATGAATCATGGTCATGGTTCATGCTACTTTTACGTGTGCAAGTGCTTGGCCCAACTCGCACTATATGTTTGATCTCGGACCGTCACGCAGGGCTTCTTAATGCTGCAGCTGAGCATATAGATGGGTTCCCGCCTCTAGTACATAGATGGTGCATGAGACACTTTGCTGCTAATTTCTAGTGGCGTCAGCGAAAGCAGGAGGTATGTGACAAGGTAAAGGCTCTATGCTGTGTACGTACAGAGCACCAGTTCAAGGAGACAAAGAGAGAACTAGACAAGATGGTAAATGCAACGGGAAAGGCCTGGTTAGAGGCACAGATGGAACATAAGGCTCAGTGGGTGTTAGCATATGACGAGGGGGGTTTCAGGTATGGCATCATGACCACTAACTCCTCGGAGTCCTTCAACCGTGTATTCACCGGAGTTCGATCGTTGCCTGTGTCTGGAATTGTTGAGTTCTCGTTTTCATAAGTGCAACGAATATTTTGTGAAGAGGTGGGAACTTGCGCAGAGGAATATAGCTGAGCAGAGGTATGGCATCATGACCACTTAAGATCGATCATGGGTAATCTGAGTACATGACACATGGATACAATACATCAGTAGTTCAAATGGAATATAGGACAACATAATGGAATTTCTACTACATAGCTACATTGATCATTAATAAAGCATGGAACTAACAGTTGGCGTAATTAAAAACCCTCAGTCAGAAACATACTGAGTAAGCAACTCATCGTCCGAGTACCAATCTGTGGGGGTATTAACCCCTATACCCTTACGGCTAAGCTTGGGCTGGCCTGGATCGATGGGTTCAGTCCACCCGAAAGATGACGTGCGGCCCAGCTAACCTGATCGGAGTCCCGCACAAGGAATCAAGACGGATTTGGCGACCAAGCAGGATCCTGGTCGGTTAGAATAGGAATCCTTATCCGGCCAGATATGGCAATTGTAACTGACTAGGATTAGTTTCCAGATCTGTAACCCTGCCCCCCGGACTATATAAGGCGGGCAGGGGACCCCTCTAAAAAATATCTCTCATTGACATACAACAATACAAATCAGACGCAGGACGTAGGTATTACGCCTTCCTGGCGGCCAAACCTGGATAAAACCTCGTGTCTGTCTTGCGTCACCGTCTTGTTTGAGGCTTGCGCATCTATCTGCCGATAATCTACTACCTTGGGCATACCCCTAGGTAGACTGCCGACCATATTTCGTCGATAGTGGCGCGCCAGGTAGGGGGTGTGCGTACTGCTCTCCAAGCAAACAAGATGGTCATCATCTCTGGCTCCATGGCTACGCCCAGCGGCCTCACGTTCACCGTCGGCCAGATCACCTGGACCACCAGCTCCGACGACTCCATCGCCATGGCCACGGGGGAGGCATGGATTCAGCCTGCGCCGACGGCTACTTCACCTGCATCGGCTACGGCTCCGACCACGGTGAACACGGCTCCGACCACGGTGAACACGGCTCCGACCACGGTGAACACGGCTCCGACCACGATGGACCTGGCTCCGACCACGAGACATCTAGCTCCGACCACGCCTACAGCCACGCCAACAACCCATCATCCGCTTCCCCGCTACAGAGGGAAGCAGATCGACAACACCGACCTGCTCGATTCCGTTGATCGGGTCGGCATCCAACTCGCTGAAACCCTGGCTCTGGTAAGTACGATTCAAACCCAACCTAACGAGCAGGTAACAGCCCTCCACGACAGATCTATCCGACCAGCTCGGACCAGTCGTCCTGTGCGATTTGGAACAGATCTGGCGGTCGTATCAACTCCTGAGGGGCGTTTCGCTCATTGCCGGTCAGACATCGCGACGGGTCTCCGACTCTGCGAGTACGAAGCCCCGACGGAGAACCACCAGGTCCAGCCCTACGGCCTGCAAAACGCTGCCTCCAGCTACGCGTACAACCTGCGACACCACTCGGATCTGTGTCCTGTACACCGATCTCGGCCGAAGCCATGCAACATCGTCA